>NC_136787.1:11974804-12449877 GCF_947034865.1 Barbatula barbatula | reverse complement strand
TCTCTCTCAATCTCTCTCCACACACACACACACACACACACACACCACACACGGACTAAACCCTCCACTCTTTATCACTTTCAGTTGTTTTAATTGTTTTTCGAAGGCTTTTATATAGCAGTGGTTATGGTTAGGCTTTCAAAAACAACACGGATTCGTTCTGAACTCTTGGCTGTACATTCATTAACAATATCTTGCAAAACGTTTTTATGGACTAAAATCTATAGAGGGTGGGACTGTTCACATTGTATAATCTTTATTCTTGTTTATTGTACAGAAATTGATTTAGTGTCTATAAATCGATTTATTCTAGTACATTGGAGTATTTGGGTGTGTTTCAAATGCTAGTTAGTTTCAAAGATTATGTTGGATGTCACCAGCCATGAGATGGATCATGTCGTTGGACGTAATTTCGACATGCGCCTTGCTGCTGAGAGATAAACCTGGATTTAATTTAGCATCCGGGTGTTTACTAACAGCCTAAAAAGAGTACATCATTTCTTTGCTTTTGATCATATTTTATTATCTCTAGATTTCAGAGTAATGTGAAATAGCACAGAAGGCAGACGTTTCCAAAAACCTAACCGATCGATTCTTTTTCAAAGACTAAATGAAGGTTGAATGTCTAAAATCGTAAAAATAGACCTCCACTTAATGGAATAGTTCACCTTCTGTCATTATTTACACACCACCTTGTCATTTCAAACCTGCATGACTTTCTTCTGCAGATCACAAATGTAGTTATTTAGAAAAATGTTGGTGAGAAAAAACCAAGAGCAACAATACGTAGTAAGTTGTGTTTTCCTTTAAGATGCAGTACCACTTGTAAAATCACCAGGTGTTTGGTCCTTGTGGACCTCTAAATATACCATCATTGATCAGGTTATGCGCAGGGGTCTGTGAGGTAACAGAGAAGCACGTGGAGCGAAAGCGAGAGACGAGAGTTGCCAAAGCTTTTATGGTAACAGATGGAGTGATATTTCATTTCTAGTACACGGAGCACGCAGAGAAGCATAAATTCCAGCCTGTATTGAAGACAGAGCCTCCTGCAGAGAAGTCGTTCAGAGGTTTTAGGCCATTTCTGTGCAGGTTCTGAAGGGCTCCTGTGAGAGATGCTCCAGGGATGATCAAGGAGCCACTCTCAAAACAGAAATTCCAGACTTCAAGTGTAATAAGGGCAACTGGATTATGAAAAGAAGAGCTGGTTTCCACAGCAGTGAGGTGTATCGTCTACTCAGTACTGTATATTCGAAATGGAGAAAGAAAGCCGTCTCATGACTGAGTGTGTCTGAAGTCTGCAGAAATGAATAACGTTTGAGGTTTATACGCATTAAAATGATTAAGAAGCTAGTAAAATAAATAGTTTGAGATGTGGTAGGTAGAAACATTCATATTATTTATATTATCATTCAAGATTTTATTTGTCACGTACACGTTTACACATACAGTCCAATTTGCTGTGAAATGTTAATCTGGTATACTCCAAAGGGTATACTCAAAATATACACGTGTATGTATACACTATGGGAGCAGAAATGTGCTTATAATTTGTGTGTGTAGATTTGTAGGCTCTTTGTGGGGTGTATTTCGTTTCTGGGTGTAACCCGATTGAACAAAATGCCCATTAGGTGAATAGGACTGAGTTCAATAGAATAAATCAATCCTTATTTTCACATAACGGCAACATATCCACAGTAACACCACGTCTGCCAATCATGGGAAAAAAAGTCCAGTGATACATTTTTGTTACAGTATTTGTGTTTAAATGTTTAAGAGGTGTTTTAGGTTGCAAACGTAAATAGTTTGCCTTGTTATGAGGCCTAAACAATCCCTTAGAGTGCAAAGGTCAGTGTATTTTATCTCTGATATTTTAGGTGACATCCGAAGTGCTCTCGTGAATGCACGGGCACCATAGACTGACAAGACAGTGGAGAATATATTTATCAAAGTCGTTATTTTGGTTTGTTTTTCGCACGTAAAGTATTTTCGTCGCTGTGGCGAGCAGGACGGGACGGGAGCCGTGATGAAACGGCGTGAGGCCGGTGACTTGAGTGATAACAAGCTTCAGCTGCGCGTGCACCGGTCTCGCATCTCTCACGGATGGGGCGACAACAGGGAGGGGCGAGAGAGGACCAGGCCTGGACTTCATGTTGTGTTTTAGTGTGTTTGTATTCCCACCAGTCTACGCGAGGGGGCTGCCGGCATTTTACTTTCGGTTTGTTGTTTATTTGTTATATTCAAAGTCAGTTTTTACGTTCGCCGGTTCCCGCCTCCTTCCTTCCTTTTTTTTGAGCCACTATGAGGGGATGGACCAATTTAACAATGTCTTTTGTACTTTTCTGGACCTTGACGACAACAACTATTGCTGTCTTAAAACTGTCGAATGTCATGTGGATGTGTAAATATAACACGATTTTGATTTTGAGATCAACTTTTCATTTTTATTGTGTCCTGTAAGGTGATAAGTCATTCTCATAATTGTGTTTAATGGTAGGTTTTCACTTTCAGATGATTTTGATGTAGGGGCTTTTTCTATTTAACTAGCAACATGTTTTTTTCTTAGCTGGGAATACAGACAATACAGCATAAACACCAGGGCAGCTTTGCATGCACACACACACACACACACACAATCACATACTAGCCTGCAGAGACGGGCACTGAGATGTAACATCTTCATTATCTCAAGTGTTTTGTTGACAGAAAGGACAAAAACATCTCCAAACAGATGTTTAGTGCTTTTATTGCGACCTCCCCCTGAACTGCATTAGAATAGCAAGTTTATTGAGCTTAGAGATGTTTGTGTTAAAAAGGTGAAAAAAGAAAGGTGATGCTTTGGCACCCTCTGGTGTCCAGAGAGAAGAATGTTCTTGCCAAAATGTGTGCTCTTTAGTGTCTGCCAATTATTGTTTACAATATTTATGGATGCAAATAAATAAAATCTGAAATAAACACAAAGGAAGATATTTGGAAGAATGTCAGTAACCAAAGAGATCTCATCCTCATGCGATCTGTTTGGTTGAGACCTGACCTTCTTCCAAATATTTTCTTTGAAAGCAAAGCAGAACAAAGAAAGGTTTAGGGGTTTTACAGGTTTGGATCGATCTGAGTTGAATACATAATGACCGAATTTTCATTTTTGTGTTGAACTATCCCTTTAAGAACCTAGACGGTTTGTTTTGTCCATCTTAGATTTAAGTACTTGAAATAAAATACGATTGTGTAAATGACTAATGATTAGTGGAATTACAATATAAACCTCAAAAGTGTCAATACATTAATTTCCTTCTATGCATATTTCTACAAGTCATGCATACAGAATAATATCAAATAAAGTTTTATGCAATTTCTACAGCACAGGCGCTCTTTATCCACCGAGGGATGTTCAGCCTATAAAGGCGTGAAGCTTAGATTAATGAATGTAATTGAATGATCGTTATTATTAAATTTCTATTAGTGTTCTTCAAATTGGTTGATGTCATTTTGTTTGTCACTTCTGCTGATGCCTGGCTGCCTGACACTTCAGTCTTTCTCTTCCTGGTGTGTGACAGACGCTTCCCTGCAGCTAAACAATGCACATGTCAGTAGAGCCTCAGAAAGACAGGCAGGCTGACAGCATTAAGTACAGTGTGTGTATGTTTGAGTGTTGAGCTGTATAGCGAGGGCCTTTGGAGTGGTTTGGCAAGTGTCATGTAGACAGAAGAGCACCGCAGCACCTTTCTCTCTCCCCCACACGGCCTGTGGCGTCCCGCCCTGCTCCTGCCTCCTCCTTTCATTGTCCCTGATGCATTCTCCCTGTCGATGCAGCGCTTGCAGTTTGCAGGTCTGCATCGATCGCTGCATGATAAAAGCCGGGCTTTTTCACACTGATTGCAGTTGCTAAGGTTTCTTGTTATGACATGCCCTCGGCCTTTCAGAAGGGCCGTGTTTGTAATTCAGCAACAGAATGTTGTTTGTTACTTCCTGCGATGTGAGTTCGTGTCCACTGAGCTTGTTTGTTAGTAGTGGGTTTATTTGTTTACAATGTTTAATTTGTTGTGTTTGTGTAATTTGAATTTGGTTTGTTTTGTATTTTGTAGGGAAGTCAAAAGAGGTTTATTTGTATAGCACATTTTGCACACATAGATAGTGTGAAAATGATAAAAAAACGGTATTAAAAAAGATAAACAATTGCAAATTCAAAAATAAGTTAAAGGGCTTTATAAAGTAATGATAAAAGCAAAAGAAGTAAAAAAAAATTAAAATGACAGTAAAAATAACAAGTGGGTTTAAATGTATAAAAACAATAATGCAGTAAATAGGATGATCCATTACGCCTATTGTCCTCATTTTATTATCACTACATGCACAACTAAATACATTTTTAGTGTTTAGCCTGTAATAAACATTAGGGAAAGAGTAATTCTTTGTGCAAAATTGTAATTCATATATATATATATATATATATATATATATATATATAGCATCGATGTACTGTAAGCTACCTTCTCGCTGCTTTCCTGTAGGAACTATAAATATTCTCTTAAGTTTGACGGCTCGGCTCAGTAAGTCTCTTTTTCTAGCCTCAGCTTGTTTTGGACAGCCAACGTAGTGCTTCACATTCAACACTGGCAACCGAATCCCATAATATGTGGGCAGGCCAGGCTTGCGGCCAGTGGTTGGTATGCCGTGAAAGCAGCAGTGTGGTCTGTTGACTGGAGTTTTCTGTGACTTTTGGCACTTTGGACTCTCTCGAAGTGGCTGCTATTATTACAGTTATACACATTTGTGTTTGGGCTTCATTGACGGATGATTTGCTCAGCGGCCAGTCAGATGTTGGATTTGGTCCCAGAGCATCGGTCATAGCCGTACCGCCGATTTGACAAACAGCCAGCTCTTTTATCTTGAACTATTTAGACTGAATGGGTAAACTGCTATATTGTGTATTAACTCACTTCCAGGTTTTTCACAGTTTTTCTTTTATCAGAAACAACACGCTTTTAATACTTTAAATGTTTTTGAATCGATATACTCTTAAAAATACATTTGCATTGTTGTGCTGTATGGTTTCATATAAAACATTGACCTTCCACAGACACCTTTTACGAGGTGGCTTCATATGGATTCGTACAGTCGTATTTATCTGTTTTATTATGATTCGCTTTCGAGCCAGTGACTTTAGGGGCGGAGTTAAGGGAGGGGCTTCCTTATTTAATAATCATACGTTTTTGTACGATTTGCATCGAATTAAATACGAATTAGCCACATTGTGAAAAATACTTAGGAGTTCTCATGAGATCAGGTTGGAAAAGATGAGAAAGAACCCTTGGAGATCCAAGATATGGTCTTCTATTGAATTGCTTGCAGAAGACCTACTTTAATATCTTGATTTTTAAAGGCACAGTTGACCGAAAAATAAAGATTCGGCCATCACTTACACACCCTCTTGTCATTTCAAACCTGTATGACTTTCTTTCTTACGCAGAACATAAAAAAAGATATTTTGAAGAAAGTTGGAAACCAAACAGCGCAGACACCCGTTCACTTCTATGGAATGGACACAAAACCAAGGCAAGTGAATGTGTGCCGGCCTGGTCCGTTACCAACATTCTTCAAAATATTTTCTTTTGTGCTTTGCAGAAAAAAAACACAGAGTCATACAGGTTTCAAATGACAAGAGGGGGAGTAAGTGATGACAGAATTCAAATCTTTGGGTGAACTGTTCCTTTAAGAGTTTTAGGTTGACTGGGACATCTTTATACTCATCTGCAGTACTGAAAAGAAATAACAGATCGAAATTTTCATATTGGATTTGTAGTTTAGTGTGGAATGTATTCATATTGATGGCTGATCTCTTTTATGTCCATTATTGCAAATGACACGAGAATATTTGTTTGTGACTTCACTTGTCAGCATAACCCGGTTTTATCGTCTCGATTGACACCCACACAATATTATCACCCGATACCACAAGCTTTTGATTAAACGTTAAACTTTAACATTTGCATTAATGTTAATCAGAATTTACGTATATTATCGCTTGTGAATAATGTAAAAGGTCATGTAAACACATGGGAATTGAGCACTTTGATCGCCATGTGGCCACAGCAGGCCAGGTTTTTTTTCTGTGTGTATGTTTCCTGTAAGACAACTGTGAAAGAGTACATCATGTAGAATGTATTGTTCTTTTAGACATATTTGTGTACAGACAGAACTTTTAAGCAAATGGTAATCCGATATCGTGAACATCGCAGAGACATCTGTTTAATGTCGTTCGACATATTGCAGTTGAGCAGACGGTGTAATCAGTACATCCAAGTAAAAAAGTCTGTTGACTAGACGACTTGGTGATGTAAGATGTTTGTGTTTGTATATCCGTCATTGTTTATTTGTAATTGTCATTTTTTACAGAATGCTAGTCTTTTGAACGGTTTCCTTTATTATTTGTTCCTGACCCACATGAACTGTTTTCTATTACTGAAAAGATGTGTGTGTGGTTTTCAGGACCTGTGGCAAACACGCAACCCTCTTACCTCCTCTGGTTCAGGTCCTCACCGCTTCACAGCGCTCCGCTCCATTGTTCATCTCGTCATCTGCCAGCAATTACACTCGTTTATCTCCCTTTCCTCTCTTTCATCTGATCCCTCGCTTAGTAAAAACTCACCAGCTGGGGCTGTACAGGAGGGCGGGAGGTGTGCGTGCGAAGCCTGGGCGGCGGAGCGCCGTTTCGTGTTAGTCGAAATGAGGAGCGCGATCTGTGGAGAGAGTTTGGCACTGGCCCCTACGTCTGAAAGTCATTGGATGGTGGAATTGTTCCCTTATTTCTGTCTCTCTCGGCCAGTCTTATCTCCATCCAAGTCTCCTGCTGCCTGGAGAGCAGAAATGTGCTCCACACGCAGGTCTGTCAGTGTTCATAAAGCCCAAAGAACATAAAACCCCATTTATAACGACTAGGAAAGGGCGCTTAAAGGTCCAATGTGTACATTTTTGGAGGATCTATTGACGGAATGCGATATAATATACATAACCATGTCTTCAGAGGTGTAAAAAGACCTTACATAGTGAAGCGTTGTTTGTATGACCTTAGAATGAGATATTTCTATCTACATACACCGCGGGTCCCTTTGAATGGAAGTCGCCATGTTGTTTCTACTTTCTACAGTAGCCCTAAACGGACAAACTGCTCCACAGAGCACGTTTCGTGAATACTTTTTCTCCATCGGCAAAGAAACGTAAACGTGACGACATCTTTGTTCTGTGTCAGCCACCGTAGTGCCTGAATTGGAGGGGGGAGGGATTGAGTGAGCCGTTGGTTACATTCCGCAACCTCACCGATAGACGGCGCTAAATTTCTTACACTGGACCTTTAATAAAAACCTGTGGATGCCTGGTCTTGAAGGCCTTTTAGTGACACTTTCCAGAAGGTACAAAAACATTCGTATTTTTCTAGTTCACGATCAGCCTTGTGAGATGGTTGCAGTGACATTGAGACTTGCAATCTGCTTTACGGTTTTATAATAAGAGTCTGCGTTAGCGCTCAGGAGTGAATGCCATGATATAATTTCATTATCAGTGTGAGGACTGGTATAATACGTCTAAAATGTTGGTTTTTGCTTTGGAATGTTTTCCAGACAGTCTCAGTGGGTAACCTTGTATTAAGTAGACATTTCTGACTTGTTTTTACTGAAGCACTTTCAATAAACCTCTTAAACACAACTGAACATAGATTCAGAAAACGCATGACTGTCCTGCACACTTACAGACAGACATAAACATATATTAATGGTGCATGATAGGAAAAGTTGAAGTTTAGTATTCTATGGTAAGTGTTGCCAGGCATGTAGAAAAATACACACTGTATAGACTTGCATTGAAAAAGGTCCCAAGTTGGTTTTTATTTGAAAGGGATAGATCACCTGAAAATGTGAACTATTTCATGACATTTTTGTCATTTCAAACCTGTCTAGACTTTTTTCTTCTTCTATGCAAACCAAACAATACTAGACCCCATTGACTTTCATTGTATGGAGACAAAACCTCCTAAACATTTCTTAAAATATCTTCGTGTTCCACAGAAGAAAGAATGATATACAGGTTTTGAATGACACGAGTGTCGTGATTTTCAGTAAATGATCCATTAAAACTAGTTATCGTAGCGCTCTCTTTGCCTTCTCAGTGATTCCCTTCCATTGTTATATTTATATTTAGGTATAGTTTTTAAAAACAAGCTTTGTTTTCCCTACGGCCTCCGTACAGCTTAAAAGATTAAAGAATCACCTAAAGCATTTGTGTAAGTCTAGCATAAGTCTCTGTGTCTTCCAGCTGGTTAAGTGGATCGTTTGAGGGATTAGGAGATGTAGCTCAGAAGTGCCAGAGGAGCAGCGGTGGGACGGCCTGTTGTCCTGTTAGCGTGCCCGGGGCGGGGCCTCGGGGGTCAGGCAGACTGTCTCTCACAGACACCTTGAGCTGTTGACTACTGGAGCAGCAGCGAAGAGCTCACAGCTGAGGATGTGGCTTCCTGCTGCTCCGCTGAGCCTAAGGCACTTCCCCTCCAGCAGAAAAGTGACTGTGTGTATGTGTCTGTGTGTGAGGATTTGCAAGATTGAGCGTTTTGCTTGACTATACTAATAGCTGTTTAAACAAGGAACGAATAGGGTCACTGTGATGGCTCTCGGGGTTTGAAAGTGCTTCTCATTTTATGCTCAGATGAACTTGCATGATTTTGTAATGTGGACTGTTTACATTTGCAGTTAAAGGGATAATTCACCCACACATTTTATCTCCTTCTGTCCTCATTCGCTCGACCTCATGTCATTCCAAACCTGTATGTTTTTCTTCTGCTGAACACCGAATAAGATATTTTGAAGAAAGTTTGTTTCTTCAACCCCATTGATTTCCATTGTATGGACACAAAACCACCGGGACGTTTCTAAAAATATCTCATTTTGTGTTCCACAGAAGAATAAGGTCATATTCAGGTTTTGAATAACATGAGGGTGAATAAATGTTTTTTGGTGAACTATCTGTTTAAATACATGTTTCGTCATTGCAATACCGTTGCTTTATTAACAATAACCTCCAACCACATTTACACTTAAAAAGAGAAAAGAATTGCTCTAAAGTTGACGTTAAAAAGGCCCTTTATGAGGCATATGAGGCCACTGAATGCAGACTCGCATTAGATCATTTTTTACATCTTGTGCTGTCGACAGGAAGAAAGACGATAATATTTCAAACATGTTAACATGATGAGTGCTTCCAGATTCTTAGTACAAAACAGGCACTTATGGTGTAATTATTTTGCTCTCCGTGTGTTTATTTGTGTGTTTCTCTCCTGTAGTCTCAGGGGCCTTTGTGTCTCTTTCTAATGTGCTCCAGATCATCTCTCAAATGTTATTTATTTACTTCTATTCTCCGTCTTCTTGTTTTTCGCCAGCGAAGCAGCCCGTTTGTGTGTGCGTTGGTGAAATGTGAGCACGCAGACGCCATGTCACTGAGTATTACCATGGCGATAACTCTCAAGTGCACAACCTGGGACAGATCAACAGCCACAACAGCCCCGGGGCTTGTGTATGTGTCCTAAATCTGCTTTTAATTTTGTCGAAGGATGACCCCAGACCACCTTTCCACAGGTTATTTCCGCATTCTGAAAATAGACGGGACGAAAGGCAACAGGAAACACGCACACGGACACTTACGGACCACATCGCCTTTAAATTGTGTATTTATATCGGTTTGTCGCCAAAATGGTTTGGTTACAGGCCATTTTCAAAGTTATGCTTTCTCATTAAAGGACCAGTTAGTGAAAATAAGCGACATCTAGCGGTGAGGTTCTGTACATATTTCTGATTTTCAAGTTTGTGCTGACAGAAATGAAACTTCCTCTTTATTAACTGTAATTGTAAAAGTTGTAAATAAACATGCAATATGCATTGGTAGCGGATCTGGCAGCATGTTTCGGATTCGTGTGGTTATCTGCCAAATGCAGCTCATTCTGATGATGGCTGGCATGCCTTTAGTTTCCGATATAATTATCACACTTAGTCTGAACGCTTTTAACAACAGAGACACATGTGTGAACGAAACTGTAAGTGCTTTAAGATATGTCAGTCATTAAAACTGAATCCTTACAGGATTTTGCAGGCCATGTACATTTTTGCGATTTATGTTTTAGCATTCATACATTCTGCATTAATCTTTCATTGCATAGTTGACATCATCTTCTCGAAGTGAACAAGGCAGCGTTTCCTAGCAAATGGCCCAGTTGATGAGTCACTGTGTTGGTACTGTTAAAGGAACAATTCACCCAAAAATGAAACATTTTCTGTCTTCATTTTCTCACCCTCGAGACATTGTTGGGTGAACCTTCTTCTGTATATATATACAATATAAGTCCTAAAGTTATTGCAGTGGCAACAATCTTTTTTAATCCTATGGATCAGAAAGATGATGGGAATAGTTTGTGCGTCTGTATATTGATATGCTATGATGCATTTGTTTGCAACTGTCCACATAAGTGAAACGTTACATACAGTATGTGTTGATACACAGTCCATCACTATTGTTGTGTTAGACAGTTTGTGTGAGAGAATGTATAGCGAGATAGACAGTGAGACAGAACGTGCCAGAAGATGAAGCGTGCTTGATATTGCTGTGAATTATACAAGTGACTGAAAACAAACACCGTAAAAAACGTACAGTAGCTAAATCTGGCAGTAAAATAACCCAATGAATGATTCAGAGACTTTCAAGCTCATATTTTTAAAGGCTTGTCAAGCTCTCAGAAACCGTAAAGGACGGAAAACATATTGTGGAATAAATAGAAGAGAGAAACTGAAAAGAGAGAGGCAAGGAAAGAGGCTGGATATCCTCTGGCTCTCTGGCATGTGCCATCGCAGATGAACACAGCTGAAGCTCATTTGAAGAGCCGGGCTGACATCCTGCCTAAGAGAGAGAGAGAGAGAGAGAGAGAGAGAGAGAGAGAGACAGAGATGCACAAGCAGATAGGAAAAGAGACGGCGAGAGAGAGCCCAAGCAGAAAGAGCAAACGTGCTGTGGTGGAGCAGACCGGCTACAGCGGCATTACCTCACATCTCCGTTCCCTCCGACATCTCCGACTCCCTGCGTGGATCCTGGATTTCTCTCGCCACGTTTGACCCGCACCGCTCACCTCAGGTGCTCTGCACGCCCCGTGCCAACGGCCAACACTATGATTAAATCCAGTTGGTTTTATGTCAAGTTTAAATATAATGAGAAGGTGAGTTGATACAAAATGTATTGCCTTAGATTTGATTTTGTTCTGTGGACTTGTGTTGAACTGTTGGTCTGTCCAAGACGCGTCTGGTCCTGTAATCTTAAACCTGCCATTGATCTGTTGAAAGCACTGATGGTGGTGTCTTAGTAGTGTGTGTGTGTCATGTGTCTGCAATCCCCCTCATGCATTTGTAATAGCCGTGAGGGCGTTTTGATGCATTGAATATTTAATCCGAGCTTGACTGTCTGGGTTTACATTTTCACTACCATATGTGTTGGTGCACAGTAACGCGAAAGAGTCTTTAACATAATTATTGTAGTTATGTAAGCGAAATCTGCCAGATGGTGATGTTAATGCAGATTTGATTTGTGTCTGTATGCGTACGTGTTGATGCGTGAATGATTCAGGTCATGTCCTTGTCCTTTACCGTCCACTGCGTTAAAGTTTAATGGAGGCTGATATTCTATTCTTCAGAGACGGGGTGAGAGAGAGACAATGATAGATGGTATTACTTTGTAAGAAAATGAATACTTAAGCCTGGTTTGAACAAACTGGTCAATGTAAAGAATCTGTGCATGCATGCTGGGCATCAGTTTGAAACCTATAAAACCTCTTAGGATACAAGAGGTCAATTGTCTATATGAACTGCACGGTGAAATATAAACTGCCCCTGAACTGATCCTGTTACCCACAGATCTGATGTACCTAGCAGGGATGACAGTACCTAATGGTCATGAAGCTCAGATGTCTACACAAAGGTTGCAAGGTTAATTCTTGTTAAGGGGCGACCTAGGAAGTAAAGAAGTAGAACAGGAAATCACACCACTTTCTGAGTTTTCTAAGGTGACTGTTTTTGTACAGGTACTTGGTTTGCTTAGTATTGTATTGTATTGTAAATATTAGTGATGGAGCCAGATGGATTCATGAAAGTATTAAAGGCATAGTTCATCCAAACTTTGAAAATTCTATAAAAAAATCAGTATGTCATTGCAAACAAGAAGATATTACAAAGAATGTTGGTAACCAAACCACATTGGCCCCCATTGATTTCCATTGGATGGACACAAAACCACTGAGACATTTCTCCAAATATAATTTTTTAAGGTAGAGTCATAAACAGGTTTTGAACAAGATGAGGGTAAATAAAGGATGACAGATTTTTTATTTGGGTGAGAACTGTCCCTTTAAGATTGTCAACGGGTTTGTGAACATAAGATTGTAAATTATACAGTTTACTACATAGCTGCTTACTGACATTTTCTTTTACATTTGGCAGATGCTTTTGTCCAACATTGCATTATGTTATACCCATGAATTTGGCCTTGCTCTAACCACTGAGCTACAGGAAAGCTAATGTAGATAAAATATTGAGTTAAAAGAATGAAGAGACTTACATATGATAGGCTTACAACAAGCAGAGCTATATGGAAAAATGCTGTTTAGTTGATCAATAATAAAGTTTAGACATGTTGTTACAGTAATTGATGCCTGCAAAGGACATAGTGAAGAGTTTTGACACTTTTGTTCAATGGTTAACACGTATGCACACGTGTTCTGTGCTGTGTTGTCCAAAGGTGATGGGGTTACTTTTATGAAATAAATATAGGTTTAATTGTCACAGACATACACAGTACAGCATGCAGTCTTCTCACAGTTTGAAATATGAAATTGAGATTAAAATAAAAATAATATACAATAGGGAGTATTTACATACAATAGTATAGGTTTATAGCTTTTATAGTTTAATTAATTCTCTATAATAAATGGCAGCCTATAATATGTCACATGGTTGCCTGTAATTCAAGCAAACATGTTGGATTATTGAAGGTTTGATGTACCGCACACAGATGTATCTCCTGCCCATTTCGCATGACAGTAACCATATGCTACATTTCTCAGTTTTTATTCATGTCTTGTTCTGTCTCTCCTCGCGTCTTTTCCGTTGCGCTATTGTAACACTGAACCGATATAATCTAACTCCGCACCTAGCTGTGTTTTTAACAGTGTGTTAGACTGACAGGGCGAGGGTTTCATACTCGGGACAGGAGAGCGGATGAGGGAAGGGAACCATGACAACCGGCTGACTGCTCAGCTCCCCAGCGTGTGACAGAAGAGATGGAGAAGGGCTTTTTTGATTTAGCCTTTGAAACAAGCGTGAGAGGGTGACGTATACAATATTCACTTCACAGACGGTTAGCAGAGCGATGGATGTGGACAGAGAGGGATGAAGTGAATGATGTGAGCTGTAGTACAGTTGTAAATGAGTACTTGAACGTGGAGCGAGTCAAATATTTGAGGTTTCAGAGATTACAGATACTGTAGTGCTTTTAAGTTCTTTGGCAGAAATGTATCTCTTCCTGTGTAAGATTCCCCAAAACAGTCATATCAGAGATGTTGCCAAGCTTAAAATATTACTACAAACTACATTTGATTTGTCTTGTATGTAACTGATACGATAGTTTATGGAACAGCAACTCTTGTTCTTACCCCGAGCTCTCAAAACTTATTCACACCACATATTCAAAAGTATATGTCCTGATGCATTGTTTTGAATACATGCGGATTCAAATGATATTTCTGCTATTGAATTTTCTTCAGCGATTTACTGTATATTTCAGTCACTCATAGTTGTATGGCTTTAAAAGATGGAATATAGCGCAAAGAATAAGTCATATGGGCTCATGCAGTGCTGTTATTTTGGAGCTTGACATTGAGAAATTATTTTTGGGGAAACGAAATAACCCTTCGTTGTGATCTAACAGTTTGAAGATTTCTAAAGATCAGCTGCAATAACTAATTTGAGTAAATATTTACAGTCTATATAACACTTTTTGTTTGTTATTTGTCATTTACACATGCTTAACCTTTTACAATGTGCCACAGTTTTTTGTTATTGCTGACAAGCTTTGTAGACCAAAGATATTTGCCTAAAAATACTTTTTTAACAAAATTAATGTTCATTCCTGTTGAACAGAGTACCTCTGATCCCCACCTGACACACGACTAAAACACAACTTACCCTCTTTTTAAGTAAGTTTAAAAACAAGCTGGGAAAATAAGATATTGTTAGTTTTAGTGTTTGGTTTAATTGCGTCACAATGCTTTTGTTGTTTTAGTTGTGGGCTGGAAAACAGTGAATTGTAAACAGACCTCACTGAGACGCATGCAGAGATAATTTTAGTGATTACGGTGTGCTTTATTCTAGCCATAGCTCTGTAACCAGATCATTTCTCTGCTGTTGATGGAAACCACGTTGGGTTGGTTTAATCGAGATGGGTGGTCTGCTTCTAATGGAGATGCTTTCTGTCTGGGTGGTAGTTTGGATTTGTACCGTAGGCCACACTCTTTATTTCCGACGGCATCAAAAAACGCTATTTGCATGAATGAGCTAAAAGAGATAAATTGGTAAATAAAATGACTCTGTTTTCTGTCACATGTGTTGATGCTACAGATGGACTTTGGAGAGCCCGTGTTTATTTATTTTAGACACAGAGGTAGTTAAATGGCTCACGGACATTATAGCCTTTCTTTTGAGTGACGCTAAATACAGGCTTTACGATCTAAACAGTGTCTTTGTGATTGTGACTAATTCCGTAGTTCTGTTTGGTTTATTGCAGAGGATAAATGACAAATCCACAAAAATCCAGATGTTTCTAAGCTTTCGAATAGTGTTCTCTCCGCAAACATCTGTCACACGGCTTAAAGGCAATGCGATTATCTAAGAAAGCCTGATCGGTCGCACTATTTCTTGCTGTCGTATACGGGTTGCAAGTAAGTTTTGCCTCATTGCTCTGTGCATACTGTACATGTACGACTTTGTAATATATCGCTGTATTAATTGAATCATAGAAACGTGAAGTTTCTGGCCTTAACCATACTGAAAGAAATAGAATCACAATATAAGATTTAGCATTCTTTGCATTAAAGCCAACAAATACACCTTTTTTTGTTGTTGTGGCCTTCTTGAAGTGTCTGAATAAATCGAGGTTTTGTTGTCCCTTACACATGCTTGTGTTTTTGGGGGGTGATGAGGACATACTGTAGATTGTAAAGATCTTTACACACAGATGTTTTCGATGTATTATTTATCTAGGAAATGTGAAAACTATATGCTAGTTGTCACCATTAAACACGTTATGAAATAAAATGCCTTATGAATAAATAAAATATAAAAGTCATGTCAATGTTGGGTATTTTACTATGGCTTATACTGAATATTGAATTTATGAAATTTAATGACATTATTATATTTATTTATTTCAGTAAACATTTCAGCCGTTTTACTCTGTTTTGTTCAATTTCTATGGACTTTTTAGCTTGAACTATAATAAGCAAAGCGATCTATATTAAAATGACTGATAGTTCAGCCCTTACCCCCTCTTGTTAATCCAAAACTTGTATGACTTTCTTTCTTCTGCAGAACACAAAAGAAGACATTTTTCGGAAAGCCCATTCACTTCTAATCTATGGACACAAAACCAAAACAAATCAATGGGTACCGGTTAATAGCATTCTTCATAATATCTTTTTTTGTGTTCTGCCAAACAGGTTTGAAATGACAAGTGGGCGAGTAAATGAACAGAATTTTCATTTTTGGGTTAACTATCACTTCAAGTGTATTTTTTGATAACCTCGAACGTATATTTGGTGAGGCGTTGCTAAGGGCAAAATATCATATTTGTTTTTCCAAAAAGTAACATTTGAGGTTGTGTTAACTTGCGTTTTTATAATCTGTTGACAGCACAGATTTGAGTCGGAGTTGACATTCTGCAAGTTTTTAGGAAAGTTAGTGTGAGATGAAGAGATGAAGGGAGAGTTTGTATCAAAGAGAAGCAGCCATCTGTGTGAGCGAGCAGCAAACAGCTGCTCGAGAGGAGGCAAGATGTCTGTACCAAGACTGACAAGATGGGGGATGACAGGAAACAGATTTCCTCTCAGTTTTTTGCTACTCTCTGAGCGAGGCGAGCGGGCAGCGCGTGTGCTGCGATGCCTCCACAGCCTCCAGATGCTGCTGTCCTCTTCTCTGTGTGTGTGTGTTTCACTCACACTTCCAGAGCAACACCCTCATTTACGTTGTTTATCATCAGTTTCCATGTTTATGTATTCAGATTCAGAATGAGTGTCTGTTGAACTTTCCTCCCTGCAGATGTTCGTATTGTACTTGCGCTCCCTGCATTGAACCTGTTTACCAAGGACAGGGAATATACATCTGCTTATAGATCAGATTCATGACTGGCTGTTCATGACTCAGATTTCATTTTAAAGTTAGTGAGTCGGTTCATTAAAAGTCATTTCAGTGATATGGTTAGTTTGAATCACCGAGACATAGAATTTCACAAGTTCTGTTTTCGTAGGAAAACAATATTTTTACATGTTGTTTTTTAACATTCTGTACAATAACCTATCATTTAGTTTTTATTTTGGTTTTATCTCGTTGTATTTTTTTTCTTCACATTTGTTTAAGGTTTTAAAGGGATAGTTCACCCAAAAATGTCTTTAATCATTTACTCACATTCATTTAATTCCAAACCTGTAAGACTTACTTTCTTCAGTGGAATTGCCTTAGATTGACAAGGGTTTGAGTTTATTCCAGAACTTAAAGTCGAGTAATCTGTCAACTATTTCTACTGAACCATTGCAAGAAACTTTCAACCGCAATGAATTCTTAATGAGTGGCTTTATAAACAGTGAACCGTTTCCTTGTCATTCTAATAATTTTATCTCAATCTCTAGCTGTGTTTCAACCTAGTGAGCTGCCTACCTAGGGATCCAAAATGCAGTGTAGGGAGGAAGCTCACTTTTTTAAACACGGCTTGTATTTAAAGCTCTCTCAGGAGGGCTGTCATTTTATCCGTTCCCTCTCTCCTTTCTGCTTTTCTCTCATCTCTTCTCCCTCTCTGAACATGATGAGCGAAAGATGCCTGGCAGCTGCTGAGGCTGAAAGGTCAGCCTGTCGTCGCGGCAACACGATAGCGAATGGGAGAAGCTGTCATCTTTCTGGCATTTTGATTGACAGGCTGCCTGGGTGAATTAAATTCCGCAGAGAAAAAGCTTGACAAGGCGGAGCTGTCACTTTACCGGGTCCATAGAGCATGTGGCGCGTCGTGTGGATGGGTGGATAAATGAGAAAGTAGAAAGCTATATAAGAGGAAAATGTTATGAGATGGACAGAATGAATCAAGTGTTGCTGATAACCTGTGGATGTAAGATTTTTAACCAATGTAACACTTTTTGATACCTTAAATGACAGAGAGAGATTACATGAGGAAGATGTGAAGAGAAACAAATTGGAGAGATGTTGTTAGCGCGTATCAAACTCATGTCATTTATATTAGTACCACAGCTTCATGTACTTCACGGTTGATTTAGACAGTATCTATATTTATATGGAGACTGTCTTTATTTCCTGTAGCTTTATTGCATCACGGGTGGTAAGCGCTCGGTGTAAATGTTAATCCTTTAACATCTAGATTGACCCTCTCGTTCAAACATTCACGTAACAGTCGACACCAGGTCTCCTCTTGTGTGTGCAGTTGGAAAAAAACTAAAGGGTGTCAGTCTTTGCAGTCTGCATGTTTTATTAATTATGGGAGCTGAAAGACGCGTCTCCCTGTGATCATTAATGCATGCACCAGATAACGTATTTACATGTTCTCATGAATTATTAATGCACCGAGAGGAAGAGTAGAAAGAGTCTGGTGTTTTGAGGAGGCCCCTATGCCCAAAGGCTCTTGTTCAGTTCGGAGCGCGTGTGTGTGTTCGCGCACGTGTGTGTGTGTGAGAGACTCTCCGTTAAAAGTAAAAAATAATAAGGATATACTGTATGTGCACAATTACTCATAATGAACATGCTTTTACACCTAATCCCATTTAAAGGTCCAGTGTATGAAATTTTGAAGCATCTAGGGGTGAGGTTGAGAATTGCAACCAGCCGCTCACTTCACCCCTCCCTTTCAAAGCACTTCGGTGGCTGACACAGGACAAAGATGTCGTCACGTTTATGCGTGTTAATGCATTTACATAACCTGCTCCGTAGAGCAGTTTGTTCGTCGAATTCCATGCAAGGGGTGTATATAGATAGAAATATCTCATTCTAAGGTAATTAAAACATAACACTTCATTATGTAAGGTCTTTATACACCTCGGAAGATAGTAAGATAGTTATGTATATTATATTGCATTCTGTCAATAGATCCTCCAAAAATTACACATTGGACCTTTAAGCAAGCGCGTCTCTATTCATCTCTCTCTCTCTCTCTCTCTCTCTCTCTCTCGCTGTCTGTATCTCTGTCGTCCTCTCATTAGAGATATTGAGGCTGCTTTGTAACTAATTTAACAGATTGATTACTGGTCTATACTGTAAGTGAGCTTGATCCGCAATCTCATTCGATTTTTTCATGATTAATAGAGCTGCATCAGTTTGACCAGTTTGCTGGTAAATGAACTCTTATGGGATTTCATTAACTATCAGCAATTCAGAATGACCTTAAACATTTAATCTGTAAAATCAGAACTTTAGAAATAGCAGCAAACGTCTCATCTGCGTTCTGACTTTATCTTCTCTCTCTTTATTTGGTGGTGTCACTCAGTGTAATAATCTTCAGGGCTGTTTGAATGCATTGTGATGGTTGCTGTAATGGGGTTTTCACTGCACTTTTCCCCTGAGCACCAGCACATACCCGCTCCACCCAATTAGTAAGTAGGATGGATTGGGTAACAATTTAATTAATCTCTCAGCTTTAACACAAGTGATGTACGGCTCATACTCGTGCTGTTTTAATCTGCATCACAATTCACATGACACCTGTATGTTAAAGGGGTCATTGGACACGGCAAAATCAAATATAATTTTAGATGTAGTTTTAGATGTAATTAAATGTGTATGCACGATTTATGGGTAAAAACTGCTGTATTTTCCAAGTATCGTGCTTGTTTGTATCTCCTCAAAGCCCATGCACGCGCTAAAAAGCGATGTGTGCTATGATTGGCCAGTTAACCAGTGCGTAGTGATTGGACGAATACTGCAAGCGTATGACGGAAACGTGTACCATATGTGGAACATCAGGTTCCAAAGCAATTGTACTGACAGGTACGCCCACCTTACTTGCGTATACATTTGGGCGGTCTTAGTCAAATCATACCACAAACTGACGTAGATTTGTGGGGGTGTGGTTACATAAGGTCAGGGTGAGCATTCGCTTTTAGATAGAAAGCATTTTTTGTTCCGACACTTACATTTTTGCAATTGTACATGTCTAATACATGCATGGGCTACTTATAACACACCAAAGACACAGAAAAACACGTATTCGTGCCATATGACCCCTTTAAAGTATGCAAGATTAGCGCATATAAAATTATTGGTTAAAAACAGATGGTTTGTCCCAAATCACATAGACTATATAGACAAAAGTATTGCTACGACTACTTTTAATAAACATATTTATGTAGTCCAGTAATTCCAATTAAAGCAAATATTAATGCTTTACCAAACAATACCAAATAAATAATTGATATTTTGACGAATGTTGGATTCAGCGGCGGCACCCATAGGCACGAAACTGTGAGGTGAATGAACACCAACGTTGTTCTGTTACCAACATTCTTCAAAATATCGTCTTACATCATCTTAAATAAAGACATGAGAGTGAGTAAATGATAACTCATTTTTAATTATTGTGTGTAGTAAAGCTTTCCTATTATTAAAAGATAGAGACAGACAACCAAGTGTCTGTGTGTGAAATATCCTGTGTCTGATGTGTGTGTGTACACTACATCCGTTCAGTGTTCAAGTTCGTTTTTAAAGTGTGACGGTGTGTGCGAGTTCCATGTGTCCCGGTCTCTCCTATAACACGCTCCAGCAGCGCATAGAAAAACAAAGGAAATGCTTTGCGTGATGTTGGGTCTTGATTGGTGCTCTCCGTGTAAGCGGGCCCCTCCCCCTCCGGGAAATTATCTGCCAAAGCGCCTACACAGCTCTGGTTTTAATAATAATTATCTAAAATCGCACCAATTAGCCCGCAGCTATACAAGGAGTGGGGGGGGGGGGTTGAAAGCATTGAAAGGGTCTGGGGTCGCTCTATATTCATCTAATGTCACTCATGAATCTTTGAATGCATCTTTTTGCTGTTAAAATAATTCTAGGAGTCATTGATTTGTAATGGCCTTTAACTCTAAAGCTCATTGGTCAAATACTTCAACTCATACAAAAGGGAGAGCTTTCATTGAAAAGTTTCAGCTTTATTTACAAAGTTTCAGATGTACTGTACAGTACATAAAAATAGTGTCATCACTTCATAAAAGCGGGTGTGCGTGTTTTGGGTGTATTCATTTACAGGTATTTTAAAGAACAATATCCCACCATCAGTGATGTATTTTGGCACCTGGCAATAATATGTTACCTGATTTGGAGTAATGTACTCATTAAGTGTCATTTCCCACCTCTCTCTCTCTCTCTCTCTCTCTCTCAAACACACACGTGCAAATACAGTATACCTGCAACACAATCATGGCAGACAGATTTTTGTTGTTGTTGTTGTTTATATTGTACACTTGTTTCTTTATAAGCTCTTGTTTTTCCTTTGCCCGTCTTTGTCGCACCCTGATCTGATCTGTGATCTTGTAGCACCACCTGCAGGTCAACAGAGAGCTAACAGCCTCGACACGAACACCTGATATCTTTATACTCTACACACGATATATCTCACGCTATGTTAGAAACAACTTGGTCTTTACACGAATGAATGCCTTTACGATTTTTTTTGTCTTTACTATTAAATCACAGAAATTAGAGCGGTGCTGCATTAAGATATCAATTCATTATTTCTCCCATTTTTGCTTACTCTCTAGGCTTTCGTTCACAGGAAAGTTAAATGTCACACACTCTTAAAGCTCAGGTGCTCCCTTCAATTCCTTCATTTGCTTTAGTTTTAAATCCCTCGTAGCTTCAGGCTTTAAAATAAACCTTGTGTATCCTACATTTGCATTCTGCACACTTGCATTATTCATTGAGCAATTGGCTTTCATATTCCCCCTTGCAAGCACAGGGCAGGGGCTGTGATGTGTGTACACCTCACGTCTGTGTCGTATTTACAGCTTTGCGCACACTTTCTTTGTATGTCCCCTTTATCTTACCTTTGAAGAAAGGAATGTTCAGAGATATTGCTATGATATTGCTACCGTTCTATCGCGTTTTCAATATTATGAGACCTATTGAGCCGATTCACTTTTATTACGATTCATTTTTATTAAAGTGAGGTTCACCTCAAAATGAATATCATCATTTACTCACCCTCTTGTCATTTCAAACCAGTATGACTTGCTTCCGCAGAACACAAAAGGAGATATTTTGAAGAATTCTGTTCTTTAGTTGCATTGATTTTGTGTCCATCCATACAATAGAAGTGAATGGGGGCCAGAGCTGGTAGGTGAACAACAAAATATCTTCTTTTGTGTTCTGTGGATGAAAGAAACTCATAAAGGTTTGAAATCACAAGAGAGCGTGTAAATGATGGCAGAATGAATTTTTTTTGTTGAACTATCATTTTAAAGTCCCTGTGAACCAAAAGTTCCAATCTTTTTTACTTCCGTATTTTGAAGCACTTCCGAATGAAATGGAATTTCTAATGAGAAAAATAGTGGGCGTGGCCTTTGTCTTTCTGCGATTTGATTGGATGTATAAAAACAACTGTTGCATCTTTAAATGGAAATGGCAGAAGACTGGTAGCTGAAGGGGAGGGGTTAACGGATGCTCCGCCCAAGCCGGCTAACATACGTCATTTAAGATGGATAGTCATTACAGGAAAGACGTTTTTTACTAAAGATTATAAGGGCACACACATTTTTAAAAGAGAATGACACATTGATAAACTATTTATAATAAACGCTCCAATATTTCATGAAAAAATAGGCATTGTAATTTAGTATTTCACTGGGACATTAAATATCCTTTTAACTAATAAACCTTAAGGACTGGAACTATTGTGAATAAAGATGAATACTTTTCTGCATATTTTTTATTTCTGTAATTTGTTTAATTGTGAGCACTTGTAATGTGGTGTGCTAATAATGAATTGTCATGAACAGCAGTAAATGACTGTTTTAGTTCAGCCGACTGCAGCTTATCACAAACACCTCTCTATAAATGTTTAAAGACGATATGATAAGAAGATAAATCCTCTGAAGCGTGTAATATCTTAAACACACAACTCTTATACGCACCCAAACGTGATATATTTCCTCATGTCTTTACAGCGTGGCATGCTGTTATCAGTCATTCGCAGGGCAGTCAATCTCATCAGCCTCGGCCAAGGTCCAGAGACATGCATTATGTGTTTGTTTTCATCCCTCATTAGATGTAACAAAGCTTAATTAATCTTCACTTATCTGTCAACCGTGCATTTATGCTCCATTGATGGAGTTCGAAAAACTGTGTGCGTGTCTTCGCAGGATATCATTTTCCAACTGTTGAAGCAAGACTCATTCTGGAATCGCATCGCCAAACAGAAGTCATACACACTTTTGTTGAATTAACCACAGACGAATGCCGTATTCAAATTCTGTGTTTGTGCTTCCGTCATGTAGTATGCTCTTGTTATCTTGGAATCTCCAATGACGAAGCCAAATTTTCTTACACAGACTCCAAAGCCAATTCGACCAGTGTATTTTCCATCTCTGTGTTCTTCCACCGAATTGCCACTCACAAGGTTGCGAAACTCATTTACTGTGTTTACCGAGAGGAAATGTGCTCAAGTCCTGCTCTGTCCCTCTGCAGGGCAGCGAACGCTTAGCGAACACACCGCGGCGACAAATGATTTGCCATTGGCCGTGATTTCTTAGATAGCGCAGCGGGTGTAGCTAGGAAGTGGGCCGGCAGGAGGGGAAGTTGCACCCAGGCAGGGGGATCGACGGCCTGCTGGGAATGAGATGGCTTTCACTGACACAATCCGCTGGGGAGCTGTGGGGTCCTGAAATTGGAGGGAAAAACCAGGAGGAGGCAGCGCTTTCCCTGAATTTGTTCTGCCTGTTCCGCCCTTTTTCACTTACATCCCTCTTGTGTCTCTTCACCTTCTGTGGTGAGGGGTGGTCCTGAATGACACGGCATAGCTTCCTCCCCTTCATTAAAATTCAGTGTGTGCGTTTGTGTGTGTATTGAGTCTGGATACGCATAAGCATTTGTGAATATTGACTCCTTTTAAAACGCAGTGGATGTCTGGAGCGTTGCCCACAGCCTTGAGTTTCTTGTTCCTAGGGTATGCTTGTAGATGTGCGTGTGTGTCTTTTGTGCTTTTGTGTGTGGGGGAAGTGTTTAAGACGGTCTCATATTTTTTTCATAACGCAAGGTTATTGAGTCAGTGATAAGGCTGTGAGTCTCAGAGGCTGGTTAGTCAGCCTGACCTTGCAGTGTGAGCTGAGGATATGCAGACTTGCAGGCTATGGGGTCAACGCATCCCACAATCCCTCTGTAGCCTGTTTTAGAATTTGAAAAAGCAGGAGTTCATGGCATTCTCATTGTGGAGCTCAGAATGTGAAGCATTAAACAAAAATCATCCAACTGACTTTCACAGTGTTTTTGTACAAGTTGTGCAAAGAATGTACGATATTCTTAGTAAATCTTTGTATTTACAGTGTTTTTATTATATGAGTAACATTTATATATACTGTAACGCAGTAAATATGTATAATATAATTAGTATAATAAGTATTTCATATATTTCAGTGTTTTATTATGTATTATATCTTTGTGTATATATATCTTTGTATGTGTGTGTGTATACATCTATATATCAATGTGTTAATGTGTATATATGGGTGTGTATATATACTGTATGTTTGCACATCTGGCCCCCAGGAATCTTCTTTAATGGCCAAAGACACATTTTGTGTCCTTCTGTAAATACAGACTGTGTACCCTGTAGAAGGGTGGATCTGCGTTCAGACAAAGAAGGATTCACATGGAGCATGGGTGGAGCAGAAATTGCTGTAGGTGGAGCTCTTGTGTCGGAGTTCGATGTCAGGATGTTTTCCACCTGCTGGTAGAGGACAGGACAGCTGCCTTTGCACGCATGCGGGTGTGCATTGCGTGTGAGCGTGTTAAATTGTGTGTTTCTCAGAGAAGGCAGGTGAGAAATGTGCATTCATTTTTAGTCTGTGAATGCATTCGGAGTGCTTAACCCCAATTAGTAACACATTTTCTAAGATTAATTTCCATTCAAGTGTTAACATTTAGAGCAACGTAGTTGACTTTACATTTAACGGCGCAGTAATGCATCCGCTCTAATGAAGATGTAGTTCCCCACAGCGTCATTTGCAGCGCATAATTATATGAGAACATGCACGCGTGTGCAACCCACCAATAATTTCATACGGCATTTGCGTAATCTCCGTCAAACACGAGAGCGAGCATTTTTTCCTCTCGGCTTTCACTTCCCCCCTTTCTTCCGCTCCCCCTCCCTCCCACAGTCTGCCGCAGACCCTCAATCTCTGTGGTCTGTCAGCATGCTTTTTCATTTGGCTTGTTGCTACAGGGGGCTCGGCGCTGGCAGATTACAACTCGCCAGCCAGTCATTTTCGATTTATCTGAGCTCTCCGCGCTCCCACTTCCCTCCCCTGCGCCTCGCTCTCGCCCCGGCCAGCATCAATCCGCACTCACACACAAACACAGCCATTTGTCAGACCCTCCTTCCATTTCTCCCCTCCTTCCACCCCTTCCTCCCTTTTTCGATTGGCACGGAAATTTAGCTTGCGAGCTCAGAGACAAAAAAGAAATATAGTGTCAGGGGAAGCGTTTAAGTCGGAGGAGGCAGCTAGGGTTGTGTTATTACTTAGAGCTCTGTCACCACCGATGACCCCAGAGAGTGGAGAGTATCGATCGCTTGTCACTCAAAGCATTCTGCAGATTGCATTGACAATGCTTGTCGAGGCCTTTAATAGCAAGGTTAGCAGCCTTGGCAAAGGCCCAGGAGAAAACTCTAACTGAGCCCCATTACATGGTGGCTTTTAACCAGTCCCTCGGCCCACCGACTGGATTGATAACAGTAAGGAAGTAATTTTAGTCTCATAATTGCCTTCCTGTGGTTGACATTTGTGGCCCTCAGAGCCCGTAAAGAGAAAAGGAAAAGCCCATCACGGGCAGACGGAGACGATAAAGGTTGCTACTGTCTGGCGAGAATTTGGCGGCTTTGGAACAATAAGTACATTTTGGGCCTCAAGAATAAAGGTTTTTCTCTTGCAGGCCCATTCACCTTTATTTTGGTATTTTCACTGGATACACCCTAAAACCAAAACCTTGTGTTTTCTGTACAAATAATTATGACAATAAATAATGTATTAGGTTTCTAATTGACTATAATTGCAGGAAATTATGCAGCTATGATTGAAGTCTGTGGCAGCTACAAATTCATAATTAGACTTTTGCTGGAAACAATTGCAAACAGTGATTTGTTTATAGTTTAGACCATTATAACGGATGCGTTCCCAAATCATTGTTTTACATAGTTTATGTAAATGCCAAATGCTTAAAGGGATAGTTCAACCAAAAATAGAATTATCTAAGAATTGATGTACCCTAATGTCATTCCAAACCTTTATTACATTTTGTGCATAACAGGAAAGAAAATATTTCCAAGTTATTTGTAACCAAACAACACTAAGCCCCGTTTAGACTTTCATTGTATGGACACAAAACCACTGAGACCTTTCTCAAAATATTTTCTTTTGTGATCCACAGAAGAAAGATTCATATACAGGTTTTGAATAACACAGTCTTGCAAACTAACAGTACTGTTTAGCGTGTTGACAAAATGTTTATAGGCTCTTTTACTTTTAAGTCTCTTTGGATAAAAGCATCTGCCAAATGAATAAATGCAAATATAGATGTAATTAAGGTGACAGAATTTTTATTTTTGTGGAACTGTCTCTTTAAATTAGCAAAATACGTTTTTTTTGCACTGGTTGTAATACATTTACAAAATATACTGACACAGTTACACACAGTGAAACATTACATTTTTTTAAATCCAGCTATCATTTGATACAAAATAGTACTGTATGTGTATGAGAGAAGATAGAGGAAATGGGGTCAAGGCTAGAGCTGCCCTTGGGAACGCTGTAATTTGTGGCTGACACAGGTGGGACGCTTCGTCCCCAGGCCTTGTTTTTTCTCTCTGCCTGTGATGTAGGTGCTGACAGGTCTGTGAGGGCAGGTAGCTATTTTAAACACAGTGTAAATCGTGTCCACTGAAACACAAACTGATCACCTGCGTCCCGCATTCCGGTCTCAGAACAGGCCACCCGGAGTCTCTGGTGGTGTCTTAAAGAGGGGTTAAAATAAACCTAATCTTCACAAGCAAATCTTAAAAAAAGAAGAAGCGTGTATACAGAGAGTTATGTTGAGGATTTTTCATTGAAACAGACCGGGCCTCATGAGTAAACCCTTTGTGTGTAGGCCTGGGTAAAGTATCTAATAATGTAATGGGAACACTTGACGTCTCCATTAGCCAATTCTGTTGCCTTGTTTAACATTATGCATGGATAGTGATTCCTGCACTGTTAGGTGTTGCTCTGGCCCTGACCTACACCCACAAGCATGACAGGGTCACGCACACTTGTCGGCAATTCAATAAATAATAAATGAACAAATATAGAAAGCAACACGTAGCGGCATTCCATGCCACCTCGGCGCATTCTCCATGTCACTTTCATCAGATGCAGAAGGACGAAAAAATAAAAGCGTCTCCGACACACAAGATACTCCTGTTTATCATATTACAGCCACACATGAGCCACACGCATGGCTTGACCCGGTGTTAAGTGTCCGCGCTAAATTTCATTGCATCCATCTACTGGAAGGCTTGCCAATATACTGGCAGCGAATTCCTAGAGGAAAATAAATGGCAATAAAAAAGAGAAATGAGAGCCCCTGCAAGCTGAGACGAGAGAGGATGATTTTTTTTCCTTCTTTTATTGAAGCTGGCTGGTGTTGGGGGATGTGACTTGGCACGGACACGGGGGCTTAGTCAGACGGCGAACCCTGAAAGCCGATAGCCGAGTAACAACTATGGCAGCCTGGGAATGTAATTAATTGCACACAAATTTCTTTGATGAAATGTTATGTAGCGATAAGCACTTGGCCCGGTAGCTTAAAGTCTCCGGCTTCTCGGTGACAGCCTGCTCTCTACACATCTGCTGCATTCTGGGAAATATCTGCTTCCAAGACCTGTCCCTTTCAATTTATTTCAGCCTTTACCATAAGCTTTAATATGTCAGCGTTAGCTAATGCTGTAGCTAACGTAAAATAATTTGTAAATATGTTTATAATATTTCTTAAGGATTTTACGCATTAATTATTGTTGCTCAAGTGAGCCTTATTGTAAATTGTGACCTGCAATATATTTAATGTTTGTGTTTAATTTTCAGGATATACCGTATCAAGCTCATCTTTTATTGTCATTGGGTTCACCGTAACTAGCTTTTCAGATATGATCTGGGAGAATTGAAGTCTCGGGTCGCTCGTAATATCCCACTTCCCCTCACTGCTCTTCACTTCATTATCAAATCTGGGAATTGTCACCATATATCAGCATTCAGCAGCAGCGCATTATAGAGCCATTTGAAGGAGTGGAACATGAGCACAAGCAGAGGATGGGTGGTAAAAGCATATTGATTTGTCCATAATGCCACTGTACATCACTAAGTTTTATATTCATATTAACGCGTCTTGGGCTTGTCGTCGCGGCAACGGCTCGAAGCGATGCTCTTCGTGTGAGTGATGCAGTTTGAACTGCACTCTGCGCCCTGTTTTTATTCCCCGTCCACCACCTCCTCCTTTCTCCCTTCATATATCTCTCTTTTCTTCCATTCTTCAAGGTTTATTTGCCCTCGGGCGTTTGTTGAGAGTTGCTTGGCTGTTTATGGCGTCTTACAAGCCATGCATTGCTGCACAGGTGGAATAAAAGGCAGGTGAGAGCTTATGGTAATCGTCATTTACCATCGTTTCCGCCATCCCGACAGCAGAGCCTGACAAGGTCAACAAAGGTCATCACATGTCACTTGGAAACGGGGGAGTATTGCAGGAGCTGCGTTATTCCATCAAAAGCGTGTTGGATGTGTTGGCGACTACAAAATCGATGCTTTGGGGAAAACCTAAATGTCGTTTGACGCGCTGACAGAGAAAGGCAGGGACGTAACCCCAAGTCTTCGCGAGGAGTGGGTCGTCGAGTTTCAGTGTGACAACATCCGAGCAAAACTCCAACGAAGTACGTACTCGGGCGTAATGTTAGCCTAAATAAACAGCCACGCAGTCCTTTTAGCCTGAGCTGAGCCTTGATCCCTGTTGACAGGCTGCTACTTTAGATCGGATGCGATAGAGGCAGCTTGTCTGTGGCGGTTAAGGGGCTCGGCCCTCAGAGCCAAGGAGGTCATAGCGGGGCCACTTGGCTCAACGACGTGACACAGCGGCTGTCCAAGCAATGACAGAACGTTCAAGCCACGCAGCACCAGCTATGATGGCCCCTGCAACCTTCTGTCAGATGCTGTTGTCGTTGCGGTAAACTCACTCAGGTTAACTGCTCACAGCAGAATCCAACTACTGGCTTCCAGAATAGCAGAACGCTCAGATGGAGGTCCAGGGAGCTCATGCAGTGCCTTTTAATGGACTAATTGGGAACAGAGTCAACAGCTCTGTGTTCTCTGACCTAAATACAGACTTATTTTTAAGCAGTAAACCATGAGAGGTCATGCCTTACAGTCATTTTATTACATTAATGGGTCAAAA
This sequence comes from Barbatula barbatula, assembly GCF_947034865.1. Lineage (NCBI taxonomy): Eukaryota > Metazoa > Chordata > Actinopteri > Cypriniformes > Nemacheilidae > Barbatula > Barbatula barbatula. The sequence continues at coordinate 12,420,871 of NC_136787.1, read as the reverse complement.
CTTTGACAACAGCGACGTGATAAGATACAGATCTTGAGTCGGGGATAAAATTAATGAATGATAATAAGTATAAAATGTACACCGGGTCATGGAGTTTATTAGCATATTTGTAAGATGTTTACGGGTTTAATGTAAACATTATCACATTCGAAGCTACTATAATATAAATAGGTACAACCCTTGTATGGTGTTCATGTTTTTGTTGCTCAGCCAATGTTTGCCAGTCTAGTGAACAGACAGAATTATATGGATTTGAAATCAATAGTCATCAAATGTGTGTAAAACCAGATTTAGAGTTTTCTTAAAGTGTCCTTCACTCAGACAGTTTCTGCATATCTCATGTTAGTCTTGAGTACTTACAGAATAGTATCGTACCCTTCACATATCAGTAGAGTCTTTAGTTTGATAGCACATGCGCACCCATTGCCAACAAAACACAGATATATGACTCCGTTTCACTTACTGTGTGCGATTCATGTCCGACATCTTTTCGCGCTGGGACGGCTCCATCTTTCAAACGATCTCCAAATCCAGCGTTATATCCACCGTTTATATAACATTCATCACCTTAATGCAGTGAACATACACAGCTGAACTTCACGAAGGTAGTGCTCTCTCTCTTCTGCACACAAGTGAAAGTGTCATATGTTAAGAATCGTCCAATAAGAGACGAGAAAAGTTAGGAAACGGATTTCCATGTTCCAAACCTATACAAAGCCGGGGAAGTGTATCGAGCACAGAAATACTACTATAAATAATATATATATATATACAGTATATATTGGCATAACTAAGTACCTAGTGTTTTATATCTTCTTTAGTCAATGTGTGTGATAAATATTGTTTTGTTTTATGTAATTTTAAAACAATATGAGTAGTAAACATTGTATTAGGTGTCTTTAGCATATTATGTGTCACTTTGTGTTGATTTTGTGATAAATAAATAAAACTGACAACATAATGTTAGAAGTATTAAACAATGTGTTGTCTTCAACAAGTCTGAAGTGTTGTTAATTAAAAATAATGTCACACAAAATGAAATGGTGTGTTAAGTTAGGGGATTGTTTTAGTTTTAAACGCAACAAAACGAAATTTACTGTTTAATGCTCAACATTAAGCAAGGACGAGTATTTTACAGAATGTATTTACTCAACTGGTATAAGCCAGAGTCTCTTCACGTACACCAGTAACAGGATAATTCCTCCCCCCATGGGCCTCAGTCAGCATTCAGAGTTAAATTGGCCTTTATGTTATACTGAGAGGAAAGCAGAAAGGCAGATATTTAAAGTCTAGTCATTGGAAACTGAGGGATTCGTGTGGCAGGAAATAGACAATTTATTATAAGCAGCCCAGCACACCAGTGAATTATCTATAAAACTTTCATGGCTGTCCCTCGGTGGCAGGCAGCCATAAAACTTGCCGAATGAGGGACTTGTTAATTTACTTGTTAAAGCAAATTAAAAATTTATAAGCGCTTTTAGGTAAATGAGATCCTCTTTCATTGGCGCTCTTGTGGGATTCTCACTCTCTCCGTTTGCTCCTTGGAGGACAGGTTAGCAGCGCTGAAACGGCACAGAAGAACAATAAAAGCTGGTAAATTGTTCCAGGTTTTATTACTGCCGAGCCTCACAGCTGCCGTAGCGGGTAGCTAAGGAAGAACAGAAGCCGATAGCAACAGTATCCCCGGGGCTTCGCCTTGTAGCAAAGGGTCAGGTGCGTTGTTCAAAACGAAGGTTTGGATGAAAAGAGTGTTGGGGTTTGCTACCGGCAACGTTTAAAAGGCCCGTGTGCAGCGGAGTCGGCCTTTGTGTTTGGCTGCAGTGGTTTCAGGGCCGGGCCTCTGAGAGCGGTTCAATAGACTTGTAAAATTTCATCGTAAAACCGTTAAAGCAGTTTCAGCGAGCTGGCAAAGGAAAATAATTGACTACATGTGCAAACGATAATCCTATAAAAGCTTCAAAAGCCATTTAAAGAGTTTAGTCAGGCACAAACTCGAGAGTCCTTCAAAGGATGCTTACCCTCATGACTTGAGCTTTGTCTCTAACTCTGAGGAACCTTCTGTGAATTTCTGCTAAAATGCTTTTGTTCTAACAGCGGGTGCTTCGAATCTGTTAAACCAAAGCTTTGCGAAACATCCTCTCACACGATCGCCAACCGTCGACAACTTTGAATGGATGTTCATCTAAGCTCTCGTTTTGAAAGTGCGTCCTTCTCAGAATCGACTAATGTGGCTTTTACAACCAGGCTCTTAACATATTTCAGCGTTCTTTCACATTAAGGCACCATTCTCCAGAAGTGCCGTCGAATCCACCATTCCTACTTTCGCATTTAAGGCGCCATTAAAACTGTCAGTTATGTGGAAACTCTAAGCCATTGCTCTCCATGTCTTTCAAGCAGTCCGTATAAAATGCACTTAGGCTTATGGAGTGTTGTACAGGTGATTGTAATAGATGCATAGCTTTGGTGCGGGATGAAATCGCAGTGAATTTTAATAAAAAATAGTTCACAGTCTTTTAAAAGCTGTAGTGAAAGTGCCGTGGCTCTTGAAGAGCTCTCCAAATGAATGTGGATTTATCTTACCGCCGGGCCGAAAACACGGCATGCAGATTGTTCTGCTTGGCCTTCATCTGCGCCATCGGACTGGCTTTGTGGTTTTCTTACAAATAGATTTGCTAAGTGTAATGAGATTACAACAGTGTGCCATTGATGACTTTGTTTCTCTTAGCGGCCAATCACATGAGCAGGATTTACACATACAGGTCTCCGTGCCCTTTTTTTTATGAGGATGGCAACTCGCGCGAGAACCTCTTTCCATTACTGCCTCTCATCAAAGCCCTGGCAGCATAAATTAATCTTTAATAGCGTGGAGGCTTTTGTGCCGGGGAACCATGCTGACTGCTTATTGAAAACAGTTGTTAATTCTATACTTCAGTAAACTCGGAGAGGGCGGGGGAGAAATCAGCCCTAACAGGGAACAGATTGAAGCAAAACAAGAACTTACTGTGTTGAAATTAATGGCAGATGCACTTACTGGTAGTTTAAATGTTTCATTAGATGCTAATGTCTTACTGTGTTTTTAATTGTTGAGGAATTAGTCGCTGGAATATGAAAACCATCTGTTTGCGATCTTCCTGGAGGGGGGATCTTTACTCAGGCTTCACTCTCAGGGTTGTTAAAGGAGGTTTTTCCTTATGGCTCGATGTGGCAGAGCTGTCAGTCTTCATTAACGTCATTATGATTGCATGAGCAAGACTGTGAAAACGCTCAGACGCTCTGTATGCGCACACACAAACTCACTGTACGTACATAACCGTAAACAACATTTATCAGAAGACTCTTATGTACACACGCATTCACTCTACACAAACATGCCCGTACAGTACATATGGGAGATGCTGGCTTACCAAAAATATGCGCTTTGAGGAATATATCGCACTTGCACCCAGCGAATAGTGTATTATTTAAACATCAGTGAATTTTTTTACTTCCATAGAACACAAAATGTTTTGAAACACATTTTTTGGGGGGGGGAATGTTAATTTACCTGAGACTGATTTACCACATTTGTGAAATTCAAATTTTTTTTAGTGATTAACAATTTTGTCAGTCTGTTTTGCACACAGAACTATCAAATGTCAGACATGAAACAAAATGCTTTTATGATACTAACATATCAGTTTTCACAGATACTGCATGTCTGTACTTTTCAGAATTTGACAGTACCTGCTTCACAGCACGCAGTGATATCATGCATAACGCGTTCCGCAGAAGAAAGTGACACTGTCAACTGGACGCGGCACAACACAACTAAAGACAATAGAAACTATAAGAACCCAGTATAATTTTATATTTTGTCCACACTGGATGCAACGTGATTTGACAAACCCATTATGAACAAGGCCTTTGCCGTGTCACGTCGCACCGCTCAATCTGGAGTAGACATGGTGCTATACAAAAGTCATACAGGTTTAAACAATGTCGGTGAGTGAATTACATTTTTATGATTTTGAGGGAGGGAGTGTGAACTGTCCCTTTAAAATAGCAAGAAAGCAGTAGATTATAACCCAGTGCCAAAAACATAAATCTGGACCCAATAAATTAAAAAAAACATTACGATTTATCCGCATAACTGCTGTTAATCTGATTTCTTTACTGCAGTTGAGAAATTGGTTTCAATTAAACCTTTTGGTGATTGTATTTGTTGTGTCTGTCAGAATTGCACATTTCTGTAGTGTTCATTAAATCTGGAAAATATTACTCAGAGACTTGCAGGGAATTTTCTGGCAAAAAATATTTTGAACACCTATAAGAGTGATTAGGAGGAATTGAGTGGATAAACCTAATAACACATCTTACTCTAATAACACTTTGGTAAAAGATGTAACTGCTTAACCAGTTAAATGTAAATGTGCTGTCTGGGTGTAATACAGTATCTGTGTGAATATTTGATTATAACCTGAACAACTCACATTCTAACCTTTTTTAATGAAAATTTTCACTGCTAATCTTTTTCATAGACATTTACATTGTTTATTTGCAAAATATTTCAACTGCTTTCTCATAATAACGTAATAATTGCTTTTCTCAGAATATCTTATCCTGAGTATTAAACCCGGTGTAATTGTCTTTTTTATTATAAATCTATGGTGTGTCTTGCAATCCCCAATTATTGTAATTGAATATAAAATATTCAACTACATTGTTTTGGTTTTATTTGTGTTCCTAAGAAAGTCATACAGGTTTGGAACAGCATGTGGGTGAATTTTTGTGGGGGATACAGGAACACAATACAATATTGGGTCAATACACTTAAAGCCACAATATGGAATAATTTTGTTATGAAATATCTCAAAATCACTTGCACAGTGTGATATATTTCATGCAGTTGTGTACTTACATTATCCCACATGTTCTCAAGAATGTGCAAATCCAGAGAAATTCCTATTTGTAATAAAAATAATAAATAATGGCCCGTCCCTTGTCTCCTTTGTTTTTGTCCCATATCAGGGACTTAATATCCGCTGCCTTGCAATAGCCTCAGTTTCCGGTGTTAGAAACTACGGCAACACGCAAATGCAGAAGCGGTTATGCAGCATCTGTTGCTCTGTTAATATGGATCACGATAACTCTTTGAAGAGTAAAGGAAACCCAAGAAAGCGTAAACGTAGTTTACTTTTTAAACGACGATTGTATGGCTGTTTTAAATACGTAAAACTGTGTAGCATTACGCTACCAAAACAATGGGGAAACTCCAATATCATTTGCGGGCTGATGTAGCATTACATTCCACGTTTCTTTTAAGCTAATTCATGACAATGACATAAAAGAAAATGTATGAATTGCCTCGTCTGTGAACATGATGGTTGATCTCCATACGCCTCGTGGTGAAAACGACATGTCCCATAATTCCACTCTCCTACATGACGTCATTTAGCTTTGCCTTCTGTTGTTGTTTTGCAAGTGCACCATCTAGCAGTCCAAATGTACATATTGTGGCTTTAAAGGAACAGTTCACCGACAAATGAAAATTCTGTTTTAATTTACTCCCCATCGAGTTCCAAATCTATATACATTTCTTTGTTCTGATGAACACAGAGAAAGATATCTGGAAGAATGCTTGTAACCAAACAGTTCTTGGTCACCATTGACTACCATAGTAGGAACGTTTTCTTTGTTCTGTTGAACACAAAGGAAGATGTTTTGAAGAATGAGGTAAAGCAAATAGTTCTGGGGCACTTTTGACTACCTTTGTCATTTTTCTTACTATGGATTTCAATGGTTCCCCAGATCTGTTTGGTTAAAAGAACTCATCAAATTTCTCACAGAGAAAGACATTTGTATATGTCCCTTTAAGGAATGCACGCAATGTCACAATGCTTATACGTCATAAATCACAAATTTTGTGATTCACATTTCCAACTTTTCGTTTTCAAGCTCCAGTCTTTGACCACTATGACACTGCATCTTCTCTATGTAACCTATCCCACCTCCCTCCCTCTCACCTTCAAGACCCTCGTGGACAAAACACTCTCCATTATTCTCATTGCCAAGTCTTTCTCTCGAAGCAGTACGGGTCTCTTATCACACTGGCTTGCTGATAGAGCCAAGCATTTGCCGGCAGTCTCTGAGCTCTCCCTCTGAGAGAGATCTTTTCACATAGCTAATGGCTACAGAAAGGAACAGTTTCATTTTAATTACGTGCTTTACTCAAGGGTCCTCTTCCCTGCAGTCCCTTATCCCGCCACTGCGCCTTTAACAACCCACAGCTTGCACCAGTGAAAATAGATATTCTCCAACCCTCTTATTGAAGATTGTATTCCCCCTCCCGTGTTGCTGCCTTTGTCAAGCACCATTGCATTTTTTTCTTCCACGTGATGGAGGAGAATGTGTGTGAGAGACAGACGGAAAGACAGAACGTCTGAGAGGGAAAGATAGGAAAAGGCCGATCTATCTCCTCATCTCTGTAAACAACCCCCCAGTGCGCCGTGACCGACTCTGCTTTATCCATTAAGTGACACTGCACACATTTACTGCTCGTCTTCACCCCTAAAGCTGTGTTTTTATGTGCTGAGAGATAAAAGCGGAGGGTTCTGGCAGGGCGAGAGGTAAGGAACAGGCCGTCTGAGTGGCGTAGATTCAGAAGACGTAAATTGCAGACCTTGACGACGGTGGGCGCGTCCCAGGAGTATTGCATTGTTCTGTAAACTGTAGTTGGGCTCAGATGTTTTTGGATTTCGTGTCCTCCCCGCCAACTCCCCTTTAAAAGTCATTTGCGCTGCGCTGTATTGTTGTTCTTTATGGTTTCTTGTATGGAAATGGACACCTGCTGTAAATCTCTGGTTCCTTAAGAACGGCTTATGGGATGGAAAGCCTTTTTTGATGTTGTTTAGGGGGTATTTTATTTCTTGTTCTCACAGGTTTGATTTAAGGTCAGGCTTCTCAGGGGGAAATCAGATAGTCGTGTAGGTGTCAGTGGCTTTAGCTTTACTGGAAGTTGATCAAGGCTGATGATGTCACAGTGGAGGTAGCTATTTATTGGTGATTCACGTGCTGTTAATCCTTTGTTTTTCAAAGACTTGTGGATGTCTAACTGGAAAAGGTGCCATTTTTCTGAATTAAAATAATGTACTTGTTGATTCATTTAAGGTTGACAGGAAATTATAGATTCTCAACACAATAAAGGCTGGATTCAATCCCACATCTTCCATATGATCTAACTTCAAATCTATAGCTAGGACATTAATAAACTCCTGTTTTATCAGTTGATGTAGAGATTGTTTTATAATTTACACACATTTGTGTCCTTCCAAACCAGTCCCCCTTTAATATATGTGTAGAGTAATAATGTCATGCTAAAAACCTTTTCTTAGGCATTCTCAAGTTGTCAAGTTGTCTCATTGGTTCTGATTGGTGTTTTTGTGTTCTCCAGCTGAAGCCAGGCCAGAACAACTGTAAGGTCAGTGACAGTGACAGCGTGAGTGGAGAATCCAAACCCTCCATCCGGAGCAGCTCCAGAGACAGGTTGACAGACGTGAGTAACTCATTCTCTGATATTATTTCTCTAAGACTATTAATGAAACAGTCGACAACTATTACAGTATGTCAACAGTACATGTTAGCATTTTTATTAACTAGAGTGCATGTTTGAGAAACCACAAACGGAAAAATACAAATGTTACATCTTTTTAAGGCAAGGCGACCATGTTGGATTCAGTAGCTACAATCATTCAATTTTTTTATGGTTATCAGTCAGTTGACAGCTCTGCTTATCTGCCTGCTTTTGAACAAAGAGGTTCAATATTTAAACAACAATTTACAGTTTTTCTTATCCACTCTGTTGGGATAAGCAAACGTGGCCCCGTGCCAACAGGAACAATAGGAGCGTTTTAAGAGGCGAGCTCGAGTGTGTGTGTTTGTGTTGCATCAGGGCGTGAGGTGGAGAAGCGGCGGTTGTCTGCACCCTCGGGCCCGCGGGCTCTGCTGTGTGTTTGTGCTCGGGTGGTGATAAGAACATCCTATTTACTCAGCTGGCAGCTTCGGTGGAAGCTTTGGGTGAAGCGCAACTGTGCTTATATACCGTAGAAGTGTAGATGACAGGAAGTAACGAAGGGGAAAAATGTGAAAGTGACCACAGTGATGCATCTTGGAAGTTTGTATATAGACAATTTTGCGCTGGACTGCATTTAACTTCCGGTCTGTGTTTGATAATCGGTCTGGCTCTAATAATATAGCTATTTATATTTGATTTAATTCATGTTAATATTAATTTATATTTTAATTTGATTGTATAATAATTGTATTAAATAAACGATTTGTTGAAAGGGTCCTGTAGTTTTCTTGCATTTAAAGAAACCGTATGGGACATTGACATCTAGCTGTTGAGCTTTTGTTACACATACAAATATTGGAGAAGCAAGTTTAGCCAAGTAACGATTCTTCTTGGTTTCTTTTGCTTGTTATCAGAAATAATCTACAGGCATTGCAAATGTTTTCCGGAAGTTAAAGGTACAGTTCACCCAAAAATGGAAATTCTGTCATCATTTACAGAATTTAAGGTTGTTTTAAACCTGTATATATGTCTTTGTTCAGACGGACACAGAGAAAGATATTTGAATGAATGTTAGCAATTTTCAGTTTTGGGACATCAGCCACTGCCATAGTGTGTTGAACACAAAATGAGAAATTTTGAAAAATTTAGGAAAATGAACAGTTCTGGGGCACCTTTGACTTCCATTAAATATTTCTTAGTTTGGATGTCAAAGATGTCCCGGAACTGAAAATTACTATCATTCTTCCAACTATCTTTCTCTGTGTATATCAGAACAAAGTCATTTATACAGGTTAAGAAAATACATGAGGGTGAGTAAATGATGACAGAATTTAAATTTTGGGGTGAACTATCCCTTTAAAGGATGTCCAAGAAAGTGGCACACATGCGCAGTAACGTTTGTTTATGTTATTGCTTTGACACCGTCTATACTGTTAATATACTTAGATCCGGTTTTATAGTAACGTTGATGTTGTGTAGAGTGCCATTTATTACAAAAAAGCTCTCGCTCTCACTCGCTTTCTCTTTTACAGTTAACATTGTATAATATGTTATGAAAACAGTGCGCCACGCTTGTTTATAAATCTACACACAGGCCCGTCAGTCAGCGTGGTGTAGACCTGCTCCGAACCTCAAGTCTTTGCTCCCGCGGTGGAGATGCGAGTGTGGGAGGGAAACGCGTGCACTATCACATATCGAGCATAATTAGAGCTGTCAGCTGGAGGGCGCGGCAAGTCGTCACAACAGACACGGCAGAACGAGTTGAACGGGACCACTCCTGCGTGTAGCTATAGGATGCTTGGCCAGGCATGAAATGAAATAAGTAATTTGATGTTGACATCAGAAATTGAAATGATACCTGCAGCTCCTCGTTGGGATGGAGAGAGAAAACCGAGCAGATAAAGCGTGAAGGGGTGGGGAGTGGGAAGAGGAAGCGTAGTTGAAGCAAGAAAATAAATTTTAGGAAAGGGTATACAGTGCCCTCCACTTTTATTGGCACCCTTGGTAAATGTGAGCAAAGAAGGCTGTAAAAATAAACCTGCATTGTTTCTCGTTTTGGTTTTTTATTTTAAAAACATCTACAAACTTCCAAGTGGCGGCAATATCACATTGTGAATGTTTTATTCATTTCTCATACACCCTGGCAACAATTATTGCCACCCCTAGAAATTCTTACGAGTAAAATATCTCCCAAGTATATTCCCATTAATATTTACACTTTCTGAGCACACCAAAGTGACTAGAAACATGATGTTGTCCAGTCATGACTTTTTGTTGCACAGGAGAATAATATTAAGTAGCACAGAGCCCAAACAATTGTAGTGAACCTACTTTTATACAAGAGGCTCTGGACATCTTATTCAGATGGCATCATGTATTATATCAAATACCAACAGATATAAAAATCAAAACCTGATCGTCCGTTAGCACATTGGCTCAAAACAAACATCCAAATCAACTAAAAATGGGTCACTGAACACAAAATCAAGATCTGCCATAGCCATCCCAGTTTTCTGAACCCTGTAGGAATAGAGTGGGATGAAAGAGTGGGACCCAACACTTGAAGGATCTTGAGAAATTCTTTATGGAGGACTCGGATGACTCTCAATGTATTCTCAAACCTCATCAGACAGGAAAGGAAACACTCAGAGCTGTTTTTCTTACAAATTGAGGTTGCGGTGTGTTGAGAAAACAAGGGTTCTAATAATAATAAACTTCCTCCAGTATTTTGTTTATTAAAAATTTTCGTTCATTCCAATTTAATTGTTCATGTCAGTTTATTGCGCATTAACTAATGTCAACAGTTATAACGTCTGAGAATGTATAATTTTAGCAAATTAATAAAGCCAAAATCAGCTCATGCTAATTTATAATTAATGTTAGCAAATACATTGAGTAAAGTTAACAAACACAACTTCATTGTAAAGTGATAAAAAACACACAAAAAATCATATAAGATTCAACTTTTAGTTTGAAGAGCATTGCATAAGGCGTAAGAAAGTGTCCAATATTATTAGTAGTATTATTTATTATGTACTACACAACAGGATTGTGAGCAAAATATTTCCTCTATGAAAAAATATGAAATGTTGTGCGTAAAATTTGAAGGAAACAACAATCATGGCTGATACAATTAGCACAGTTTAAGTGCAACGTTAAGTCCAACTCGACCAATATGTCATATTGTTAACTTTTTTGCATTGATTTGGTCACACATTTCCAATGGACTCTGACTAAGGACCTCGACAAGTACTTTTCTCTGAGAGTTCAGAAGCCCCTGAGCATTCTAAATGGAAGGTGCTGAAAGGGATGTAGTAGAAGTGCTTTTCAGGGTCACACCTAAAGTAGAGCATCCCAGTCCTGAGGGGATGATGGAAAGCAGGTTATTCACAGTCACGTCGTAAAAAAGCCACTTCATACTAGTGGTATTCTCTGAAAGTGAGATAGATGTATGAGGAACTAGAGAGAACATCTTTAGTTATGGCGTCCAACAGTGTTTATCACTACTATATGTTCATACTTCTACTGTATACCTCATGAAAGTGAAACAAAATGGAAGAGCTCAAGGGTCTATGGCAGATTTGAGGTTATATGGAGTAATTCTAGCCCTCATTACACACTCTCTGGCAGTGCACTAATGATGTCTAACCCTACTGCTTTCTGCTGAGAAGCGAGAGAGAGCTCTGTGTTGATCTATCTCCGCTCGGCTGAGAGGAAACCGAGGTCAAACGAGGTCACCGTGGGCCATCTTGCTTCCTTTCCCTAGTTTCATTTCTTCTCTTTTCCTTACCCCTTGTCCCCGTGTGCCACCAGCTCATTAAGCTACAAATGGTGCATCAGCCAGCGGTAACCCCAAACCTTGGATAAATTGGCAGGCCCGCCGTATTTGCTCTGAAGCTCCGGGTCCCCTTTCAGCCGCGTTTGAAGCCGACGCTGCATCGTGGTTTCCCCAGGCAGGGTGGCTGGAGGCCAGGGCAAAGGGAAGAGGGAAGGGGGGGTGCGGCAGAAAGGGACGAATCAAACGCAGATGTGTTTAGTCTCTGCGGCAGGAGTGAAATGCCATCATTACCCGGCTGCCTATCAAATAAATTGCCAATTACAGGACTGCGAATTCCGGTAAACAGCATATTAGTGCTTTCTTCTGGGGTGTGTATGTGTGCTCGAACGGAGAGGAGAGGGGCATATCGTGGCCTGTGAGCGTTTGCCGTGTTTGCCCACCCGTCATCATCTCGCTGATGAGAGACAAAGCGGGAGATGATGATTAGGTCAGCTGAAGACAGGAACGAAACGAAACTAAAAGGCTAAAATATGACGGTTCATTTAACATCATTCTCACTGAGATATCCTTCCCACGGTGGGACTATTCTTGAATCGGCTCTTTACTCTCATTATAGCTTGCTAATCTGACAGAGAGAGAGAGAGAGAGAGACCGTGAGGCAGTGAAAGAGGGAGAGAGAGTGAGAAAGCAATGACATTACCTGCTCTTTGGTCGCCATAGTAACGGTACTTTAGGATTGCTGGGTAACGCATTTTATTGCTCATTCATCATTCAGTAGGGTCTTAAAAGAGGAAGGGCAATGAAATATTTACATTTAGGGTCAGATGGCAGTTTCAGGCTTGTTGGTCTAAAATGTGGCATATCAAGACGTAATGGACACACACACGCATACACACACACACGGATGCTCGAGGCATAAGCAATGCTGTCAGGAGTGATATCCGGTGAAGTTAAGGCAAACCGGCAGATTTTGAGGGTAAAAGAGACATGTCAGATTGTACCCTTTCATACATAGAGGTCAGTAGACAGAAGACAGCTATAGACCACATCGCATGATGTAAACAGGGGCCCAGAAGCACTTGTGACTTCAGTTTTTATTTAATATTATATATATTTTTTAAATCTTGCATATAAAATTAAATCTTAAATATATTCGTTTAACATTTTGATTCGGCTATGAATGTTCTGAAGGGTGTATTTTGTTCAAGCAGGCTGTTTACTTTGTTCAAGTGTTGTGTCGAATCTCTTTCAACAAAAACAAAACGCATGTTGTATATCTGAAAATCTGTCAATCTGATTTTGTTTTACATTCCATTAGAGCAAAAACTAACAAAAAGGTAAAAAAATCCTAACTGAGGTTGTTAGTCAAATTCTTGCATTAAAAGGTTGTGTTTTAATTTAGAATATAACATTTAAAATAATAATAACAAGTTTAAAAAATATAGTGACTCTATACTATTACTATTTCTATATTTCATAAAATGGACCCCCTGGATCCGTCTTGGGGCCCCCAGTTTGAGAACCACTGCTCTATACTAAACAATACGATACTATACTATAAAATCCTAATAAAACTTTAATCAAAATGTTAGAAATGATCAAAATCATTATTTTTAAAGGGATAGTTCACCCAAAAGGTTCTGTTATTATTTGCACTTCACTTCATATCATACTTGTATTACAAATTTTCTTCCTCAGAACACAAAAGAAGATATTTTGAAGAATGTTTGTAACCGAACAGCAGCGATACCCATTCACTTCTATTGTACACAAAAACCTAAGCAAGTCACAAGGACAAGGTCTTTATCCACATTACTCCAAATATCTTGTTCTGCGGAAGAAAATTAGTCATAGAGGTTTGAAATGACAAGAGGGTGGATTTTTATTTTCGTTAAACTATCCCTTTAAGACCTTTCAATAGTTAATAGACCTTGGAAATGTGCAGGAAGGTATTAAACTGACTACACACTCATTACAGTTACAGTAGTTTATGTGTGTTTTCCAATACTTCATTTAAACGTCGTCTAAATGGGATGTTATGAAAGATCATTCATTCTCTGTGTCTCCCGAGTCTTCACTTTGGAACTCTCTGAGTGGTTTACAAGGATTTGTAGCCCTCTCACCATTATACAGTGAACATATTAGAATCCAGCCCAGTGGTTAGTGGCTGTACATTATTAGTTCAGCCCATTCTGGGGGATTCTTTCGGTATGTGGTAAAACAATCTCCACCCGGTAATTACAGGCGCTGGAGCAGATTTATGTCATATAATATAGATGTTGTTCTTAATGATTAATGTTATTATTAGATTTCGCCGGGACATGGAAAGAGTCCACAGCGGTTTGCAGAGAGGTCGGGTTTCTGGATCTCTGGTGTGTGACGTCAAAACAGATTAAATCGGAGTCACACTTTCTGTTCTCTGTTTGTCACGGATGCTCAAACCTCGATGCTAATTTTGATTATTCCTCGACGCAGTCGTTCTAATGAGGTCAGGGGCCTTTACAAGCTGAGAAATGCTGGCCAATTTGCTCCGACATGCAAGTTGTAATTGCTCGCATTAATTATCCCGTAGTTCTTTTTCCGTCTCCATTCGTCACTCTCTTCCTTGCTCGCTCGCTTGTTCTCTAATTCAAACCGTTTCTTATTAGAGATGAGCGTTTGGATGTAGCGCGCTCAACGCACCTATAATTACCGATTATCACGACAGGAGCTAAAGTTCGGGATGTGCATCTGTGTGTACACAGCATAGAAAAATACATCAGCGGGTGCACAAATACATTCGCGGGCAAATCATATTGAACTGCTTTTAATTGGATGATACGCTTGGGAGTCTGCAACCTGATTGGTCCTATCCCTTAAGCCCACCTCTAAACCTAACCAGGGAGTCGTAATTCAGCACAACCACCAGCAAGTAAGAATTCGGAGCGAGTTTGTATTCCCCGTCTGGGTGACAGCGTGTTTATAGGTGTTGAAGCGTGCGTGTGAGTTTGTGTAGGCAGGGAAACTGAGTGTGTCTAAAGAACAAGAGTGGTTATGATTGCTTTATAGCTTAAGAGCACTGCTCTAAATCAGCTGTCAGTCATTCTGACCTGAAGCACAGGCGGTGACAGCACCTCAATAAACCTGCCATTCATCCCCCTCTCTACCCCTCCGTTACGCCTCAGCTGCCCAGGACCACACACACACATATCTGCAATATACCTACAGACGTAGCTTTTTCCATTTAGATGTCACAGCTGTTTTAAACCGGCATCAATAAAAATACAAGAACGCGCATTTTACACTGCAAGGATCTGAAAGTTTTGTCCGAACACAAATTCTTGATTTCGAAGGCAATTCAGTGTTAATGTGCAACATGACAGGAATCAGAACACGGCTTTGATTCACTTGAGGCCACGTGAATGTGTTTGTACTTATAACAGATTTCAATCCCAATACTTTAGTTTAGAGATTTAACTGATTCGTAATGAACATTTTCGTCATGATGTATTTTTATTTGATAATGGATATGTTGAATTGTTTCTTATGAAATACAAAGTGTTTACTTACTGTTTCTTGCGCTTACATTATGTTGACATATAAACAAATGTTTAGAGAGATCATAGTCTAATCGTCGTGTTACACAGCCATTAAAACTTCACTCAGTCACCAACGGTGCATGTGTTATATTTAAATAAAATGTATGTACACAAAGTTTAGGATCACTTGCTATATTTTTCCACATCTTGGTAGAATAACACAATTGCTAAATAACATCTATGTAGTCATTCTTTGGCTAGAACTTGCATAATCGTATTCATGGCATCTTATCATCCATATTCTTGAGGTCTCCACCTGGAAAGCTTTTTAAACAGTATTGAAGCAATTTCCATATGCTGGACTCTTATTGGCAGCTTTTTATTTTTCAAAGTAATCCATAAAAAGACATTTTGTTTTCTAATGAAAGAAATTATGTAAGCACAATTATATTGATTTCCAAAAGCCATTACTAACACTGAGGCATACACCCTTAAATTTAAAATATTTGTAAGATTGTGAGAAACTTTTTTTGTCAAGTGATCCTTAACTGGCAGTGTAAAGGTGTGTTTTCATGAGAACTGAACCGAAAACCTTTGAGATCTGAGAGCACGGTGCTCAAATGAGCTACAGGAAAACAACTTTAGGATTTTTGCACTTCCCTAGTTCAGCATCTTCCAGGCATTTACCTGCCAACTTTTCTGCACATTCTTTGTTCTTCCAACCAAAGAAAGAGCGCGTAAGGACGTAAAAATGTAGATAGAAAAGCCTGCTGGCAGGGACTAGGTTGTCTTTTGTCTATTGTCTTCAGTTCAGATTAGAGTGCATATTGTAATGCCATTTAAATGCCTGCCGTTTTCTCTCATTTTTTAACTTCGCTGAGAGACAGATAGCTGGGTGTCTCTCTCTCTCGCTGTCGTTCTCTCCTCTGTGTAAGGTCAGTTCATCATAGTGAGTTGAGTAAGTGGAGCCTGAGGGAATCTTAACAAAGGTCTCGTTCTGATTGGGTAATGACAGCACGGGCCCCAAAGGAGCAAGGGAAATCGCTAGTTGCCATAGCAATAAGAGACCAATATGGGTACCATATTCTGAATGTGTGAGAATTCAGCCGAGAAAAAGCAAAGAAATATGGCTTTTTGGCCCAGGGCCTTACTGACCACACTATAGGAAGCATGTCTTCGCATTTAAAACGTGCATATTTTGCAGCGGCATGCGGATGCAGTGCATCAGTAGGCTCTTGAGAAAAACTGTCAGATCCATTGCTTTATAGATAACGCTTTTATATATTGGCTGTGAGCTAAAATAAACTCAACCTTACCGGCCAGGATACAGGCATCAGTCGCTTTAATAAACACCAGACCAGACTCGCTTCTCCCAGGCTTACAAATCAGCACGACCCAGAGTGTCTGTTCGGCTCAGCTGCCACGACCCTATTCCCCAAGCCTGTGTTGTAAATATACCAGACCCGTTTCTCTTTCTGCCATTTCCCTCCGCTTGTTTGGCATCCAGAGGCGACTCGTGTTTTCACTCTTTAATGATCCTGCCGTATGATGGATGGAGACTGCCTGCACCGGCCCAGTAATGCTGCCGTGTCTCCAGCAGACTCAGGTGCTGACGGACAGGCTGTGCGGGACTCTCTGGAGAAGAGAGAGAAAGCCTAAGAACGTTTAAAGAGGAGTTGTAAAGATTTGAGGTTGTTGTTATTCATGAAACCCTTTTTTTAAATTCAAGTTCACTGTAAAATGAATTGATTCCAAATAAAACGACACAATAATACTGTAAACCGTTACTACTGCCACAAAGTAGCTTATTACACAGCTCGTTCGAATGCTTGATTCTGATTGGCCAGTCGCGAAACTCTAAAGGTTTTTATTTTCATCCATCCTCACATAAATAATGTTTTATTTTCAAATAACAATCGCTTAAAACTAATAACACCCTGTAACCCGGATGCTGTAAATCATTTTGAGAGGGGCAGTTTACGTATTATAAATATGTCTTTTAATAACATATATGACATTATATTTACAAATGATTAAACTGTTAATTTTTAGCCTTTTGTGGCCATTTGATGTCAAATTCACAGGTGTACACCAGTCAGATGATGCCATGTGACCAGTGGCTTCCATTCACCTAAAGCCAAGGTATGGTAGACTCTCGTGAACTCATACCTTGACATGACGGTCTCACATATATTTATTCATTCCTTACCCTATCATACATGCTGCTACTGCAGCAGCCATCCTCACGTACATCATTTTTATTAAGACAACTTCACATAGTTTAAAAACAAATGGAAGCAGATCTGCTACGCAGTGTTAAATGGTCTTGGTCTTGTCATTGACATGTTCGGAATTGGACTTATGCCCGAGTCCACTCTAGTCCCATCAAAAATATTAAATACATTAAAAAGACATCCCTTTATGGGCCAAAAATTTAAGTTGGTTCTACGGCTTTTCATGGCGTCTCCTGATTGTCTAATATTGATGTCCAGTTTGTAAAAATTGGTTGAAATAGTACAAAACTCATTCATAACCCCCGGCATGCATTGCAGTTTATCTGGGTACCTGAATTATTTAGACGATTGTCACCATAGTTGAGGTTTGTATGATGAGTGTTGATGTCAGTGTGTGTGTCAGTGAAATATGTTTGTTTGAATACTGAAATAAAATATTACTATGACATGACCTGACCAGACAGCCAAGGTATGGCAGCCACCAGCCACAAAGGACGCCCCTACATGTGTGACTGATCGTAAACGCCACATGCCCCGCCCCCCTGCTGACTCATCGTGTTCTCATATATTAATTTGATGGGCTGTAGCGAGCAGGTCTGGTGGAGGACTCTGTCTGAACTGTCCGATTATTTTTAAAGGGCCTTTTAAACGCTGCAAGCTTCACAGTCACATTGTGCCCATTGACATCCAGTTAATGGACAGCGCTGTGCAGTTCGGTCATTTACTGCATCCTGTAATGATAAAAAAAACAGGTCAGTCTGAGATCACAGACTAGGCTTGTTTGGTATGAATTCAAATGTCCAATGTGAATACATCTATTCATTCGAAGGACAGAGAATGATTTGATGAAAAAATGTAATAAGTGGTTTGTTTACAAGTAGACATATCCATAGACTTTAAAACATCAGGGGGTTATTTTTATAATATTTCAAATAGAAAAAGTGGCGTTTTAGAGACTGCATATGGTGTGCCATTTATTTCAAGTTTTATTTACAATTTTGGTCAACTTTTTGATTCCACTAGTTTCATTAACCTTTTTATTAACCTTTAGAAGGAAAAAATATATATAATAATTGTATTATTTTCATGGTAAAGTGTATTTCCTGACACGCAGGCTTATATTATTTAATATGTTTTTAATATTTATAAAATAAATGAACACATTTTTTATTAATATATTACACATTTATTTTCCTAGCTACAAAGCTACATTTTATTTATTTATTTAATTTTGATGGCATTCGTTTTAGCAACGTTTTCAAGGACCCCCAACAGATTTAATGTTTAAGAATGGATTTATTGAGTCACTCCACAACCCTCACTCAATACTTTTCTGTATTCCATAGTTCATATTGAGGACAGTTCTGCCTAGACATAATTGCATTTACTCTTCAGCCAATAAAAAATACTAGGCTTTTATTTAAAGAGAGTAAAATTGCACATCCTGGCCAAATAAAGAAAGTCAGACATAGACATTAGCTCTAATTTCTGTTCAGTCTAGTTGAGTAACACGCTGATTTATAACAAATCCCAAAGTTTTATTGCCTTGGTGATTTAGTGTCACACAACCACATGTTTTTCTCCTCATGTGCGAAAGAAGAAAAACACGAGATGAATGAGAAATTGCAGCAGTTACAGGGTTTTGATTTTCTTCCAGTAGTCCTTTTAATAGCGAGTCGGCTCATGCAGGTGGTTAGGGCAACATAAATCCTTGCTGGGTGTTCTGGAACCGTCAGCCAAGGTTCCAGAACAACCTGTCATGGTTCTGTTAAGATTTATGCTTAAGTGGAACAGGCTGAGCACACATAAAGTGTTAGAGTCTTTTAAAGAACAGGCTTTTAAAACATCATCCGCCCCAAACCACTGTGTTACAGAGCAGACGGCTAGGTCTTAGTAAAACCTATTCACCTGTTCCCAGGCCAATGATGACGAAAATTTAGCAATGATGTCCCAAAAGGCCTTTTATCTGGTTGTTATGTGTCATTGAGCTGATAGCTCCTCAAAGCGGTGAGCTTATTTTGTGCTTTACGTTGCCTCTCTGACAGGCGCTGTTGTGCGTGGCTGTCCGTCCACCTCAGGACTGTTTATACGTTTGGCATAGGGCAAGTTCGGGCCCCCGTCAAGGCCTCGCTGTGGCTGAGGGGATTGCAAAGGAAGCCTCCATATGTCACATCACTTCTATATCACAACCCACAGCACTTTCTCCCCCAAACCGCAAGGCAAGAAGCCCAAGAACAGTGTAAATACATGTGAAAGTATATAAATATATAAATTGGAACACAACCCCCTGGAATTATAGTTTCAGAAAGATTATTCCGGAGGCATTATTTCCCCCTAGTCATGGACTTAACTCAAATTTAGAGGCAGAATGCAATTGCTGGCAGTGAAAAAAGACAGACAGAAAAGGTGGGAGTTCATGAAGAGAGAAATAACATTTTCATTTGTTTCAGGCCCTGTGGGAGAGATAGGCCGTGCCAGTAAATAGATGCCGTTATGAGAAATGATTTTCTTTTCCCTGTTGGGGGATGTGGTTTCAAGGCACACTTATCCATCTGCAATCTAGATGTCAAACCCCAGGAATCCAGAATAGCAACACAGCGGTGCGGTCGTAATGACATACAAATCCACCCCCTGCTCGTTTCTTGTCCCTCTCTCGGCCTCCCACCAGCGTTCTGCTCTTTCTCGCAGACTCAAGGTTCCTTCTTTGATGTCCGCTTGTTCTTTACAGCTCAATCATGCCATGGTTAAATTGGCTGGTCGAATTACCTCCTGGCACTGCGGGGATTGTCGGAGTTGAGTGTTTCGGAGAGAGGAAGAGAGAGCGATTTAAGTTTTTGCCAGTTATTGGTAGCGAGATGATAAAAATAAGTTTACAGCTTGATAGATGTCTGCATCTTACAGCAGGTTTTTGAGAATATTTTACTCTTGAGAACTGAGCGCATTGATGGGAAGGGTTGCATCTGACTTTCTTAAGTCAGATAAAGAACTCATTTGTTCTGTATGCAAAACGGACGGATATTGACTACTATGGTAATCAATGATGCCCAGACATCTCAGTCGCTAACGTTCTTCCAAATATCTTTGTGTTCAACTGAACAAAGATATGTATACAGTTTGGAACAACTTAAGGGTGTATATGTTATGACAGAATTTTCACTATCCCTGTGAAGAGTGAGAACTGTGTTCACATTGAAATTTCCAACAAGAATGAGTGTGGCTACTTTAAGTTCCTGGATAATGCACTCAACTGATAAAATGAATAGGAACACTGTGCACGCATGGTGCAACCACCCCAAGGTCACTGTGTTTTTCTTTATATACAGGACACAAAATGTGCCTCAAATGTAGTAATTTTTATTAGAAATGTCAAGGTACTTGGACTTTAAAAAGGATGCAACGTTAAAAGGGAATATGTGTTTTTAAAAGGTGTGTTTCTGCAGGCGTTCTCAGCACTTTATCAAACCCCCCCGAATGCCTTCTCCAAAACTTCCCGCGTTCCAGTTAGTCTGATCAAAAACAGCTCTATGCACTAAACAGTGAGTCATCAAAGGTTTGCCGGAGCTTTCATCTTCAGGGCACAGCTTATTGCTCTTCACCTGATACACCGCTCGTCATCTCGATTCTCTCAAAACACACTGTCAAACAGCACTCAAAGATGTATGTTGCGTTGTAAATTTTTCAAACGATACAGTTGTTCGTGTTGTACGGCTACAGTATTGCTGTCCATCCCCCATCCCCTGTGGTTTGTGAATATGTGATTCACTGATATTGTTTATTTACGCTGCACATATAGCATGCTATGTTTTATTCCTATCCTTGAAATATGCTGTTAAATTTAACTTCTAAATAGGGTTTGTTGCAGCACCAAGGGGTTTTATTCTTTGGAAATAGACTGTACGTGGTTATTTGTTTTACCATAGCATATATTGGTCATAATAATGATAATAAAAATGATAGTTATATAATAATAATAATAATAACATTATTATTGTTGTTATTATTAGCATTTTTTATTTAATATCCTCATTATTATTATTATTATGTTATAACACAACCAGCTTGCTTCCTAAAATAATCGCCTCAGCAACTTTCCCTCAATATTAATTTATTCCTGTTTCAGAAGCCATAATCTCCATCTCCACCACAGTGCAGTAGATCACGCGTTTGCAATTAAGCTCTTGGCTCCAGCCTTTCCTGTGTGATGTTGTTGGGTACGCTTATTTCCCGCCCCTCTAGCTCGGAGACTTGGATCCAGCAAGTGGAGAGGTGGACGGCCGTCCAAATGGTGATGAGCTGGCTTGGGGGTGGGATTGGACAGGATTAACCCCCTGCAGTTGCGTCCACGGCCCAGCTACTTAGTCCGGTCATGGATAGCGGTATTAGAGCTGGACAAGCTCGGGAGGTCCATCTGATTTGAGGTCTCATCCAATTACACCCTTATCTCCTTATCAAATTAGATCAATGCTTCACGTGCACAAATACCTTCTGCCCGGAGATAATCGCTCAGGTAAAAGGGCAGAGAGGTGCCAGCATGCTCGAACCCGAGAGAGTTTGTCAGGACCTGACATCGACTGTACACAAAGAGGTCTTGTTATTAGCGAGGCAGAGAAATTAATATTGATTAGCGTTGAGGTTGTGTTTTCCCTTACGGACTACCTGCAAAGGGCTTTTTTTCGGGATGTGAAATTCACAGTCTCACAAAGAGCCGCAATTGCGCGTTTGACTCGTATCTTACATTTATTCTCTGCGTTTAAGTGATTTTAAAATGCAACAACAAAGCCATGATAGCTTTTTATACATTCTGTGCATTGAGACGCTACTCCCAATACGGCTTGCTTGAGATCAACGCTCGGCGCTAATGCAGTTCACAGTTAATTTTCTTGTCAATTAGGGAGAAAAACAAATGTTTGACATTTCCAGACATAATTAGGAAAACAATTAACCTTTGCAACTGCCTGTTAAAAGCAGTCTGTTGTTTTTCTCAACAAATCTCTTTTCTATACTAACCGAATGCGTGATGAGGTGGCTTGAAGGGAGGGCGCGTAATGAGCGCAATACATCTCATCACGTCAAATTACATTCGCCCGACGTTTTTCTTCCGCTGGCGAGGTTCACATCATTTAATTACATCCCTTTGCACTTAACATGTTTTCACAGTATCTCTAACCAGCTCCGATAGTCTTAGGGTCTTGCATGTCACTTATAATTACACGGGGGTCTTCTATAGCAATTCTCCGCCCTGTAGCACAACGACCACAGAAAATTGTTCTTGAATCAATTTCATTGATATAATGAGGGGCAATTATACAAGCATTGTGAGGATTCATTTAAATGCTTGGCTTGTGCTTTACAATAGACCGCAGCGTATTTGAGACTACAAAAATATGATGGTCTCTAATATGTAGTCAATGGCCAGTCCCAGACTTTAACCGTAATGCCACCGGTCTGTCTCGTGACCATCTGGAATGAGGCGAGCTGTCTGGCGTATGGCTGACCAGGGAGCCATCTTTCCGGATTTATGTCTGCCCATTTCCACCCTCTGCAGCATCCAGGATGCTATTAGCCACCAGAGAGCCGTACGGGGCTTTAAAAAGAGCCCTTCAACCACCATGCCTATTGCTTTCTCTCTCTCAGGCCTGGTTTAATAAAAGCCTTTTTGGACGGTTAAAGGCGGCATGGCTTCGGAGGATGCGCTGGCAACGGTGGACTCATGGACTCGGCCTTAGCGAGAATGGGTTTGGCATGTCATGTATGACGGTGGGTTTCTAGGATCAGCTCCATTCTCTCCCTGGCTTAGTCATTACATCTATGGCAACGGAGATGAGATTTTGGATGTGGGGTCAGCACGGTGTCCAAAGCACAAGGTTGGATCAGCTTCCGGGGGGCGCACCAGCAGTCAGTTTGGGAAAATATCACAGCCCATTAGCTCGAGCAGCAAAACAGAGTTAACTTCAGGGAGTCTATTAGCCTCTCTCCGCTTACGCAGACACCGTCCCACAGCTCCACGCTGCTATTCTGGAAGGACTGAGCGTGCCGATATAATTGGACTGGGGAAATCAAGCAAGTTTCAGTGGTCCTAGTGGGGCTTTCAGACAGAAAATGAGAACACGGTCTTTGTATGCATCTTTTCCCTTGCCTACTTCCAGCCTGCACTCCACCCCCTTGTTAGCATCACCTGTGTAAGCCTCGAAAAATAGACCGTGTTTGAAACGCATTCTGGAAACATTCGCCTTTTGTTTTTATTTTTCGTTCTCTTCTGATCTTTTTGGTTTTTGAGCGTTGTTTGCTTTTTCACACCAGCTTTTTCATAAATTTGCTGTCTTGCTAGCGAATCTTACCGAACATGCTAGAGGGTAAACGGCGTGCAGCGCTTCTCAAGTTTAACCGCTAATTAAACCGTGTTGTTCTGCTTGTTATAAAACGCGGGAGACTCCACGAGAATGACATTCATGCGCTCTTCAAGGGGACTTGGAGATATCTCCCAGTCTATTTTTTGTCAGGGAACACGTTAACAAATGTTATCATGTTTGTCTGATATAACATTCATTAGCTTTAGATTTCTTTGTAAATGTCCTCGATGTAGAGCTTTGTGTCACTTCAATATTGACATTTTCAGATTTTATAAAATGGTAGCTGGAACATAAGACAGGCCTCACTGCTTCCGGTAATTGATGTGCAATTTTTAGCCCTTCCAAAGGACGTTTTTATCATTGCCACTGGCGAACAGGGACATTCGAGTCAGTACACCAAAACTGTTTAACACGCAACTAAAATGAAGGTCATCCATCCAATGTCGCTCACCTAAAGGCAGACTTTGTTTTTGTGATGTTTTCTTTAGATATTTCCTCAGGGTTTACTTTTAATTCTGCAAGCCTCACATGTATTGTTGTGTAATTCTTACACGCCCAGACAATTCGTCAACCTTATAGACATGAATAGATAAAATATCTAATGCGGAGTATTGTGTTATTCACATATGAATATGAATTTGTTTTCTTCATTCAAGATTTGCAAACTTTGCATCTTTTTTGTTATTTTGCCCAGTTTGTCCGGTCCTGCTAATGTCCTGCTAATAAATGTGAATAAAAACATTATTGGTATTTTGAAATTGGGGGAAATGTTGTCACTCATTTAACGTAAACACTACCCACCCATGGTAATATAATTGAATGTAATGATCTCTGTAATTGTTCTGCAGCTGAATATATATGTTATACTGATAAATTATAATATTTATCTATAATTCACTTTGGATAAAAGTGTATGCTCGTATAAGAACTCATTTGATAGACATTTGACCAGCAGAGAGAAATTTAAGCTTTATGTCTTCATATCTGGCCGTGAGGCAGTTCCGTTGCGTCTCTCGGTTCCATAGGCCCGGTGTCTATTGGTATGACAGCCTCATGGCCTCAGAGCTGTGACATTTCAGAGACCCCTGGGACCCCATCAGAGAGAATGTTATCAGCCCCTTAAAGAGACACCCCCTAGTCTTTTTCACTAACACCACTCAAAGTCTTTCTCTCTCTCATCTCTCGCTTCAGCCCTCCGCCCCACAATCTGACCTTACCACAGGGCTGCTGAAACGCTCTTTGTGAGCTCCGTCTGTTAGGCACAAGGTGCGCGAGGCAAGTCCGTTCTAGAAAAGATTTGACGCGCGCACGGATCCGAGCACCACTCTTATGATACGGCAGCTCTCTCGAGGTGTTCTACAGCGTGTCAGTCCTGATGGCCGCTAACACTCACGCACACAGTCACACGTTTCTCTTATGGTCACGCACACACAAACACGCTGCCCTCTGGAACCCATCATCCTTCAGCCAGGCTCTGGATTTATCCTCTTCCTAAACCCGCTCTGACAGGTTTGTTATCTGTTCACCCGGTCGACAGACCCACGAGATTTGGAATGCCGGGAGTTAGGAGGCAGAGAAAAGCAGGGCGAGTAAATGTCAAGTGAACCGCCAAGGATGGATATTATAGCTTCTGGGTTCCAGAGAGAGTATCGTCTGTCTCTTTTACAGACAGCCCATCTCTCGCTCTCTCTCTCTTTCACTCTCACAGTCTTTCTTTTACTCTCTTTCTCACCCATTGACTCTTTGGGTTTCTCTCCATCTCTGTTTCTTGCCGGACTGTAGTCTATTGATTTTTTAGGCAGAGTTATGTTCAGGTCTGAATTAGATGGTTCCCACGTAATACAGCCCTCCCACCCAGCACCCCCCGCCGTGACTCGAATAGATACGAGCAGTGATTACCAAACTCCCAGTTTTGCAAGAGATCAGCACTATTTAAACAGCAGGGGTGTGTGTGGATTCATGCCTGTATTAGCATTTATAATCCCAGAGTCCATCAGCTGTCTTTGATATTTCATGGACACCCCAAGTCGCGACGTGATACGCACAAGAGAATATGCCTTTTACCATTATATACCAAAATATATATTTTTTAAATGTAGTATAGTTAATTCAACAGAGAAAAGTCCCATTTTATTTTGACATTTAATTTGTATGGTAAATGTTGGATAATAATTTGGCTTCACCTATCAAGGTTGAAGTTTTAACATTAGTTAATGCTTTGAACTAACAATGAACAATGCTTCTACAGCATTCAAGTCCATGTTGTAATCGCTAACATTTGGTAATATAGAGTAAAATAACATGAACAATTGTATTTGTATTGAATTAAAATGAAAAAATATCTCTAAATGCTATAAAACTATATTGTAAGTTCATATCAGCTAATGCATTTACTAATGTTAACAAATACAACCTTTATGTAAAGTTTTACTAATGATGTTTAACACATAACCCCAATATTACATTTAATTAAATGCAGTCTAATATATATTTATATTATAGTATGTTCTTAAAAATATATGATTATATGCAGTCTATTACAATATATTTATTATTTATACATTATAGTATCAAAGTAAATCCTCTGTGAGTTGTTTTAAACACCGTGTTGGGTCAAAATGATACCAACCCCACTGTTGGGTTAAATGAACCTAGAATATATATTTGAAAAAAGCATGGGTGAATTTTCAACCCAAAAGTTGGGTTTGCCCTTTTTTGACCCAGCGCTGGGTTATTTTTAACACAACATTTACTTGTTGTTGATTTAAGAACAGACTGCAAGATCAACGTTCAGATCAGTACTGTATGTCTCTCTTATGGGTATTTTGTGCCAATGTTTACCCTGCAAGTGTGTATGGTAGCTGACCCCTGATTTAATAACTATAATGAGCACCCTTATACCCAGGCATCTATCTGAATTACTCTTGTGCCAACAAAGAACATTTTTGTCAATGGCTGCGCTCTGATCATATCACTTAACCCTTGCCTTTGCATGAATGGATATAAAAAATAAAGCTTGGTGCATCGCTCTACACTTGTCCTTTTTGACCCTGTTAGCGTTCCATGCCACTGCTGGGTTAAAACCCGACCGCAATGTTCTGTTATTGTATGGCCGGGATTTGGGTGCCTGTCGCACCTTTGCCCTCCCTACGCGAAGGTGTGAATTAGATAATAATGGGATGCAGCGGGGGGCAGGTAGGTACCGCAGGATTCCTGCCAATGTTTTGCTGGAGCCTGAGGAGCTTTGGAGAGGGAAGCCATGTGCATATTGTTTGTGTGACAGGGCGCTTGATTGGATTACAAGCTGTTAAGCAAATTGATTGGATTGGAAGCCGAGTCCCTCCGGATTGGATCGCAGGTTAGAAGGCCAATCCCAATTAACCGTCCACCAGGTGAGGTCTCCGGCGTCCCTTGCAAAAACACATCCAATAAAAGCAATTAAAGGCTTTGTGCTGAGCCTGTAGGTAAAGTCAGGCATGTTGCAGAACAGATTCTGTCAAACGTTCTTACTCCAGCCCTGCCATCCGCAACCCATTGTGTCAGCAAGGCATTTTGCTGATTTACAGTCAAATCGCAAGTCCTTTTACCACCTGTCAGACGCTCGTCGGCCCGAGATAATTCAGACGCCCCGTCTCCGCAATGTCAGAAGGTCGCTGTGATGGAGAGTAGACGCTCGTCATGCCGTTATTTATGTTGCCAATTAGAGCGAGAGTGCAGGTCCTGTTCTCGGCCTGTCACGTATCATAGGCAGTTAGAGGTGTACGATTTAATTATTCTTCACTGAAAAGGTCACCCCATCCTGCCCGTTTGAAAGCAAGATGTTTTCAAAGCCAAATTAATTCATAAAGCCCTAGTCAGACATTTATTAAAGAGATGGCTTGTATTCACAGGCATTAGGGATGTGGAAAGTGCAAAGCTGCATCATTTTATAATGGCAACTAATCTGTCTTAAGGCTTTAGACCGTAAAGTTTAGTCTATCTCTCTCTCTCTATCTCTACATATATATATATATATATATATATATATATACACATACTTTATAAGCTATAAATATATATATATATATATATACTGTACATGAAAGGTTTGGTTCCATAAAGAGATAACTCGGTTAAAAAAAATCATGCTTTTCATTACGTTAACATGTTTTTTTTGCATTTTATTGTGTTAGTTGATATTAATTGGACTGTACAATTTATTAGTTATCTGATTATCTAATCATAAATGTTTATACTATATATAATTTATATATTATATATTTATATATATAAAAACCATATGTTTAAAACTGTACACATAATACTTCTGTAAAAAAACATTATCACTCATTATTATCTGACACAGAGCTCTGGAAGAGAGCAGCCTTTTGAAGCCATACTTTATCTGGACACCATGTTCTCATGGGCAAATGGAAGTCTTTTATCTTCACACACACAGCAATTTTATCTACTCGCAGGGAGACAGTCGTATGAAAGCATTAAAGAATATTTGCCTGCCGTTAAATTTATGAGATGGAAAATTCGGCCTTTCTCCACTCTGTCCACATCCCGCTCCCCAGGGAGTCATTCCCCGGCGCTTTCTCTCCGTAGACTCGCCCTGTAATCCGTGAAATGGAGCCTCTACAAGCCCTCCACTGAGGATGGAGAACATCCTCGCCCTGCGCAAATCATATACATTATTTTCGCATTTAGAGCCCTTTTTCGCTTAGATATGTATTCTTGAAAATGCCTTCTTTATCTGTGCCTATTTGAATTATCTGGTCGCCACACATAAATCTGAAGCAATTTCGGTTTGCATTTCATTTTCTCTCCGCTGTGAAGTCATCTCATATCACGGCCATTCCGTAAAATGTCTCTTCCTCGAATGAAGGCATTTCATGGATATTTACTAATAAATCCAGTTGGTGTTTCACTCGTGTAATATTGTTGCACCATAAAATAAATGCTCTGATTTAGTGTTTTCTCTCAAGATCTGTTTGTACGGGTCACATGTTGATTTGTTTTTCTTTCATAAACATGGATAAAACATCCTAAAGGGGGGGGAATAAATTAAATTAGCCTATTTCCATATAAATCATAGGCGAATATATTCATCAGCCTTTCAAACCTGAAGATGGCACAGCAAGTTTTTGGTCGATGGTGGAATATTGGATAATGATTTCTTTATATTTGTGTCTCTGTAGCACAATTATGGTAAGCAAAAAAGGGTAAAACCCACCATAACCTGTTCTGAAAATTCCCTCAAGGGCAGTAAATGGCAAGGAATTTCTCTTTTGCGCAGTTAAGCTGTCATATTTGAATTTCTGGAACACTTAGGATACTCGTGAGTTGGTAATAGCCGCTCCCCTATCATGCTCCATCTGGAGGTGAAAAATACTAGCTGTACAATGCCGAGGGGAATAATGTGATGTCTGAAAAATGCTAATGTTCAGTCTCTGAGGAAGTCTTCAGAAGACGGTTCAAAAGATGACAGACATCACCTAAAATTCAATTTATTCACCGCCCATCACCTGCTTTACGGCATACGTCACGCTGTACAAACAAATAGGCTCTGTTACTTTACTTTTTTATGGTAACACGGGCTACTTTACCTGATCGGTGGACACAGTTTCAAACCGACGTATCTCGGTCCGACGTATCTGGGGAAGCCGGTTACATCAGCTTTGTAAACAAATTCACGTATGTTGCTGACAACAGGGAAACTTTGCGACAGTATTTACGACACACGTATTGCACTTATCAACCACATGGGGTAACCATACACCAAAACAGCTCGTTGTTGCTTTAAATCCTATTGGAATAATGCCCAAAAAGCGAATGGTTCATTAATTGTTTTTTTAAAGTATTTGAATGGAAACCATTAGTATTTCTGTTTGTGTCTATTGTACAAAAGATTGTCACAGATTTATTTTGTGCTTTTAAAAATATGATATGGTTATTTATTACTTTAACTACATCAGAACAATTTTGTCTAAATTGGTTTTTGACTTTGTAATATGTCTGTGTGTCATTTTTAACTCCGTGGAAGGACAGAAGGCTTAAATCTTTGTTATTCCCCTAAAGGCAATTTTCTCTAACAAACTGAACTTGGTAAATCCGGTTTTAAAGCTTTGAGAAGCATTGGGTAATCTCTGCACTGTAGCAGAGGTAAGTAAAGCAGGAGATTTTGAGCTTCTTCCCATTACGCACCCTGGAGACCTCTGAATCTAGATGACAGAATAATACTAGCTAGTAGACGTTTGCTTTTGTCGCATGGTACTGTAGCTCAATTTCTGAATTGAAGGGAGTGTTTCTCACCTGAATGACTTTAGACAAGAGGCCACTCTTGGAGAACAGACTTCAAGCTTCCCCATTGAGCTTTGTCATTGTCTACGGTCTGATTGAAGTTAGTGCTTTACATGTGCTCCATTTTGACACAGTTGATTTCTCATTTTTACTCCTGTCTCTGAATGCACCTTATAAATCAACATAATTTGGCTGTCTAATGTTAAGAACAGCATTGGATGTCTAAAAACGCTGACTAGGTAGGAAGCTCACAAGGGTGAAATTGAGCCGCTCTTCCTTTTTTGCCTGTGAAACCTTTCAATGGTCATTTTTGACAGCTTGTGTTTCAAGTATACTTTTATATAATTTACAGAGGCTGAGGGGGAGAGAGAGAAAATACCAAAAGGTATCATTTTGCAATCTTCCCTCTCGCCGGCAGTGTCTCATTTGTCCCATGCTTCAGTAGACATCTGTGTGGAAAGCTGATCGTCCCGGGGGACACATTTCTAAGATCATATAGAAGAGGAAACAGGTGAGGTGGGTTAGGACGGAGGCATAGAAGAATGTGAACAGTCACAGTTGTTGTTCGTGGGTGGCCTGGTTTTGGCCTGAGTAGGAATGGGCGGTGTGACCCAAAATGATATATATGACTAGTTTGATGCCGCAGTAAAAGTATACTCTATATCTCAATGTAGTTGTCACAAGCCAATATATACAGCTATATACTGTAAATGCGTCGGGTAGTTCTTGGCCTCCACGTGGTGCATTAAAATCCATAATGCACTGCTAGCCCTGGATTATCCCTTACATGTTTTCTTGGTATAAACAAATCACATTTTAATCTGTTGTGCATTGACAATTCAATTTGTTGATTACTTCCCCTCCCTCTTCTCTCTTCTATTTAAAAAAAGTAATGTCGAATGTGTTAATTCGACAAGATGAGTCCTGTATTCAGCCCAGTGGAGTGAATAATGAAAATTAGGCGATAAAACTTTCAGCAGAATTACTTTGCTGAAATTACTGAACAGATGTGTCATTTTAATGAAAATACACAGCTCGACTCCTCTTTTCTCTCCCCGCTGGCGGATGAAATTATTATCCCCGTGGCGGATCCTTCTTACGTTGGTAAATGCGCATACAGCCATTTCCATTAAAAGGGGCAAGATAGGCCGCTGAAGGTTGGAGTAGAGCGGTGAAGTAGTGAACTTGTCAAATGCGGTAAATCGATCTCTCCTGCTAACGTCAACGGTCTTCTCCAGTGATTCATGAAGCTGCATTGTTGTGTCAAATCCCAAAGAGGACTTATTAAAATGCAATGATCTCCTGTTTAAACTGAAACAATAAACATTACAATTCCCTGGGATGTAAAACGGGAGCGTGAGGCTCCATCTGCCGTGAATGATTAGAGCTTTGACGAGGGAATTTCATTTAAAACACTCGAAGAGTCGAAATCTGAGCCGATCTGTCCTCTGAGGTTTTCTACCATCTTTCTCGTTTCCTTTTCACTCTCTTTTACATGACAAGTCACTCATCCGCTTATTTTATTTGTTCGTTCATTTTAAAGCATCTCCACTCGCAGCCAGTTCACTAAATACGCAGTCTGATATCAGCTTAAACATCATATCACTTCCTTTAAACCTATAGACCACTTCTGAAGCAAACAACGCTGGTCCAGAAGAACTTCCTGTTTGAGTTTGAACAAAACACAACCAAGATAACTTTTATAACCAAATAAAAATGATAAACAAACATCTTTAAGATTTAATTATAAAAATGAAATCGGAAGTGCTTTTGAACCAATGTTTACATCTTGTGAAGTCTATAACTCATAACTAGATGTTGTGACCCAAGTAGTATGCGATATAAGTGTAGAACGGTGTGTACTTTGGTGAGTAGATGTTCAGGTATGAGTATTACGATGATACTGTATTTCATTGTATGTTCATTTTATTAAATAAACAATTTGTTGAATGGATTGTGTCGTTTCGGGGCATTAATGTTTAACCAAGTAACAGTTATTCTACTGGGAAACAAAAATAATACTTGCTAGCTAATGTAATTTATTTGTTATTTATTTTTCTTGTTATCAAAAATAATCCACAGGGACACTATCTATTCAGAAGCGTGCATGCGCAGTAGCATTTGTTTATGTTGTTGCATTGAAACTGTCTAAAGTGACACCATAAAGTCATTACACTCTCCCCTTTTCTATACTGGCAAGAGTTTTTGTGTGTGTGTGTGTGTGTGTGTGTGTAGTGTCAGTGTACACTTCTCCATTAATGCCCATTAGGTCTGGTTGTGGTGTTTGGATCTTATAAAAATAATGACGGCCTGCCGCTGCGCTCTTAGCAAAACATGCAGGTTTCTAATCAGGCGCCAGCAGAGAGTGAGAGCGTCAGGAACTGTGGTGTCAGTGAAATCTACAGCGTGTGAGATGTGTTGGCCTGCATCTCAAGGGAGAGAGTCTAACACAAGCAGGGCCTGTAATGTTAATTTTAAAAGGCAGATTGGAGGAAACAATCCCCATTACTGCAGACACAGCCTTTCAGTTACTGGCTCATTTCTCGCTGCCCCTTTAGGTGTGAAAAGAAAGGGTGTGAAGGAACGAGAAAGTTTTAATGATGTTTGCCATGTTGCCAAACCTGAACCTGCTTTCAGGCTCCTCGTATTTACATTTACATTACATTTAGAAGATGCTTTCATCCAAAGTGACTTACAAAGAGATCAGGAGGCAATAAGCAATATGTCATAAAGGAGCAATAATACAATAGGTGCTTATACAAAGTTACTAGTTTCAACAAAAGCTAGACCACTACCTGTTTTGAGAAAGAGAAAGGGTTTAGTGTTCCTTTGTATTTTTCATTTGTCTGTCAAGTGTTCACAGAAGTGGTTGGTTTTAAGAAGTTTTTTGAAGGTTGTGAGAGATGTGGTTGACCGGACCAAGTTAGGAAGAATGTTCCACAAGGAAGGAGTTGTGAAGGAGAATGAGCGGGAAAGCAATTTACTGACTTGAAAAGGCAATACAAGACGCCCTTCATTTGCTAAACGCAGGGTTCTTGATGGGGTGTAGGAGGATAGTCCTGTAGGCAAGCTTTAGCGACTTGAATCTGATCAGTGTCACATGAGCCCTTTTGGGTTGTTGGAAGACGAGGCGTGCTTCTGCATTTTGAACCAGCTGGAGTGGATCGGTAGCCTTTGCAGGAAGACCAGCATTGCAATAATCCAACCTTGAGATTACAAGGCCCTGGACAAGGAGTTGTACCACATTCTCAGTGAGATAGGGTGTAACCTTTCTAATGTTGAATAAGGCATATCGGCATGATCTCGTTGTCTTTGCAATGTGATCATTTAAGGACAGCTGTTCATCAAATTTGACTCTAAGGTTCCTGGCTGTTTTGGAAGGAGTGATTGTGGTATTGCCAAGTTGGATGTTGAGATCGTGTTGCACCGTGGGGTGTGCCCGAAACACAAGTAGTTTTGTCTTGGCCGGGTTCAACTGGAGGTGATGCTCTTTCATCCAAGCTGAGATGTCTTCTAGACAGACTGTTATGCGAGCTGCTACAGTGGTATAGTCTGGTTGAAACGAGATGTAGATCTGGGTGTCGTCAGCATAACAGTGATACGAGCAGCCGTGTGCCCATATCATGGGTCCCAATGATGTGTAGATGGAAAAAAGCAGCAATCCAAGCACCTGAGGGACCCCAGTGATCATGTGGTGAGCAGTGGACAGCGATCCCCTCCATGACACCCTGAAGGATCTGCCGGAGAGGTAGGATTTGAACCAGCGGAGAGGAGTGCATTAGGTTTCTAAAGAAGACAGGGTTGCTAGCAGTATCTGGTGATTGAGTGCTTCTGTGACCGATAGCAGTGCAGTGTCAGTAGAGTGGTTTGTTTTGAAGCCAGACTGCTTGTCATCCAGTAGTTTGTTCTGGGATAGGAAGGAAGACACCTGGTTGAAAACTTCCCTTTCAAGAGTTTTTGCAATAAATGGGAGAAGAGAGAGAGACAGGTCTGTAACTGTGGTAGTAGAGGGGTCCAATGTGGGGTTTTTAAGTAGGAGCGTGACCTGGGCCTGTTTGAATGTGGATGAAAAAGTGCCAGTGAGCAGGGAGGTGTTGATGATGTTTGTGAGTGCAGGTGTGAGTGTGCTGGATGACCTCGGCAGTGTTAATGAGAGTCTGGATTTTTAACTTTTTGCCTTTTTGGAAACTTAATTTCTCGCTAAACAGTAAGGTGCTTATTGTACACTTTCAGTACACTTTTTTTATTTGAATGCGCTGATGGCGAAATCTGTCACGATACCGATTATTGCTGCCCAATGTATTTTATGACTGATTGCTAATATGATGTCCAACATATTGTATGTTCTTTGATATCTAGATGTGAAATAGTTGAGAAACCAATAAAATTGAAATATATTTAAGTAAATTTTTATGACGTCTATATCTTGCGCTCATGATCTGTTGTTAAACCAGTGGGCAGAGGGATCACATTTCACTCATCTCAACATTTTTCCTAGAGGCTTTGAAGTTACTGAATGTAGATGATGTTCCTCTCATATCTAGATCATGAACACGCAGGTGCGGAGTTTAATGGAGGCCCAGGGTAGCGGATGCACATCTAGAGGCGAACGACGTTGTGCCGTAAAGACCCAGCGGTGCTTCATCAAACACATCGGTGCAAAACAGGGCCAGCCATTCCGCTTCCATGGCTAAAGTGCACCAGGTGTAATGCTAAATATATATTAAAAAGTGGCTTACGCTGCAAAGCAACTCCAACTCCCTAGGGCTA
This sequence comes from Barbatula barbatula, assembly GCF_947034865.1. NCBI lineage: Eukaryota > Metazoa > Chordata > Actinopteri > Cypriniformes > Nemacheilidae > Barbatula > Barbatula barbatula. The sequence continues at coordinate 12,386,387 of NC_136787.1, read as the reverse complement.
ATGCTGTGCCTGCTACTGATCTAACCATCCTGAACCATCTATTTAGATCGGAGAGAGAAAGCGAGAGAGCTAGTGCTTTGCTTGTAATGCATGAGGCTCTGGTTAGTGTAGCACCGTTGAGACTGGCTGTAATGAGCTGAGAGGTTAAGGAAGAGGTAAAGCAGTCCCCAATGGTGTCATTTAGTTATGGATGGGCGAGAAGATCCGGGGAGTCTCCAGGGGTCTGGTTAGGGCAAAGCTGTGAGCACTGCATGCTTTATATTCCCCCTGAACATAGAAAATGATGTTGTGGCATTTTGAAACGTGCCTAATTGGCAGGGAAAGGAGGCAGAGGGTGGGCTTGGAAAATCGATGCTAATGGTCCTCAAATGCTGATAATGCTGTAGTTCCTTTTTTGGATGGTTTGAAGGAGACATGACTTTTTTTTCATTTACTCATCCGTTAATGCTGATTGAAATTGGAAGAAACACTGTCATAATATGCGGTCAAAAGTGTCAATATTAATTTTCTCTATTTACAATGCTGAACGCTCGCCACAGTTTTTCACATTCAAATGACATGGACGCTGTCTTTGGTAGCCGCTTTATATTAAACCTAATTATAGTTTCTGAAAAAGCTGATGGTTGACAACATAGCTGGTGATCATATATTCATCGCATCTTCGCCCACTTTCTCCAACCCGCCATGGTTAACACGTTGGTCAGGACGTTCTCCGCTTGATAATCAGCCCCCATCATTTTCTTTTCCAATTACATCATGAAAATGACATTTTCATTTTCAAATCCTCCAAGATAAGCCAGACAGCCGAGCTTGAATTTAGCAGCGCGTCAGAAAACAGTCCATCAATATCAGCAGACGACTCTCTATCTCTTATCTGCACATCCTCAGTCTATTCCTCGTCGGTTATTCTCACTGTCTCTTCATTTGGCATTGATGGAATTTGCCAGGGTCACTATGGGGTGTCAGCGAGAGTTTATCGTCTGTTTGTGGGTCGATGGCCCGATGTGGCTTTAAAGCTTCCTAATAAAATTATTGTGAGAGATGAAACGATGGCGATAAGGAAAAACTAAACTAAGGTGGGCCAGTAGCTCCGCTATTTAGTTGTCAGTGAAGTATCGACGAACGGTGTAAGTTATAGAAAGTGACAGGAAGTGCCCTCTTTTTCGAGTTTTCACGGGAAGGAGCAACGCTTGTGAAGGTGAGGGGAAACGTGTGAAAGTGCATTACCAAAAAAAAGAAACGCCCTGGCTATGAATCTTAATAGTGTTTATTTCACATTCTGTGAAATTGCAAAACTGAATTCAGTGTGAATGCATTCATTAGTATTTATAATTGAATTAACATAACTACACTAATTTGAGTTAAATACAAAACACAGATGTGTTTACCTTCACCTTGTGGAGCAGCGTGACGCTGGCTTGTGTTTTCCTCACTAATGTTCTCCGGGATGTGTGAGGTGTGTGTCCAGTCAGAGTAGTCCTGCTCTTCTCATTAGCTTAATGAATTAGCACAGAGAGTGCAGCACACTTAGGACCTATTAGATTGGCACCATGCACATTAAAATGAGAGAGACAATTACCGTTTGACTCAATGCCAACATGATGTGGGTAGAATGATTGTTTAAACGTTTTACTGGATTTGGTATCCGAAATGTTTAAATCAAGGTTATGACCGGTTAATTTGAGAGAATTACCTGTTAATCTGGCAACGCATTTAAATGAGACGCTGACACTAGAAAAACTAAGTGTATATAGTAAATCGCTAATATTGAATCTATACCAATCCTTCTCCTGCATGGACAATGCAGCCATGAAGGATACATACAAATTGTGTATTGTTTTCAGTGCAAATATCTAATAATTTGTATTTATTTTATTTCTATTTTTTAAAAAGAGACATGTATTTGAGAAGCAAAATGGCTTACGTCTTTTTTCTGAAAAAGTATCAAAATGAAGTTTTGAAAATTCTGCCAATGGGGTATGAGGGAAAAGCTTAAGTTTACTGAATTAAATTGATACTTAATATCAATATTAGATTTTTGACAGTATAAAGTGTGCACGTAATATATTATGATTGTAATTTGTTAAATGTTAAATGTATGTAGTTTTTCTGTAGGCTAAGGGATTTGGCATTATCTGAGGTTTATGGAATTCGGTTCCTTAAATTGAATTATTACCTATTTAACAATCACAGACTATATTAATTTGCCTTTTAAGGTGCCAAAAAATCTAACTTGTCCTGTTTGACGAAAAACAAATGTACACCAAAAATAAACCTCATCACGCTGGCAAAGTAGGAAGTGCCATAGACACAAAGGGACGTGGACCTAGGAGGATGACATGAATTCTCCTGACGCAGAGGGAATGAAAGAGATAAGTGGTGGTGACAGGATTGAGTGATGTTCCGCCATGTTACCGTGAGTTTCTACGACACTAAATCAACATCTTTGGTCGAACACACCCCTCGCCGACCTAACCCCCTGTGAACCCCAATAATACGGCAAATGGGAGCTCTAATTCTTCATTAACTGAATGCAGGGAGAAGGTAGAGCTCCTTATGTCATTTTCTGCACGCTGCCTGTTTAAAAAGATTCCAGTAACCAGCCGTTTACAGTTGAGTAGGCAGGAATTGCTTTTTCTCTGTCTCACTCACTCTCTCTCTCATTCCCACCTTTTCACCCCCTCCGCTTTTTTCTCTTTCCAGCCTCATAATTGGTGACATGAAGGCAGTGGAAGCTAGTGGCGCTTAAAGCCAAACTTATTGCCTTGGTTATCTTTAATGACTTGAAAATATATTGGATGGTTAATAGGCACAGGGGTTATCAATTCCTCTAATTAGGCAGGTGCTCCCGTAAGAGAGTCTGCATTAAACAGACCCAAAGATGAACCGAGACGTTTTCTGTACACGGATTGGGAATGTTTGTGTTTGAAGACACGTTTCTCTTTAGTTGTACGTGAAGATTAGCTAGCGACCTTGATTTCTCTGTTTTGGTCCTCCTCTGAGTCATTGACTGCGTTATTTGTCCTTCATGAAAACTGTCGCAGTGTAGTGGTGGTCTGTTGGTTAGGTAGGAGGTAGCTTTTAAGTTTCACAGAGACCTGATGGGCATACCATTAAGAACATTAAGGGAGGTCTAGGTGGTTGATCTGAAATGGTCACAGTGTTTTCGCCTCGTATCAAGAATTGACTACATACAGGGGAAAATAAATATTCTGTCATCATTTATTCACCCTCATGCTGTTTGAAATATGTAGACAATCTATTTTATGTGGAACACTAAAGAAGATATTTTGAGAAAGGTCTTGTGTTGTGTGTCCATACAATAGAAGTCAATTTGTGCCTATGGTGTTTGGTTATCAACATTCTGCTGAAGAAAGACAGTCACAGATTTGGAATGACATGATGGAGAGAAAATGATGCAAGAATGTTTCTTTTAGGGTGAACTATCGTCTCAAGTCTTGAATTAAAAGCATTTCAAATTGTTAGGACTTATTAAAAGGGTCATATCTTATTAAAGGGGTCATATGATGTGAATACTGTGTCTTTTATGTGTTGCTCATGCGTGTATTAGACACTTAAATTGCAAAAATGTAAGTATCGAAACAAAAGATGCATTCTATCTACAAGCGAATGCTCACCCAGACCTGCCTGAAACGCATCGTGTAACCACACCCCCACAAATCTATGTCAGTTCGGGCTATGATTTGATTAAGACCGTCAACATGTAAACTCAAGTAAGGTGGACGTACCTGTCAGCACAATTGCTCTGGAACCTGATGTTCCAAATATAGTAAGAGCCGTTTAATTTCCGTCACACGCTTGCAGTATTCGACCAATCACTATGCACTGGTTAACTGGCCAATCATAGCACACCTCACTTTTCAGAGCGATGAGCTTTGTTTAAAAAAAATTGTGGCAAAGAGGAGATACAAACATCCATGGTATGTGGAAAATACAACATGTTTTAACCTTAAAGGGTGTATACACATTGCATTACATCTAAAACAAACGATAATATTTGCTTTAGATGTGTCATATGACACGGCTAGAAAGGCAGCAGTGCATTATAAAGTTGAATTTGTGTTTTCCATGGTGTTTTGTTGTTAGGTGGACTCTATGGCGGTACATGTGCGAGCATGCCTGATGTGCATTAGCCTAACTGTGTGAGTCTGACATTAGCGAACGATGAAGCACGAAATGCCAGTTGATTTATTTTTGCTGGGGGTTTCAGAGCCAGCGTGTGCCACCGGCAAATTTATTGCCAAACGTCACTTTCACATGATGGGTTTGTAACAAATATCCGCTGCATATTGTTAAATTAATCTTCCATTTAAAATTAATGGAGTTAGACTCCCCGGGTTCAATGTAATTTGGTGTTCACGGGCAGAGAGACACGCGCTCTGCATTCAGGATGAGGCAGGGCCAAACAGTCTAATCTTCCATCACCTTGAACCTAGAGAGGACGACGTTTTATCCTGCAGCTACTAATGAGATCCCACTCCCCTTCACAAAAAGAGAGAGAGAGTGAGAGAGGGAGGGAGTGAGACAGGAGGAACTGTCGCAGTGGAAAGACGGAGAATTGGCTTTGCAAAAAAAGCGAAGAACCCGTCAGGCACGCAGAGTATTGCCGGGAGAGAAAAGATTTTGTCAGCAATGTCATTTTTGCCTGAAAATTTCGTGCAGCTGTCTGACGTGACTGCTGTGTTTGTGAAAACAAGCGAAAGCCTGTTGAGATGAACTGAAATTCGGATCATTATTTTGAATCCACCCCACAGACCCCTGGTCTGGAATAATCTAAATCTTGTTAGAACGTCTTATTGCTAGCCTGCACTTTACCTTCTGTCGTGTCGCACTTTCCAGATGTAGCGCTGTCAAGGCATTTCACCATGTTTTCAGGGTAGAAGTAAGGAAATATCCTGAACTTTTTATTATTATTTCCAATATGGTCATGGAAGCCATTTTTCTATGCAATAACCCATGTTGGAGCTATCTTTGGCATTTGAACCAAAACGCCACAACAAGTCTTAGTTTGCTTGGGTTGTAGGAGCTTTCATTCAAAAGTGCTTTTTGACACAGCCGTGTCTCCAAACCTATTGAGCCTATTTTTGGTCATTGCATTTGGGCATCAAAAAGGTCATGCTTTCTAGGTTGGTAGATGTCGAGGTTTCATCATAGTAAGAAAGTTGTTCCTTAAAAGTGCTTGTGTAACATTGAGGAGGATCTATTGACAGAAATGCAATAATATACATAACTATGTCTTCAGATGTGTATAAAGACCTTACATAATGAAGCGTTCTTTTATTACCTTAGAATGAGCTATTCGTTTCTTAATGGAATACTCCACGTTGCTTCTACAGTAACGGACAAACTGCTCCACAAAGCATGTTTCTTTAATATGTTATCTCCTTTGGCAAAGAAGCGAAAACGTGACAATCTTTGTTCTGTGTCAGCCGCTGTAGATCTTCGAAAGGAGAGGGTGGGGGTTGGGTAGAGTGAGACGTTTTTTTGGGCGTAACGTGCAATTAACCAATCAGAGTGTCATCTTCCATTCCCTTTAAGAGCCAGTTGCACTCGCACCATGGCGGATTCGCTATTTACACGGTGGAATTCGGAAGAGCAGACACTTCTCTAGAAAGGAAAGGCGTCTGATCGTGCGAGAGAATAAAGTGCGCAAGCAGACCATCTACAGGACAAGCCGGATTTGTATTTTTTTGTCCACAATAATCATCTTTTACATTGTAATTAATTTTTATAAATATTTGGCATTATTGTGTGCTTCTGCACGTCCATCTGTGTGTAATAAGCAGAATGTACGAGCACTGTGCACCCACCTATAGGCGCATATTCCTAACACACTATTTCAATTACAAAAAATGACCAGGTTTTAGTTGGCAGTCTATTTTCAGTTCCTTAAAATAGCAACGCGTCAACAATGTGCCTGAGCACACCTCTTTAGACCAATGGGGGCACAAATGAGCGCAAATGCGTTTGCTATTTAAACAACCCGCCACAGGACGGGAAAATTAGATCTGTGTCGGGCTGAAACTAGCAAAAACGCCGGTTCTCCGATAGGTCCCTAACAGTACATGTTTGTTTGTTGTGTTTAAATGAAGCTGGTATAGTATTCAGGGTGCTCTTTTTGTCTTCCCCGCATAATTTATCGTGGATATACACACTTGGATCAGGATCTCAATCTCCAGGCCAAATGTGTGGATTAGAAGACTTGTACACCAGGCATCACTGTGGTGCATTGGGCCATCATGCGTTTCTATAACACTGTGTCCTTTACATAATGTGGAAACACTTGCCTGACTGTTCACTAAAACCCACACACGCCTGGGAATAATAGTCTTTTTCTCTTTCCTTGGCATATGGTTAGGTATTTCTGTTTCTGGCAAACAGGGAAGCACATGATAGCTGTGAAGGTGTGATGCCATTTTGTTTAATTTGATATTGCCTGCCTTGTATCTTGTGTTATCCATTCCCTATATTTCAAATGTGTTTTCACAACCAGAAGCAAATTTGTTTTGTTTATTGAGAATACATAGTCATAGTAAGATATTAGATAAAGGAAGCGGACAATATTGAGCTTTGCACGTTAATACAGATATTTTGCTGTATCCTGTCTGTATCCTCTCCCTTGTTATGTCTGTCATACCAAAGCACAAAGGAAATTCAAGATGGCTTCTACACATTTTGTCACACACTTTCTTAAAAGCCGTAGAAGTTGCAGTCAGGTCACTGTTAACCGAAATGGATGTAGAACCAGAGCTTAATCCTAATGCTATCATAGCTATTTTCTGTCTCTGTGTTATCGATGTTCCCAGAATGCCCTCTTCTATAATAATGCTTGTCCAATACCCAGGAGAGCCTCAGTTTACCTCGCAACACGCTGCCAGAACTTGACTCTTGCCTTGCGGATCTGTCACATGGAAAGTGTTTATTGATTATCAAATAAATTATCAGCTGACGTCAGCGAAGATTAAAGATTCTGCTCGTGTTTCTGAAAATGGATCTGGCCAGTTCGTTTCATATCCCTGCCTCCATCTCTCTCCCCGTAAGTGATTTACTGAGAAGTTCTCAGTTATTACATTTCAGCCGACAGACTTTGTTGATTACTAAATGCTCATCCATAAGACTGTCAGGTAGTTGTTTTGTTTTTTAATAGCCTTTTATCCTGTAAATGCATTAGACAGCTTTATATTTATACCCAATGAGCGCTTTTTTTTGTGTTGTGCACCTTTTTAAGAAGGAAAATTTGTCACATCAGACTGGGAAGGGAATACCACATGTGAAACAGAAAGCGATGATTAGATGAAATGATGACATAATGTCAACTCCTTGTGCGTTGGCCCCATTTTTCTGAGGACGGGCACGGTACCCACAACCTGTCACTCAGCTGTAACCGTGGAGACCAGATAATGAGGACAGGAATTTTCCCCAGGTGTCAAGAGTAACCAGGAATCTGTGTGCAGGGTCTGTATGTGCTTGAGGGAGTTGTGTTGTGTGTGCGCACGCGCAGGAGTGTGTGTGAATGAGTGAAGGAGCCAGGATCCACAGGCTAGCTTGGACTTTGAAGTTCTTTAAAGTGGCAAGATCACGCTGGGCAGACTTCATCCCCCGAGTGAAAGAGGCAGCTTCATAGGCAACATCTAATAGACTACTACATCTCTGCTATTTATTAGTTAATTATCACTTTGAAGGTTTTTTCTTCTCAAAGTTTTGCTTCAAATAAATAGATCATGTAAAGCTGGATGAATGAAGTATTTGTGACTACAATATCGTAGCGTGCTGTGCATTGCACATCTGCGATTGAGATGATACACGTAACAGTAACATGCAGGTAGGGCTGTGGAGCATACAGTGGAGAAACACGTTGATCTGTACATTTTGCCAAACCACATATTGTCAACTAAACTTATGGTAGTGAAGTAAGAATAGTTTGTTGATGTTCCTATAGCTGAGCGAATTGGAGCTCAAAAACACATTTCCTGTGTTCTTTTGATGCAATCCTTAAAATATTGAGATCTGAGTGATAAGATGTTTCCATAGTTTTATTTACATTAAGTACCCTTAATGCTGCAATAGCAAAGCATCAGTTGTATTTATGTTTGGAAATCGGCACCATGTACTGGCCTTCATCAGAGATTGTGTCAGTGTTTTCCAATTCGAAAAGATATAAGCTTCTGTCTGTATGTGGCATGCTCGTAAGAAGTTCTGCCAAATACAGAAAACCCCTCTTTAATTCCCTCTATCTGGCCGGATCTCAACACAGGCTGTATTTCCCCAGGTCCAGCACTGTGAAGAGCTGGGCTGCGGAGAGCTATGTGTGTGCCAAGACTTGGTGGCATCGATCCACTCACAGTCTCAAGGGGGAGTTTTAAACGGCAGATTGGCAACACATGACGCGTTTCAAATGGAAAGCCTTGGAGAGGTTGCCAAGTCTGAGCCCTGAATAGTTGAAAAGCAATGAAAAGTTGGTTTCAGGGAATAAATGTGAGGGCCACTGGAACCGTTGCCACATGCAGGGCTCATTCAAGGCCCTACTGTTGCTTTATTGGTTATGGATACTATTTTATGCTTCATTTTTCACATCTCTACAGGCTTAAAACAACAGGAGGGAGTGAAGGAAAATAGGGAGAAAAGATGGTGGTCTGTTTTTGGTTTCAGTTTCTTTGCACATTGAGTCCGAATTTTGCGTCCGAAATTGCCGCAAGTTAAAAAATAAATACGACCTCACGTTGTGTCAATCGTCTCCGAAATGTTCGTCCGTCATAAAAATATTCTGACTGGGTTAGATTTTCAGCATTTTTACAACCGTAGCAACCCTTTTTAGTCGTTTTGACATTTCAGAGACACCGTACAAACGAGCGCCAAATATGAAAAAAAACGCATACGAAAATTTCGGGCTGTATGTGCAAAGACATTTTCTCTATAGCATTTACTTTTTGTGTTAATTTGTGCAAGTTTGCACACAGGCCGTTTGAAAGGGCTCATGTTTTTATCAGCCAAGAACCAACAAAAATGAATATTTTCATGTTTTTTCAAATATGAGCATTTGATTGGACACAAAATATAGAGTGCAAGATGAGTCATCAATAATAAAAAAATTTGTTTGCCATATTTTGCAATGTTTTTTGTTACGTTTGTATTTTGTCTTTTTGCTTAGAATTATATTTGGGTGTTTTATGAATACATTTTTTACCGGTTTACTTTTTCCATTAATATAATATTTTGGGGCTATGGTTAGCTATATTTCTGTCAAGTTTTGAAGAAATATTCATACATTTTTATATACTCATTTAGCATCTGTTTAGGGATTACCTTGCATCCCCCGAATCATTTTTTGTCACACTAGTATATAGTGTTATCATGTATTGACTAACAGCCACAAAACAGGAATTTTACTTTCATGGGCTCTATAAGCGGTTCTGAATAATTTCAAGGTAAATCATGTAGTACTAGCCTATGAGACATATGCCATCAAACCCAAGCCTCAAATCTACCTTCCTGGTTTCCATCTTTGTCCAAAAGAGATAGAGAGCCTGTCATATTCTCAGCTAGCTAGGGGCTCTGTTTATGAGTTTCAGCTGAGTTATAAAACGTCTACCCCACTCTCCCAAGACGTGACAGAATCTTTCCACTTGAAGCTCGCGCCAAGCTGTGCTCCGAGCCGCCGGCAGCCACCGTGGCATCTGTGCGGAGCAAGAAAGCGGGTAAACTTGTCAACAGGGGGTTGACACTGCATAATGATCTCTGCTGGAGAAACGTGCTGGCTGAGAGAGATCGTCTTAAATGTCTGGGTTGTCAGCGGACATGTTGAGCAACAAGGAGGGTTATGACGGAAGTGATTCTTTGCCTTAATTCCCATTAATTTCCTTCCACTCAATTTGAAGCGCTCACCCCCCTCACTCCTTTCCTTGGGTTTTCGTAGATGATGTATTTAATCACTACATTCACCACAATGATCAGTCTGCTGCTATATTTCACTTACATTAGACATAACGCAGACTTCACAGTTTCATAGAAAAGACACTTTAACATGCTTATAAGCAGACAATGTTTACTTTCTTAGGGATCCGAGATCTCATTTCGGGGTGGAAGAATGGCTGGAGGTTCGAGTAAATTGTGTTGCGTAAATTGCATTGCCCCGAAATGTTTTTTCGGAGTATCCCACGTAATTAGTTTTAAGAAGAGACTTGGGTAGCTTAAGAAACCTGATGAAACTTCCAAAAGGCATTTAAGAGAAGAGAGACAGAAAAGAAAAAAACACTTTGGAAGTCAAGCCGGAGGGGATGTCCCCGAAGAGGAAGTGGAGATTGCGTTGCACAGTGTGAACAACTGCTTCTCGCCTTACTCTCGGATCAAAGAAAGACGAGGACGCCATTGAAACATTTATGAGTTCTGACCGATCTGGTCAGAGGGAAACATTCAGCGTCTGTAGCACACAAACAGAGCTGGGAGCTCGTCCCCAGGGCGCAGGGAGACTTGGCCAAGGACAGGCTAACAGCAAATGCAGAAACACACAGCTGGTCAGGATGCTGTTTCCAACGTTTTTTTTTTTGTTCTTTGAAACGCATGCCTGAGTTCTGTGAAGAGCATAAGCCTACGCGGTGAATCGCCACAGGGTGACAAATAGCACCTGCTTTCCATTTGCTCTGCTGCAGCCAATGGTCTTCTTTCCTCTATTTTATGAGACTTCCTCTCCAGGCCATGACCTGTTCCACATCTCTTTTTCCTTCGAACGCTGCCTCTTCTTCACATGGCTAGTTGTGGAACCCACGTGGCCAGTGATGGACACAGTGGTAATTTCCTGTTGAAGAACAGAAGAAGCTCATCAGACTTCTTGCACAGTCCCCTGAGTTTACAGCTGCCTATTCTTTCTCAGGTTTGCGCTTTCATGTAAACCAGTATATGTGCCAACATCTTGCTGTCCCAGAATGCACTCTCTTCTTGAGTAATCCCAGTTCAGTGCTTAAAGGCTCAGAGCCTCCTTGTTAAGATTCGGATAAACACTATTTCTCCCCATAGCCCTGATGTCAGGCTAATCTTGACAGATCTTCCACCAAGGGCAGAAGGAGCGAGGAGAGATTTATCCGTGGCTGTGTTATGGATTGTAGCTAGATGTTTTATTCAGGTGGATTGAGTCGGCCAGCTCCTCCGTGCCACCCCGCCTCTCTTAAGGGCTGTTGAGTAACACTCGTCTAGGCTCTACCTTTTCCACACAGGCCCCCAGAGTGCCATTTTTCTCACACGCTTGGCTAGCTTAAGGCACGGTAAAGACATCATGGCAGAGAGCGTGTTATTTTTGTGTGAGACAAGGGACTGTTTTGATGCCAGGGTTTAACTACGGATCCTATGTTTCCTTCTTCCTTGTTTGAATATCCTGCTGTGGATTTGTGATCAGTTAGGGTTCATTTGTTTGTCTTTGCATTTTTTAGGTTTTCTTTGTTTGTTTAATTGTATTTATTTATTTTTTGATTTATTTGACAGTTATATCATGAGGAAAGAGAGGAAAACTCAGACTTGTACTGTATCACATTCATGAGCTGATTCTTTATTCAGCATTTCACGGTCACATTTTAGCTCAGGCATTGTTAATAACACCAGGCAGATTGTTTATAAATAGAGCATAGTAATGAACCTTAGCTAACTAAGTTCACATATCCGTTCCCTGTCAGAGCATCAAGATCTTTTCACGTCTCCACTTCGATTTAGCTTTAATGATCAGTCTTGTTCTTGCGTTACAAAGCGGTTGTGTCTAATGATTAGAAATGACTGAGCATTTCTCCCATGTCAATTACCTGAGTTAAGCTCCGTCTCTCCGGCTTCGGTCTGTCATCTCTCTTTTCCCGTCTCTTTCCCTCTTATCCCGTGTACGGACCGACTAATGATGTGCTGAAGCCAATCAGCGCTTCTTAATGTTTTTCAAATCCATTTTGCTTAACTGGACATGATAAATTGTCTCTCTTACACACACCACTAATTCAGCAAGATTGAACTTTCGATTCAATTAGCAGCAGTCTGCTGGGAGAAACGAGGACCGGGGGGTGTTAAAAGCGGAGCGTTTCCCTGCCGCTCGCCGCTCAAACAGTAGGTCATAATTACATTAAAAAGCCACTAAAAAATTTCCTCTTTAAAGTGTCTTTTAAAAAAGGAGTGAATTTCAACAGAGAACGATATCATTAAAAATGAAACTCTACGGGAATGAAGTCTTGGATGTTATAAGCATAGGCCGTGTGCCCTGAATTCGCGGTGCGGTTTGATTAATGGCTGGTTATCATATTAATAGATTCCCTGGCTGAATCTGGAGTGAATTTAAGCCTTATGAATATAAAAGACTCCTAGATAGTGTTTTAGCAGTTTGTGAGATCACCAGAGGTGCTCGTAGGCACAGGTCCCTATTAAATTTAAATGCAGACACATTATTCTAAAGGCCTTATGGTGAGGTACTTGAGGTTAGAGCAATAATCTTGGTAAATCTGAGGCAGCGGCGGTCCGTGGATCTCACGGCCAGCCGCTGGAGAGAGGAACTTGGCTGCTTTTGGTGTTATGGATGAGGTCAAAGACTTTTCATACAGGTTCTCTGAGGAACTGTTAAGTTTGATGTAGATTTGAAGACATTAGCAGGGTCTTGGTTTGAGGCCTGAATCAGCACAGTTCAATGAGGCAGCCCTTCAATCTCTTTCCCATTAACTTTAATGCACAATTCCTCAGCGTGAGACGTGATATTGTACACGCTAAATTATAAAGACCGTTTACCTCATTTTCCGCAGGATTTTGTTCTTTAACACGTTGGTTCGCCCTTAAGATTTCACTTTTGAGCTTTAGCGTGAGACTGGTTTTCAGTTATTTAGGTGTAGTTTGACCATTTGCAGCGAAAAAAAAGTATGAATGTTCTTGAATGTCAAGGTTTTTTGTTAATCTCTCAGCAGAGCAGCCATATGAAATGTTTAGCCAAACATATTCACAGGGAGAATACAGGAGTCATGTGGTCTAGCTTTTCATTGGAAATGGGGCATTTTACAGCATGAAACAAAGCTTTTATTAGCTCTCTACACCTTGTACTTTTCAATTCGTTGAATTTCCAAAACCAATAGTACAATATAACCCGCTGTTATGATCATGACAAATACTGTGCTGTGTCCGTGTTTTAAAATCGAGCAATTTTTATGACCCGCTATTTTGTCAACACATTATCATAAGCCACAAGTTAAGTTTTTCACTTTTAAATGAGAAGAAACACACGTTTTCAGGGTAGCAGGTGTGTTTGCAAACAAGGTGAGCAAACTGTGCCATGCTAACCAGCCAAACCATGTCCCCAATTTTTGATAAACGGAAATACAAACTAATCACATTCTACATCATAATGTTAAACACAATTGACAGAGATGTTACACGTTTGTTTTGACGCGGGGCCTGTCAGCATCTCGACTTTCGAGTCATTTGCATCATTGTCCTTTAGCGACGACTTTCCACATACCCTTGTAAATAATGAGAAACGTAGCAGGGAGAGAGAAAAGCGATGTCTTTTAATGTTCACCCCTCATAGCTTTTGCACTTCCTGCTTCAGTGTCTTATGAGGTAAATTGTGTCGTTGACTGACAGACATTTGATAGCACATGGGGTGGGTGATGGGAAGGGTGAAATGGGGCTGAATCTTCAAGTTGCACTTACATACTCCTCCAACATCTCAGCTCTTTATTTTTTCCTCCCCCAAGTGTCAAGGCCCTCCATCTCGACAGCTGTAATGGCAGTAAGAAAGCTAATAGCTGGTGCTATTGAATGAGCAGCTTTACAGACCTACTTGCTGCATTACCTTTCTTTTCACGCCCCCTCATGAAGGGCTCTCTTTTGTACTTGCCTTCACATTCTGCTGCGGGGGGGACCTGCAAAAGGGCTCCATTTTCTTCAATTTGTCTTAAAGTCGCTGCCTTACGTGACAATTTAAAGACTTTAAGCTATTAGTTAAACCTACTGTGACTGAGGTAGACCTGTGATCTACCCACCATTACCAGACAATAGACCAAAGTGAAAGAAAAGAAGTGTAAAGGAAAAAGTCCAGGAATAAGGAAGAAAAGAGCAGGAAACCGAACAGGGGGTGAGTCCACAAGAAGTCAGACAGAAGAGGTAAAATTAAGATAATGGTGAAAAAGCAGGAGGGCGAGGACATGGGAGATTTTGATGTTGCTTTTTTCAAGTGAATTGAATCATATCAACATCCTTCAGTGTTAACCATGGACACATTTCTTTATGCTCACAGGGATTTACATTTACTGAAAATTAAAAGTTCCTCATGTCATTCCAAATCTGTATGACTTTCTTTTTCCTGCAGAACACAAAAGAAGATATTTTGAAGAATGTTGGTAACCAAACAACTCCATTGTATGGACACATAACCACTGAGGCATTTCTCAAAATATACAGGTTTTAAACAACACGAGGTTAGAAAAATGACAACAGAAAGTGTTTTATGGGTTTAAAGTCCCTTTTAAGACTTTCTTTTACCTTTTGCACTAGATAAACCAAATTTGAGGTTAAATGCTTTTATACATTTTAAGTCAATATGGAAAGAGTCGGCTAAATGTAACCACAGCCACCCATTACAAAAATTGTGGTGCTTTTTTGCATGAAAGTCTATCATGATTGATTTATCTTAAAGTCTTCTGTAACTGCTCTTTTTTTTGTGCCAGGACCTCCTGGTTGATGTCAAGTGTGGGATTGTTGTGTCTGTGGTCTTCATGTTAAGCTGGGGAAAGCTTGGCGTACTATTTGCAACTCGCAGCAAGCTAAACTTCAGACCCACTAATCTCAACCATCTGCTAACTCCCAAACGTAAACACGCTCTTAAGAACAAACCCCAATTACAGACTATTTCATGCGCCGTTGGATGTCAATGCTATCATCTTGCTAACTTTTGTTTCATTTTGTTTATTTTTGCCTATTTATTTTGGTCGGCACGCTTACTGTTTGACAGATGTCGAACTCCAAGCAGCAAGCACTCAGTTAAAAACAGTCTATGACATGAAACCATTATAGTAAACAAATACAATGGAGGACATGATATTTTACGCAGGGAAAACAACTCTTTTTTCATTGTTTTATTACAGGCAGTAGACAGGCCCTTTTTATGGTTAATGAGTGTATATTCATTACTCCAACTCATGGACAATAATGAAGTCAGCCATCGCCAAGGGAGATTATTTGTGTCAGTTAACTCTATATTTTACAACCCAAACATTATCCGATGCAAATTGCTTAGCCATCGAGAACAATCCCCCAATTAATCCGCGTGGGTCCAGAAATGCAGAGTTCCCGCTCCTCACGTTGCTTTAATTATCTCACAGAAACAACCGGCCTCTCTGATGCACGACCACAACAAGATGCACACAATACTGGTGCACTGATCCGTGAGAACCCATTATGTCTGCGTGAAAATTAACACGAGACCGAGACCGTTGAGAAACGTTGTTTGGTGTTGTAAGTAAACGCAGAGCTGGTTTTTTTTAGTTACGAGAAACGCACACCTGTGTGGTTGATGTAACAATGACGGTATGTTTATGTGGCTTTCACATTTTGCTGACTGGAATAGCTCAGAGCTGACAGTGAATGATGGGGAAAGGGTGTAAACCAAATTGGAAAATGATGCAATAACTTGCACAAACACCGCTAGGCCACACCTCCAACTTTTCGTCTCACCTTCATAAACACCCAGCAGTTTATATTGCATTTGTAGTGGATATCTTCTTGCGGTTCAATTGACGTTGATCGTTTTCACGTGTAATCTCATTCCAGTCCAGACAGGAATGCGTTAACTCACCCAGACGGCGCTTTGGTTGCACTTTCGATGTCGCTGTTCATCAGCGGCCGTGCATTTTTCATGTGGTAATTAAAATTTGTAGGTCAGGTCTCCCATGACACCTCTCTGTACTAATATGAGGGAGTGGAGCGGTCACGCTCGTTAATGCGCTTCTTTCGCCCCCCTGCTGACTTAAAGGATGAAAGGTGACATTTTCCCCCTTTTTGTAAATTAATGCAATTTATCTGCCTAACATGAACAAAGTTAGGCTTCCAAATACCACACGATGAAGAGATTAAGTCCCTAAATGGCTTTCCAAAGGCAATCTTTATTGCAGGGCCCTGTGCGGGGGCCATCGATCTTTCTGTTAGAATTTCTAATAGACTATTGACACGAATTCATAAAATGTTGCGACACTGTTTTATTGATCCCCTGGAAATGTCTTTCCCTCAAGCTTGCCGTGCAGCTGGAGTCACGTTGTTGGATATTTCCCCCGATGCCTTAAGTATCAGTTTTTTGTTTAGGTTTCGTATGGCTGATCTAGGTGGGAAACCGGTCCTGGATCTGTCTTGAAGGGTAAATTACACACATGTGCAGCCCCTATATAGAGTTACACAGCAGCTGTTTGGATTGTGTAAAGGATTGTGTGTTAGTCAGAGATGTGACTGCTTGTTCATAGCTTCAGATGGTTTTAATTGCTTGGATTGTTAGGCATTACTAAGTTTACTTTTGAAAGATCCTTTCGTTCAGCCATCTCGGTGATCTATGAACATTTTTACTTGAGTTGCTTTCATCATTGGATCTTTTTGTTGTGGTCGAAACTTCTTCAATGTGTGTCAGCTCCATTCGCTTTATCGTTTCTTTTTTCTCCTCTTGCTTTGAAGTCTAGCCAAAGCCTTGCGCTTCGGTTCACCCTCATTTCCAGAGTTTTCATGTCTGAGTCCAAACACTGTTTCTAATTCACAGAGAGTGATCTCACAAGCTAAATCCCATTAATTGGTCCTAATGCCATATTAACCGCTGTCAAAATATTTTTTCCTGATGTCACCCTAATTCGATCTGCTGTTGCGAGAGCGGACGGCAATTGCAGGCCTGTTTTCAATTTTGCGCCCATGTGTCTTTCAACCTGACGGCAACATAAACGCGCTTGCACGTACGATCTCTCTCTCCCTAAACACTGGTAATTATAAGTCTTCAGAGAGAGGCATGGGGATACAATTTGTCAGGGTCTAACTACCCATTCCATTCAGCGGGGTTAACATTCTGTTTGTGTTACAGTATATTCAGACTTTAATTAAAAGAGCATTACATCCCCCATCTGCCAATCTCCAGTAATCTTCCTTAATTGCTGTAATTAAACTATATTTACATGTTCAGAATACTTGTAATTTAGTAAATTGCACTCTCCCCCACACTCTCTTTCTCTCTCTCATACACACGGCATGTGTTTAATCAGTGGGACCGCGAAACCAGCGTATCTGATGATTGGCTTGTTTTGATTTGAAACGTGGGGCTCTTTTGACAGAATAAGTGGACCTCTGGTAGGGTCTTCGGCTAGGTTTGGAAAACACGTCCGCAGGGGGGTTGTGGGTATTGTCATTGGGCTTTTATTGGTCTAATTGCAGGCTGGAGGAGAGATGTATGATGCACGCGTGATCCAATTTAACATCGTTTTCACATTTATTTACAAGCTCATCGTTTGCGTGGAACGCAACGTGACATGCTGTGTGAAATTCGCAACGTTGTATGAAAAACAGAGCCTTGTGCGAATTACCTCCGATAGTTTAAAGCGATTTGCATAATTCAGTAGCACCAATTACACAAACAAATAAAACATCAACCACTCGGTATAAAAGGGCAGCGTTCTAATGCAATCAAACAAAGCGACTGGAATGATAATTTTTTTTAGCGGAGATCGTAACTAGCATCAGCGATTTAACGCTAAGCATTGATTGTGGCTGTAGTTTTTGAAACAAGATTGTGTCGGTGTCTCAATATAACGGCTTGAAAAGATTTTCCAAGCTGCGGTGCGGCTTGAAGGAGGATGTACGCCTCACTAAATAACGTCCTAAGAAAGGCCCCAAATCCTCATTAGCTAGAGAGCGGTTCCTCCTAATTAGTTTCCATTCAGTGTAATTAGCATGGATGAGGCTAATCATCTGATGTGAAACCAATCTAACGCTTGGGATACAATGTCCTTGGCCTCTCTTTCATGCAAGTATTTTTTTCTTCTTTCTTCCAAACACGCTCTTTCACATAGATGTTCTCTCTGTCATTTCTTTAAGTTTGTTTTTTTCCTCTCCTAAATAAGTAATATATAGAAGAACAAACTAAACTCATTTTCCATCAGTTTGGCACGCTCGATCGAAAACGTATTTCACGGCCGCGTCTGCCTGTTTCTTCTCCTTTGTTTTAAAGGTGAGGTCAACTCGGAGGAGCATGTTATATAAAGATCCAGAGCAAGCATAAGGTTAACAGCATGAATGAGCCTTCTTCCCTTCATCTGTATGCTCTTCACATGTTGTCTTTTTTGCTATCTGGCTGGCTGCTTTCACCCTCCTTCTGCTGTTTATTTCCACGGCAAAGCGTTTCTGTACATCAGGATTTGATAGAGGCCCTTATATTTCACAGGGGATTCTCATTTGCCTACAAGAATTCCAAGATTTAATTTGATAAATTACAGAAGAAAAGAATGATATTGCCATTCGATTGTGGTCTGATGTGGGAAGATAATTTTAGCCTTGTTGTTCTAAGTGGATTTTAGTGCATTGATATGGGGTTGCTAGGGTGTTCTGAGTGGTTGTCTTAAGTCTAAAGAGCCCACCTCTCATGTTTTGGGGTCCCTGCTGGAGTGAAGGACATGAGAACAGGACACACAATTAAATGTTTATTCGCATTCACAGTGTGAAAGCTGCAGATTGATTTAAAGAAAAATATGAATTCTTAAAGTTTGGGGTTTATTTAAATGTCTACAAATTCCATCTATAGACGGTTTCATCAAACACACGCCTGATCCGAAGTTAACTTCTGGTCTGTGTTTGCTTTCCGGTCTGTTTTATATTTTATATTTATATTCTTTATATATAGGCCTTTTAATATTAATTAATATATTTTTTTGTTGTATAATAGTTGTATTAAATAAACAATTTTGTGATTTTTATTTGTTGTTTGTTTATTAAATGAAATAAATAATTTGCTAATGGGCAACAAAAGCGTGCATGCAGAGTAACGCTTGTTCATGTTGTTGCTTTGAAACCGTCTATATACTATTTTAATCAATTGCATATTACAAGATACGATTACTTTTTATCACAATTCTCCATGTTTTTTAGAAGCTCTTAACTGTATTTTGTCCACGTAATGTGTCTCGCTGCCTGCCGTCAGTGCAGTTGAAGATGTTTCAGACATTATTTTAAAGTGAATCTGAAAAAATGAAACCGGGACTCTGACCATCAGAATAATCATCTCTCCACATGTGTTTGCCAGCAGGAGATGTTCTAAGGATAAGAGCCTATGATTAGATTTTTCCTCCGCTCGTTGCTCCAGCACTACACAATCTATGTCTATATTGATTTTAAATCCTGACGACGATCCCTTTAAATCCTAAATGTGTATCCAATCTCACAAATGTCTTCGGAGCTAATCTTTTGGACGGAGACAAAAGGCTCTGTTTTACTGTGCTCTCCCACTAAGATCACCGACTGTCTTGGGTTTAGTGAGTGCTGTGGGTAGTGCAGTTTTGGCAGGGCCTTCGGAACTGTGAATTGCGGCTTGATCTTAAGCAGAACCATGTTTATTTTTCCTCTGTTATCGTGGCCGTGTTTATCTGAGAAATGAGCGTGGTTGGCCAGTTTCCTGCTGAATTACACACATACGTAGTCACCGCAGCGAATCAATCAAGAGGGCCCGCTATTTTGACAACTCCACGTCTTTTATTCTAGTTTTTAAACGCCGAAAAAGAGAGAAACATTACACCTTGTGTTCTTCTCGCCTTTCTGAGACAGCCTCCGCCTGTAAAGCATAACATTTGACGTGAACTTTTGCCATATGCCTGTAGTTCTGCCAAAAATATTAAGCATGGCTCTCTTCCCGAGCCAAGTATCTAGCCATCTGCTGAAGCTTTTACCCAGCCTTGTCGAGGGACTTCATCAAGCCCAAACTGTGAGGCGAGAGAGAAAGAGAGAATAAGACAGAGACCAAGAAAGAGAGAGAAAGACAGACTCCCATATTTCTGCAGTTAGGGAAATCTCAGTCGTCAGGCTGATTTACTGCAGGCTAATATCCAGAGAGCTTGCCATGATTGCTGGGTAATTTTGGTCGGGTTCATTGCCTTGTGCCTCGGCCAAGTCCTAAACGTGTTTCAGAGCCATATTCAACAGGGTCATAGATTCCTGGAAATTCTTTTAGTTCTTTCCGACAATTTGGCTTGTCATTGGTGGATTGATTCCTTCAGGATTCTGTTTTCGTTTGACTGATGTAAGAAATGGGAGCTTTTGAAACATTGTGGCCTTTCCCAGATGTGAGGAGAATTTAGATACTCTGGAGAGCGAGTAGGAAATCATCTCAATCCCATGCTTGAAGGAAAAAAGATGATGAAAGATGAAGGTTTGAATTTAGGCATAAATTTAATAACATTTACTTAGTTTATCAGAAACAAGACATTAGGTTAAAATGTATTACACCTACACACTGTACGTGTAAGGCAGCATTTTCTCCCATTTCACTTTTACCAACCTTTCGCAAGACACACCAGCATAATTCATGTCCGTTAACAGCAACAAGAAAGATAAATTCTGTCATAGTGTATTTATGTGCATGTTTCTTGACATTTGTGCTTAAATAGTATATGTCTGTACATTATTCTATAATACCATATTATATAAACCCTCATATTTAAAAACAGTTTGTCAAGTGAGTGAAGGAGAGGCTTTTATTTTTTGCAGGGTATTACATATGAAAGAACATCATTATGCAGTCTGCAAGCTGCCATTACGAGGCCCATTACACACTATGACAGCATCACATTTATTCTTTTCTACCTGCTTCTTAAAAAGGCATAATAAATAACCTCGGCTGCCGCGCCGCAAAAGAAAGAGGTCGTTACCGATCCGCTGCCATTTGTCAAAATTACTTGACGATCTCTGGTCGTAGGGAGGATTTTCACTCAGTTAATTGTGGATAGAACTAATGAACATAAATTTACATTAAAATTCACTTTGTTATCCACCAGTGGTTATGACCTCCTGACAGTCTGCACTTTCATACGGGCAGATTTTTATTTGGGCAGAACTTTGAGAATCTTAATGAATAGCCTTCTTGGTATTGTATTTTTTTATGGTTTTCATTCTGCGAGCAATAATACAGCCACATTAAATGTTTCATTTGTCAATCCTTTAAAGAAAAAGGGATGGATCAACCAAAAAAACAAAATTCTGTTTATTCATCCTCGTGTAATTCCAAACATGTAAACTGTATATGACTCTTTCTTCTGAGTTATTTTGAGAAATGTCTCATTGAAATGGACGTCAATGCGGGCTAGCGTTGTTTGGTTACCGACGTCCTTCAAAATATCTTCTTTTGTGTTATGCAAACGTCTTTAAATAATGTATAAAATAATGTGTAAATATGCATAAAATAATGAACATACGTTACAGTGTTTTTTTGCTCATTAATTGTACGGTTAAACAGGATTGTGGGTGTTATTTCTTTAAACCTGATGCATTTTTCTTTAAATTGCTACACACAATAATGACACAAATATTTTGCCTCTAAAATTGTATGACCTTTGCCCTCAAACACAAACAGTGATCTTTAGCCAAACTTAAGAGGAGATCCCTTAGGGATAAACTTGGATTCCAGCATATTGTTTCTGTCACGGAGGTTCAAAGGTTGCCCATTTTTAGCCATCTCGCTTACACGCGCTTTCTCCTGCCCCAGCTGAAACCAATAGCCGCCCTGTGAGCTGATATATGACACTAATACGACTATTTGAGTGGGCCGAGGCAGCAGAAAAGAGTGATTGTTGGGGGTTTAGCCAGCATGTCGGATCCATGACACATAGGTACCATGCTGTCTGGCCCCTGAGAGCGCTCTAATTGCTTTACATTGGTACAAAGGTTTCTTGTAATCGAGCCTCTCTGCCTCCATTTGTCTTGCTCTCAGCCTAGTGCTGAAGGCTTTAATTGGTCTTGGTGGGCCTTTTTCTTGCAGTCAGCTCTCCGGGCCAGGAGCTGAGGACAGTACCGGGGGGAACGTGGGATGGTGGGGGGGATGGAACGCGAGAGGAAGTCAATACTTCCTTTAGCTTTAACACTTTAATTAATGCTCTTCCTGACAAGCAGCTCTCGTTCTCTCTCTCTCTGTGTAGAAATCTAATTTATTTCATTCCCCAGCGATCTCTTCCCTCATCACCATTGCTGTCTCCCCAGCCTCATAAATACGGGCTCCTGGGACGAAAACAAAGAATCAAGACAGACGAACTGCGGGAGAACACCTACACCGCCTCTAGCGAGCAATCGACAACCGTGCCGCTGAGAGTGCGGTGCCTATTAAGTTTTATGTCTGTACGGGGGCTCGTGTTTGTGTTTTTACCAGAAGGGCCGCGTGTGAGCGCCAAAGAGAGATTGAACGAGAGAGCATTTGTTTCTCAGCGAGCGGCATATATGCGAATGACCCTCAGGAGCAGAGAAGGCACGACCTTTCCAATTATTTCACCGACACTTTATTGCGAGATTAGCGTGTGGTTGCTCATCTGTCAGCTATTTGGAGCGGAATGGGGATTGTTAACAAAGGAATCACTCATCGCTGCGTTTGTTGTTTTTTTCTAATGATTTGCCTCCCGCTGTTACCTTTAAATTTCCAGCCAAAGAAATTATGTGATGAATGTTGCCAGCTGTGAGATTTATGCCCAGGCTTCATCCTTCCTTCGATTTGTTTGACAAACCCAAAACAGAACAGAAAAATTGGTGTGGGCTGACAAGCGCGGATAATTACACGGCTCGGATGTTGACTGTTGGAAGCCTGATAAGGAGATACCGATAAGACGTTTGTTGTTGTTGGTGCGTGCTGAGGTTTATTTAAAGCTATGCTAATTCTGTAGATGCTGCACTAAAGTCTGCTTCCAGAGATGTTACAAGGAATACAGTTTATCAGACACACACACACTCGTGATGCTCATGTCCCTTACAAAAATGAACCATGTTTTAAAACCAAAAATACGTGGTTTTACTACAGTTGACACAAAAGAAAACATGGTTTCGCCTATAGCAGTCAATGCACCAAAAAACATGGTAACTACACTTTGACCACAAAAAAAAACATGGTTAATATTCATAAGGGTTCAGAGTACACTGTTCAAAATGGCAGTTGTAAAGAATGTATTTTTTACAACGACGCATCAGATGGCTTAATGGTATGTCCCGTTAATAAAAATATATAGAATGGAGTGGAGTGGAGTGGAATGGAATAGAAGACATGTATTGCCATTGCACAGCTTTACAACAAAACCTTTGTTTATTTTTGCAAGATTTAATACGCTAAAGAAGCGAAATAAGATAAATGTATGATAACACGTTGCAAATCTTACTTTTTTTTTAAATGTTACCGTACTATTTTTGCAGCCCTACGTTTGTATTCACCATTTTAAGTAAAAAAAACTCACCACTGTTTCTTTTTCCGATAAGTGCCGTCGAAGCAGTATTACCTACATAGAAAAGAGCTGGCTGGGACATTACCTGGCATATAAAGTATATAAGTATAATGTTTAAGTAAGTTAAAAAGTAAGAAACAATTTATCTAGTAATCTTACGGTATTAACTAACTAACAAACTCTACGTATTTCAAATGTCTGATATCTAAATGGACACTGTTCTAATGTGTGTGCCTAGTTTTTTCATAGTTTTTGGGAAGGTTCGTAGTGTAAGATGGTTATAATTTTAAGTCACTAACAGGCTTATGTATGGGGCACGGGTTGGTGATTTTTGGGCGATTATTTTAGTGACGTGTTTCCTACTTGTCTCTCACTGTGTGTCCCTTCTCAGCCTCTGTGATGTGACTGATGGCGCCTCAGGGCTGCCAGTACTTAAATAGGCGCTCGGAGGGTCCAGCTGCTCTCTGCCACGCTCCACTTCTCCCCAGATGGCTCCAAGACGTTCCAGAGACCCTCTAGAGGGCCGGAGCCTGAGGAGGCAGCTTTAGAGTGGGCTCACTTTCTCACTGTGCCTTACAAACACCCATTTTCCTCCCCTGGGCCTTCAGCCCGAAATGATGACTCAAGGGGCTCGCGTCGAAGCAACAAAACAACCCCCTTACACACACCCAGACACACGTTGTGTGGTTACTCAGGGGAAACTGCCTGCCCGCTCGGTGTCGCCAACCGACTGATGGGAGTGGGCAGATGGCTGTCAGGCTCGAGCGTAGGCCATGGCCAACGTTCACCTGAGAACAGAGGGATGTAAGACAGGCCGAGTGCTCATTGTTTTACAAAGAGAGAACTAGGATTCATGAAGTATTCATTTATTTATATATTAATATATAAAATGAACTGGAATATATTTTATCAATATAAATAGATATAACATATTTGATAAATATTTGTAAAATATATGGATACATGTGGAGTTATTATATGTAATAATATGGAGTATTCATTAAAATAACTATATATATTTTGTTATATTTTCAGGAACATGCTTCAATAAGGTTTTAATTGTTAATATTAGTTTATGCATTTTCTGATATGAACTTACATCGAACAATACTTCTGCAGCATTTTATCTTAGTTCATTTTAATTTACTGATATAATAATCAAAAGTGAATAACTATGTCAACTAATGTATTTACTAATGTTAAGAAATTCAACTTTATTGTAAAGTGTTACCAATATTAGTTAGTTTCACAAAAATATGATTTTACATAGTTTTAGTGTGCTATTTGTATCCCTAGGTTTATTAAATGTCATCACACCATAAATGTACATATAACTCGAATGAAAGCATTTGCTAGTCAAGTCTCTCGTGTGTAGAAGAAAGACGTATTTAAAACACACAACATCAGCGCCAAAACGATACCACACTTGGGGGTCTGTGGTGGTCAGCGATGGGGAAAACCAGCACCTCATAAGGTTAAGGGGCAGGAGCAACAGCTGTAGCTCTGTCACCCCTTCTGCCCTGCCCCTCAGCAGGTGAGGGAGGGCACTGCCCTGGTCCTGTTACTGTTATCCTGAATCTGACAGGACACATACATCACAGCAGCGGGCCCCTAATGCGAAACACATTTCTCTGGGGCCTGATCAAAGGGCGTCTGCTACAACATCAACGTGTCCCGTAATTCCATGTTTGGACCATAATAATTAGAGAGTAATTATGGCTGACAAAATAATTCAGTCTTTCGTTTCTTTTTTAGTCCAATTTTTTTATTCTCACTCTTTCTCTTTGAGAGAAAAGCCAGATCGCACCTGTCATAAAACGTTTCTGGAGCCCATGGTGCTGAATGTGCAGGAAAACACGTGGATGGTATAAAGGTCAGCGTTTGTTGGAAAAGAACAGACGCTCGCGCACGTCAGCATATGTCTTTAGCCAATGGCCTGGAATAACACGACTAAACCACACAAGGACTTGAAACGTGATCTCATGACCCTCTATAACAGTCAAAGCTACTGTTTTTTTAAAGAACAGAGGTTTAACTTTTTCACTTACACCTCTTGGTAGTTTTTTGTTCAAGTTCATCCGCTAAAGGCAGTGACACACAAATTCCAGGCTCAAAGAATTTGGCTAATAAATGTAGCGCTGACAGATGTCTTTTTACTCGGCTTGTGGACGGAAACAAAGCAGGATTCGGCTGTAGCTTGCTTATGTTTGCCCTTTTTCAGCTCTGTTGCGGGTTAGCATGTCCCTGGCAACTAGCAGAATGTTAACTCTGAGATTAGAGGTCATTTCCTGACGGGCAGATCGATATGATAACAAGAGCCCTGGGGTTAGTCCAGAGATACCAGCATTTCATCTTACTGCGCTTTTATTCAATAAGAGCTTACGGGCCTGGCCCAACGCTGCCTGGCCAACATCCACGACCAAATCTTTGATTCACTTTAGGATTATTACCGTGATGTTTACATCTTACATTAGCATGTTAAGAAACAGAACATTAGAGCCAAACTAAGTAGCCTGGAGGGAGAGGAACGTTCATCGAATATGCTAATCGCAAACAGGTGTCGCATGCAGACAAAAGTTTGCTTTTGTGTGTCTTGGATCGGTTTCGAGCGCAATCGCACAGTGCTGGTTTCAGATATGCCTGAGGCCAATTTTTAGACAGGAAGCACAGTGGAACAGGTCTTTGATTGTGGTTGTTTCCCTAGTCTTGCTCTGTATCTTTAATAGGCGGAGCAGAGAGACTGATGTTGGCAGGAGCTTTTCTTTACCACACCCATCTCTCCATCTCTTAATTAGGCTTATCTGGTCCGCGCTAGCCAGAAACGCTTTCTTTTTCGAGTGCATTAGGCCCGAGCCTATTCAGCTGCTGTTCTGAGGTCAGATGATGGAAGAGGGCCAAACAATGGGGCACAAGCCCATTTCTAATTGTAGAGATTGGTATCATGATGGAGTCCACAGAAAGTCTTGCATACGTCCTCTGTTAAAGGGACAGATCAGCCAAGAATGAAAATGTTGTCATCGTTTATTCGCCCTCTTGTCATTTCAGATCTGTTTGATTTTCTTTGTTCTGCTGAACAAAATAAGATATTTTGAAGAATGTTGGTAACCGAACAACGTCGGGACCCATTCATTTCTATTGTATTCAAAATTTTACAGAATTAGCGTCCATATTACCACTGTAATGGTAAAGATACACAGAAACAATATCGATGGGATCACTTTCAGACTTTTTCCAGCTGATGAACAATAAAACAGTCAATCCAAATCCATTTGAATTTAAAGGGCTCGTGTATTTACAATGTGAAACTGCAGCTTGCAGATTTAGAATAAACACTATGCTGGTGTGGACATGCATCTTTATAGTTATCATTCTTGATGGACCTAGTCAGTTTACTATTTTTGTTCATAAAACAGACCGGGCCTTAAAAGCATTTTGAATTTTATAAACGCAACATTGATTGCAGCGGGCACTAAAAACAGGGAGGCAATGCAGCAGGCAAAGACATCTGTTTAATGCGTGTGTTTTTCTTTTATTTCTTATATAAAAAGTCAAACTTCTCATTTTCTTTTTCACTCTCTGCCGGATCATGCAGTCAACTGCTCACAAAGTATTGCTATAAAAATAAAAACGAGCCATATAGGGAATAGGAGAAAAACACATTGATGTTTTTTTGCCTGCCACTTATTAGAAATGATTTTTTAGCTCACCCTATTAGCTGCACATCAGGCAAACACTTTTTTTTTGCTTTTGAGCTGGGTGTATGTGTGAGATCACTTCTCAGGGGTGCGATTGCATTCGGCACTGGCACCACCTTTGGTGCAAATCCACACGTTGGGGTGTGTGCGCGCGTGTCAGATGGCTCTGCTTCGCACCCACCGCCTTGTGCTCCCCTCCGCCACTTAGCATGCTAATTAATCCCAGCGACAGCCATTGGTGTCACTCACCCTCGGCTCCCATGGTGACGCTGCCACGGCAAAACTCCCACAGGGCCCATACTGCTTTAATTGGTCTGCTTTTTTAAGGAAACCCCAGTGTACGCTTGGATTAAAATCCCAATCTCCGTTTTGACCCTGACGCGCCGGGTTTTACGAGCAGCGGGAAAGGCACTGGTGGAATGTTATTTTTAAAGAAGACAAGAAAATAAACAAATGCACAGAGGAACGTGAGGGAGAGATAGTGTGTGTTTATTGTGCCTCCTGGGAAGGAAGGGAGGTGAAGACTGTAAATAATTAGCGCTGGAGTGCCGGAGTTTGTGCGTTTGATCTCTCCGATGGAAAAGCAAATGTAATTTAGCATGCCGCGAGTAATTTAACAGTTAGCATGAGTTCCTTTTAATTTCATTTTGCTCAGCATCACTCTCTCAAATTAAATTTTTTGTTGTTGTTTACAAAGCAGATCTTTGGCAGCTCTGCGGGGCCGTCGAGTTGTGAGCGAGACGTCTGCATCGCCGTTCATGTGCCGAGGCTTGTTGAGAAGTGTTTATGCTGATTGTATGAAAACAATTGGATCATGCATGTCTGGAAAATTAATTCCGAACTAATGATAATGGCACTGAAGCTAAGGCTAATCTTTCCAGTTGTGTGCCATCCAACACATCTGTGCTTTGTTTATTGGCAGCTCAAGTTGTTTATTTGTACGTTTTAAAGTGAGTTTGAAGGTGACATTTTAAATTGAAAAGCTTGAAATAAATCAATTTGTTGATTTGACAGAGGTCTGTTACACCAAAAACATTGATGCCTGTTAAGCTTTTCAATTGATGTATATTTTATCCATAGGTTCTTTTTTTCTGTAATTGAAACATTATCATGTTTGTTGCAGTTCTGTCAAATTGATTAATTCCAAAATAAATGTAAAAATTATAACATTTATATTTAATTTCAATTATTAGTAAATACATGTAAATATTCCTAATTATGCTTACATGTATGTGTATATAAATATAAAATAAATAGGCAAAGTACACGGGCGTATATTATGTAAATACAAACTTTTATTCTGTATGCGAATAATAGTGATTCATCATTTGACAGCCCTACTATTTATACATTGTATAAATCATTTTTAAATATAAATGTATATATATTTACATTAATATTTCTTGAATGTATGTGCGTGCATTGATATATATGTATAAATATACACACACACATATGTTATACACATTTTTTTATTGAGGAATCAATTAATCATGATTAATCGATTTGACAGCCCTAGTCTGTTGATATTTTGCAAGCAAGCATTCATTCTATAGTGCACACACATAGACAACCATGCTGGCTTCCTGAGCTTTATCTTGGTTTGTCAGGGGATTGTCGATTAATTGCTTGAGGTGCCTTTGGCTAGCACAGGCCTCTGTTCACCAGCACTGCAGTGTGTGTCTGTGTTTAGGAAACATCCTTTGGAGCAGGAGTGTTATCGGGGTGAGGCCACCGCAGGCACTGTAGGAGTCTGTCTTATCACCTCTGTCTGTGGGAGGGAGTGTCTGTTCATTAGCTGCAGGGCTCATTGGTCAGGCCTCTAGTTGATGTGGTCGCTGCAGCTGTTACACAGTCCTGCATTGCTGCGTGTAATCGTGCAGTCATGGCGTTTTAGCTGGGTGACAGTGATGTATGTTTAGCAAAATGCCGTCATAAATTACTCACCCTCAAGTTGTTTCAAACTTGTATGAATTTCTTCTGATGAACACAGAGAATGATATTTGGAAGAGTGTTAGTAATTTTCATTTCTGGGACGTCGTTGACTACAAAAGTAGAATTTTCTAGATATTTTGAAGATTTTAAGTTCTGGGGCACCTTTGATAACCATTTACAGTTTTCCTACTATGGTAGTCAATGATGTCCCAGAACCGAAAATTCCCTTTAAAGGGATAGTATGTTAAAAAATTAAAATACGGGTCACAGATATTTTGAAAGAAATTATTGAACAAACCCATCTTCTAAATTCCATCTGTTCAGGATTTGACCAATAAAAAAACATTAGACACAGTTTTACACTTGTAGTGTTACACTACTCTAATATTATGTTGCTTTTAGTCCTTTAAAAAAGTTAATTCTGTGCTTGTGCGCTTCTAGAAGTAGGCTACTGTACATTTACAACGTACATTTTTTTATGTTGATGACTCATCTTGCACTGCACACATTTTTGTCCAATCAGATGCTTTCAAATGTCCCTCCTCCATATCACCTGCAATCGACTACAAAGCAGGTTTGAGGCTGATATTTTTGGTGTGTCTGAAGCGTGATATGGTTTACAGACCAAAACTATTACATCCCTGCCACACAACCGACACACACTGTGAGCGGTTCAATGGAGCTCTGTTAATGATAGGTGGTGAGAGTGTAGCAGTATGTCAGATAGAGATGGAGGATGATGGAAGTGTGCAGCAGAATGAATATTAATGGTGGGCGTCTGGGCCGAAGCTAATGATGAGGAAAATTCCCTAATAAAAACTTGATGTGATGGGCAACGACCCACAGGGTCACCGGAGAGACCTAGAGTTAATAGTGTGCCGTCAGGTGTGGGGAGCAAAGTGATTACAGCCACACAGAGAGAGAGAGAGAGAGAGAGAGAGATGGGGTTAGAGACAGGAAAATGGAGAAAGATACAGGCAAATAGAGAGGGAGAAAGAGCTAGATTGAGAAAATTAGAGTGCTTGATGAAGAATAAATGAAGGAAAGAAAGATGGAGTATTGAGAGCACGTCCATGCCCAATTTATGAATCTCATCGAGGCAAGTATGAAGCAGACGTGAAATGCGATTTACCCAAAGACAATCTGACTGACAAGTGCTGAAACTGAGTCACACAAACTTATCCCCCCGTGGTGCAGCTAAAACAGTACAGTGCCTTTTAAAGGTCTGACTTGTTTACACAGATTTTAGTCAAAACTGAATGTTAATTAAAATTAATTTGACCCGTGTAGAACTGTCCAGTCAACCTACATTTGCATACTGTGAAATATATACGACGTTATCATAATTACATACATTCATACGCACTTGTTCCGCCTCGCTGCTCTTTTCCAGAGGGCACGAAGAGCAGCAAAACAAAGATGGCAGCTGGCATCAGAGCAAATGTCAGCTGTGCCTCCAGTAATTAAAATGCAAACAAAGTGAACTGGTCTCCAGGGAGGAGCCATAATGGTACAAACAATGCAATCTGATGTATTTAATTGTCTGAAAATCGTTCCATTAATCTTTGATTAAGCTAGCAACTGTTTGCCGCCTAACCTTCTTGAGGGCCGAACGCCTGAGGGAGCGAACTACACACTGACTGTGCATGTTTGTATGGGCAACAAAGAGTGTCTGGCATGTTTAAGTAGACCTCAGTCAGATTGGATGGCTTATTTAAATGGACACCAACATGTACCGTGAATGGTTCTTGAAGGGATAGTTCACACAAAAAAAATGAATACTCACTTTTATTATTTATTCATCCTTGTGTCATTGACTTTTGGATGTTAAACTCAAAAGAAGATATTTTGAGAAATGTCTCTGTGGTTTTGTGTCCATACAATGGAAGTCAATGGGGGCCAGTATTGTTTGGTTACCAAAATTCTTATAAATAGCTTCTTTTGTGTGTCATACAGGTTGAGTAAAATAAATAAATATTTTTATTCTTGAATTATAATATGAATATTTGGAACTTTATATACTGTACTGAATTACACACACGCATTTACCTTCATTTTCTCTGTCAAAAGTAAAGGTGAAAGTTTATTATCCGCTTATATCAAATGGACGCGCACACACATTGGCCTCCCACTCTCACTTGGGGCTGGCAGGCTGGGTGACGATAC
Source organism: Barbatula barbatula (assembly GCF_947034865.1). Lineage (NCBI taxonomy): Eukaryota > Metazoa > Chordata > Actinopteri > Cypriniformes > Nemacheilidae > Barbatula > Barbatula barbatula. Next base: position 12,355,144 of record NC_136787.1, on the reverse strand, counting down.
CACCCTTGGATGATCAGCTAAGCGAGTTGCCCCGTGGCACCATATGTCTGTGCCAAGCTCAACCTCAGGGCACCGTCTCACATCTGTCAACCCAAGCAGCTTAGCTGACAAGTTATTTTAAAGGTAGACATACCCTCCAGACACACAGACTCATTTACATACAGTACACGCATAAACACACACACAAACCACTAACCCTCTCTTGTTCCCTTAGTGTGTGTGTGTGTGTGTGGCTGATGTTGACTAAGAAAGGCTCACTCGGTTTTGAAATTCAACTTCTTACATCTTTCGATCTTATACACCAGAGTATCCTGTCGCACTTTGGATATGGCTCTGCGTCATTGGTTTTTCATCATAGGGATGCTGTTTTAAAAATACCGCAATAGCGATGCTGCAGTCTCCATATGCAAACGCTGGGACTCCTGTTGTGCAAAGGGAAACTCTTTGGGTCGTAAACTACAAGAGATCTGTTATTTTAAAGCTGCAGTTCGTAACTTTTGCCTGTTTATTGTCGTCTCTGATACATGAAAGGGCAGGTTTCTTTAGCCACAGTACAGCTAGTCCGGATCAACTCAAATGACCCTGACAAAACTAATTATTATTATAAGTCGCCCTTTATGTTTGTCTATGGGCTTTTTAAATATCAAACCAATAAAAAGTATTAAAAAGTTCTTGTCAACTTTGACAAAACGGTGCCTTGTTTTAATCCATTTCCTGAAAAACAGCGAATTCTGACATCCCAGGTTTCAGAAAAACAGCGACGATTAGCATGTTCAGCTAATGGCTCAATAATAAGAATTAAAATACAAGTATTAGGGTTTCAGAACAGAACACAAGGTCTTCTCAGTCCTCTAGCGTTTTTTAAATTCAGTGCTCGTGGCCAGAGCAAATGTAGTCTGGAGAAAGTGTCACATTGGGGAGGAAATTGCCTGCAGATGTTGGCGAGGTGCTTTAGAAGGAGGGTGGGGCTGCACGATTAGGCTGCAGGTTATTAGGCCAGGCAACAGATGACTGCTTCCTGACAGGACGTACTTGAGTGGATAGAGAGAGAGAGCTGCCCTAGGACGGGACGCACACATCTAGCGAAGGAGATGGTTTCTCCGTGTCTAGGACCTTCTGGGTGTGACACATCCCTCCTCATTTGTTCCTCCTCTCCTTCATCCTGTCATACATCAAGATGACAGCTGGACGTCACGCAGATGCTGTGTGAATTAGTCCCTGAATATCATCAGTCCGCAACCTGGCGGCCTTAATGGCCTAACCCAGTCAAAGGTGTCGAGATACATTTCCTTCTCCTCGCTGCCGTGGCTGACAGCAATGCTGCTGTTTTCTTTCTGAGGTTAGGTTTCAGGAAGGTTTAATGGTAAAGGGCTGTGGCGAACACAGAGACTGGGTCATGGGGGTAGATGATTTGTAATGACATTGTTTATGTTACCAACCCAAGTCAGCCATGTTTAGGCATTGTCGGGTTTGATTTTATTTGGAAACTTGATCTTAAAATTACATTGAATATATAAAGAATGTGTAATGCAGTGGCTACTTTAATGACCTGTTACCTACATCAGTGTTGGTCTGTTTGGGCATGAGCCTATCATTTATCTTAATGTGTGGCTTAGTTAGGATCATGTTGTGCATCATGTTACTAAGTTGTACCCTTGGAAAATAATGAGTTTCTGGTTTATTACTGTTCTGGCACAACCTGTGCCCAAAATCACAGCGTAATTGCCTCAGTTTTATAATCATACATGCACATTTTCATGTAGCAAACTGTTTTCCACAAAATTTGTCACCGATAGTTTTTCTGAAGGTAATTATTGCCGAGAAAAATGTTACTTGTTTGTTTATCCTTAAAACTGCAATTTCGTAACTGTAGTTGGTTAAAATAAACAAAAATCATTTGAGCAAGTACATAAAAATCAGTGGAATTCAGTTTCTCCTTTATATTGGTAATATTTATCATATATATTTATTTATTTAAGGAACGATTTTGCTGGTTTACGTCGATTTGATGTTAATTTGGCGTCAATTTGACATCAACCCATGTAAAGAAGTACGTAAAGTTAGTGGCAATATTATGTTTTAAACACTGATATAGTGAGGGAAAATCTATGGATGGCAGCTTTTTGAATGTAATAAAATAGTGATCAAATCTTATTAGAAATATGTCTACATTATGATTAGGTGCTTAATATTTTGAGCACTATGTTTGACTCTTTAGTTCCATAATCTGACTCAATATGGCACCTTTCACTCACAATAGCCGTTCCGAAGACAGGAAGTAGTTTCAACCCCACAGCGCAAAGCTCCATTGAAAACTTCTAGTCTCCCTGTTGCCCAATACTCTGACTCTCACGCTAAGCAGAAAGCACAAGGCACTCCGCCATTTTCTACTCGGAGCGCTAGCTAGGCCTGGCTTCTCCCTCTCTTAATTTTTTCGTTTCTATCCATCTTCCCCCCCCGGCACACACACACTCCTCCTCTCTGCAGAGCTCTAGGCCTTGATTTGCCAACACATTTCCAATGATTAAAACGTAATTAGCGCTAGCGAGTGCCTCCTCCCTGGCTAATTTCACTGCACGCTGTGACAGGCAGGCGGCCGGCGGCGGCGCGGCCCCAGTGGCAGATGGAGAAGCAGGCAGCAGGAGGGGAAAAACCATTTTGCCGCGCCACAGTTTGCATCAGAAAACCATCAGGACGCGCAGCTTTTTCTGCGGGAGGTAGGAGTGGAGAGAATAAGGGAGGTGGAGGGGAGGTGGGGCGCACGGCTCTTCGTGGCAGCACATCAAATTGGCACTGTCAGAAGTGACCCTGGCAACGGTTGCCATTCTTCAAGCTGTCCCCCATCGCCACCCACCACAGCCCGCAGGCAGAGCGAGACAGCGACAGGCAGCGAGCGAAAATAGAAGGGGAGAGAGGTGGGGAAGGAGGGAGTTTACCAGCCTATCCTCAACCTTCAGAAACCCCGCTGCCTCGCTAATCAAGCTCAGATCAGTCTCAATTAATTTCAGCGTTCATTGACAGCGCCAATTACAACACAATGGCAAATAGACCGTGAAACGGAACGGACGAACATAGCGTCCTAACTTGACATTTGACTGCGGTTTTATATCAATGGCCGCTAAACGAGAACAGATCTTTGCTGTGTTTGAGACATATTTTTGAAACGTGCTTTCATAGCGTTTGCTGTGCTTGGCTGGTGGCGGGGCTGAATTTAAACCGCCCATTTTTTCTTTGTGTTGGCCTTGCACCAGTGTGTGTCATACGGGTTTGATGTGGGCTCTGAGGTTTTCGTCCGTGAAATCTGGTTCTGCACTTGGAGCTTTGAAAAATGGCAAAATGCAATTAAACAAGCTCGGAAAATGATTGTTTTCGCCCCTTTATTGTCTACTGATGTTACCCGCGGTTATGAGGCCCGTGAGAGTAATTTTGGCTCAACTTCAAAAAGCAAAGACATGAAATGTATTTAGCTTGAGGGCATTTGAATGTACATGCTGTGTTCCTGTTATGAAGTTTTTTTGTTGTGCTTATTTTGGCTTTTGGGATGCGCTTCATTCAAATTCTAGTGGGGAATCACAGATTTCTAGTCCAGTCCAACCTGAAAAGACTTTGAATACCCTTGAAATGGTTTAAAGTGTATAATTTTTATTGTGTGGATGTGTTACTAATAAAACAAGAAGCTGGGGACATTTATATCAATATATATGTGTATATATGTATATGTGTGTATACTGTACATATATATATATCACAAGTTTAGGTTTCTAAAGGTCTTTCAGGATTAAGTAGTTCCATATTCTTCCCATGATGCCCTGCTGCAGTACTGACTGCATAAACACAGCAGGGGCAGAGCGGATCAGTTACATTATTGGTCTCATTCTGAGGCCTAATCACTTCCATACTCTTCCTCTTTACTGAAGCTGAGGAGTGTGTCTAGTCGGGGAGTGTTAACTAAAGCAGATGGCTCGGCTGTTCCACTGAGGCCATTGGCTGCTTTAATAAGCTTAACATGCTATATTGATCTGCAGCCAAGATCAATTGGCGAAGTGTTTGGCTTTGAAATTAGCGTAGCGCCAGAAAAAGCATGAAAACGCTGAGATGGATTCCCACGTTAATCCATCCAATATGACTGTAATGCCGGTGTTTTAGAGGAATTAAATATGCGGGGAAATTGCATTAAATATGCATGAGCGTTATCTCTGTCTGTCTGTCTGTCTATCGGTCTATTTCATATCTAGTCTATCTCTACACACTCATATGTATATAGTATATACAGTATAAATTTACACACATTTTATTTGGATTTCAGTTGGATGTGATGGAACGAATATGGAGGAAATGCGATCTCCCACCCCTTAGCATTTGTGTTTCTTGTGGTGTTCATGCGAAACGTGCAGTTCCTCACGGCTAAGGGCAAATAAGCTGTTTGGCCATACCTGTCACATGTGATTTCAGCATTACCATTCCTTTGACTTTACCCACTATAAGGTATTTCCATTGACCCCAGCCCCCCTCAATCTCCTCTGCTGCCATTCTCTCTTCACCAGTGATACATTTTAAATACCTCTACTCTTGGAAAAAAAGAGCAAGAGGAAAAAAAGAAAGAATGATGACAGCAATTTCTTCCCTATCTCTGCTTGCTGGTTTGCGAGAGAGTGTCGTTTAGCGGTACCTGCGTTAGCGACAGGCGCACAGATGAGAAGCGAAAGAGAGCAGTTGATTAAATCATCAAGTCGCGGCGCAGAAAGTCAATTCTGCTCACCGTCTACAATGATATCCTTTTATCCTGACGTAATGAGCTATGGCACTTTTGCATCGGGTAATGCGATGAGTTCTATTAGCGCGTTCCATTTGCTTCACAAGCAAGGGCGAGTCATTTTGTTCTTCTCATATCTCCACAATCAAACCAAGGCTGCGCGACGTGCGGAGAGCACTGACGGAGACGCCAGCGGCGTTTTTTATGGATCACAACACACTGGAAAAAATACATTTCGCTCATTATTTTAACTCTATGTGCGCTCTGACACAAAGGCCTCGGGAAGCCTTCATGGTATTGTGCAGGCTAAATGGACCGTTACGGCTCGGTGTAAGTGTGTGTTTCTGAGACTTAATGGGTAGAGCATTGCACAAAAAATGTGGGTTCGATTCCCAGGGAACACACATACTGATTGGATGTATACCTTGAATAAACTGTGAGTTGTTTTTTGATATACGCATCTGTCAAATGCATAAATGTAAAATATATACGCCTTTACTCATGCAGTGATATGTGATTCGTGGTATTTTTACAGTAATACTAGCTGTGTTACAGTGCTGGCAATGGGTTTTAACATCTGGCAGGAAGCGTGCTTTCTGGGTGTGTGTTTATTGGGTATGTATAATACATGAGCCGAGCATTATTTTGCCAGCTCACCGCAGAACCTCAGAAGTCCCGTTGGACCGGAACTGTAAATTGGATGCTGTTCATCAGACCCTGTATAAAGTCAGATGAGGAAGGCTAGCCAAAAAATATTCTCAACTCTCTTTCTAACCCAACTGTCCCTTCTTACCACTTCCTGTCCCTTGTGTTTAGTCCTTGCTAGACTGAAAGCTCCCCAAACTGTCAATCATTCTGAGCTGCCACCGGGTGAAGCTCCACTGGTTGTAAATGGGCCTGAATATGCTACTGTAAGCCCCACCCTCTCCTAGCCTTCATAAGGGAATCTATGTACTGAACACATCAACGTAAGCCATGTCACCCGTCCGTTTATTGCTAATTAGCAGATAAAGAATGAAGTGGACCTTGAAATTACTATTTTTAGCAGTTGAAAATGCTGCATTTATGCATGAGTTTTTCATTACCATGTTTTTCACCTCACCATGCTCGGCTCCTGTGTTGTTTTTAACAAACTTTGTTGATTCATATTATATTATTGGATGCTCTACTTATGTGTTAAATATATTATCTACTGTGGAATTCAACTTTATGTAGAGTCACAACCATCCATATACTGTACAGTATGAGCTGATTGTCCATATCCAATCAGAATTGACAATTTTAATTCAGTTATGTTATAAAAAAGCTACATAAGTGCATCATTCATTTCCAAAAATCTTACATTTTGCTACGGTATATTCAATGACCTTTCATTTGAATGTACAGTATGTGTTGTTATTTTTACAATATAATGATTGTAAAAGTACGGCTCTCAAGCACCCCGCTTTGTGTCAGCATCCTATTCCAGTTCTACTCATCTTAAATACACATAAAAATGGATGTTCTCTTTGTCTCGGGTAGGATCCCTACTGCAGCGATGTTCTCTGAGACATGATGATAGTTGGACTCATACTCTAGTCGATGTCTAGGCGAAAGAGCCCTGCTGGTGGTAATAGCAGATGTAATGAGCCCTGGCCACTGAGTGAGATAAAAACAGCTTCTTCCTGCTTAGACTTTTATTACTCTGCTGATGAGCTGTGCAGTGCCAGACTGCTGGAATCAGATTTCCACAATTTAATGGCTTAATATTAAAAAGCAGACTAGCGATTGAGATGTGTGCACTGTCTGATTTTCTCTTTGTCTTTCTTTTACAGTGTGACAGCGAGACTGACCAAGAAGACAAGGTAACATTAAGTCTTATTTTTAGTGACGGAGCAGATGAACACTGTATTTACAGTATGTTTGACGCACAAGAACATACAAGATTTATTTATTCAATTTGTTCTTTATTTTGCTTTAAAAACTTTAGCTTTTTTTATTGAATATATTGTTATTTTTATTCCCATTTTTTTTATCTTTCATTGACTTTTGCTGATATAATGTTTAGCATATTACAGACTTATGTACCTAACAGATCCCTGCGCTCTGCAAGCGAACAACGTCTTGTGGTGCCATCCCAAAAAGGGAAAAAATCACTCTCATGTACCTTCTCTGGATCTGTTTCACATTTGTGGAATGATCTGCCCGCTGCTACAAGATCAGCAGATTCTGTAGCCATCTTTAAGAATCAGCAAACACATCTCTTCCGTCAACATCTGACCGATTAGTATTGGCTTCTATTTCTTTTCTACTTTTACTATGAAAAAAACCATCTAGCTTGTATACTGTGATGGGCTATATGAGACCAGTTTTTAATGCTCTTATGCATTTTGTTGTCCTTACGTTGTTCTAATTGCTTCCATTGTTTACCTCATTTGTTAGTCGCTTTGGTTAAAAGCGTCTGCTAAATGAGTAAATGTAAATGCATACCTAATCTTTCTGCCAGCGATGATGTCATTGTAATTTTTGTGTACTGAATTTGTGAAGTATAGCTGTAGGCAAGGCCGCATCAATGCTCAGGCTTATCTGGGCTCAAGCCAAGGGCCCTGGGCTGGGGGGACCTCGGTGATGTCGAAAAAAAATATGGAGTGTTTAAGTTTTTTAAGAGTGCAAATAGCCCAACTTCTTGGTAGAAACCATTTACTTTCTGCCCACCAGTATCTGAATGTAATAGAGAAAGAGTAAGAATGACAACATTTGAAATAGCGACTAGACGTCAAGTCTGTAGTTAATAGCTGTGCTGCTGGAGACCCAGGCTTGATTCCAGCTCATGCAAAATTTGCCATTTTGCCTTTTTCCATCACATATCAGATCACGAAAACATTTGTTTCCAATAAAATAAAAATGTATTTGAAATTGAAGTGTTTAATAATAAGATTTAGGATAACGTTAGGACGAGGTGTAGGGCTTTATTATCTCAATAAGTTTCCATTATTTTAATTATTTTATTACTGTACTCAATTGACTTAACACTCACAATGTTTCTGCACAGACACTCATAAAAATAAAAACAGTTGTTCGTAGCTCTCTCACAGTGTTCAGTATACGCGCACGGGTCCTCACACCGCTTTCTCTCTCTCAGCTTTCCGCTTTTTGGATGTTTTTCTCCGGGCCCCCGAAGCCAATCACTGCAATAAGACAGGAGTGTGTTTTTTGCACTTGACCCTGCCCGCTCCCGTCCCAATATCGCTGCGAGAAATGCTGCTATTTTCACTTAGTGTAACTGCATCTACTGCTATTTAAACTTAGTGTAAATAGCTGCTGCCATTTAAATAGTTAAAATGTTTTATTTTATCATTATTATTATTTTTAATCATGTGTCCACAGACCGTTTATACAAGTAATTTTTAATTTTTAAACTATTAAAGAATATTTTCAGACAATTAGATCGTTTTTTTTTATACATAAACACAAGGGTATCCTGTGGAGCGGCATTCATTTAGGACTATGTGCATAGCTAATGCAGTGATATTTATGTACTGTATATTTTACATGACTTATTCGTTTAGGTATTTTGATATTTCTGCAAAATAAATGTGGTTATTAAGATTGTGTGAATGTAGGCTGTAATTCTGGTGGATGAAGGGTCCCTCAAGAGGTAAAGCCCAGGGGCCCCTTACAGTGTTAATGCGGCCCTGCATCATTAGTAATTGTAGTATTAGTAAAATATGATTCATATTGATACCTTCTGTTAAAGCACCTCTTTATTCTTTCTTTAATCAAACCTGAATCAATGAGAATCCAAAATTAGACTCTCCTTAAAAGTGTGTGTTTCTGTTTAATTAGAATTACCATCTAGTTAATGACTGTGAGACGAGCTTAATTAACTCTGCATTAATTATGAATAACTAAATGGTGTGCTTTACGGGCCTCACAAGTTACATATTACACACTTTAATGTGTACTGCTGTATTTATATATGCTATCCACTGGCCGTGCGGTACGATGATGTTGATTTGCTTGAGCTAGATGGAACCGAATCCATCGATCTCACATTATTGTTTCAGTCACATATATAGTGTAATGATAGTCGAATTCGTTTTCTTTTTTTAAATGTGGGAATTTTCATTTAACACCGCTGTAGGCTAAGACCAATGCAAACTAGGCATGCTAGACAAATCTTTACACATGTTCGCGCTCGACTACACATTAGCGTGATGAGAAAATCTTTGTTGTTTTGCGTTTACACTTTTGAACGTCCCACGTTTGTTTTTTGGTAACCAGTGGATGTTTGACGAAGACGACTTAAATTAGCCATGTCACTCAGATCCCTTTTGTTGTGCGGTGTAAGACATTAAGCGCTGTTTGGCTCGCTGCGTTCCTGGTTCTCATTATTCCTCTAATGATTTTTACAACGTCATGTCATTCTCTTTGCCTTTGATTAATTATGTGTCAAAACAATGGAGGGGTTTATTCGGTAAACAAAGAAACAAGAGCTCTCTCTCTCACACACACACTCAAACACTTCAGAGAGATCTCTCCCTGTCAATAGCTCTTTGTGCGTTAAAATGTGTTTACAAAACCATTGGGTTAGGTTAGCAATGAGCGATATTTTCTTGCTTGCAGTAGGCTACAGTATATTTTCGGCAGGCGTTGGGAGGGAGGACTTTAATGGGGCAGTTCTAGTCATCCACAGACAAATGGTCTCTTTTTATTCTCCTCCGGCACATATCAGGAAATGAAAAAAACACTCTGGAGAAATCACTTCACTTTTACTATAAGAACCCGTAAATGCCAATAAATGACATAATGCTGTTTTCTGCAATAGAAACGCTTGCCCATTTTTACAATCAAACCTGCATTCCATGTATAATTTTTACTTCGAAACCAGACAGAAATAACCATATGCTGACAGATTGCTCAAACATATGCCTTTATTGAAGCCAGCTTAAAAGGAAGGGCGTAGTGGCCGCATAAATCTAATAAATAAACAAGAAACGCTTAGGAATGTCTGAGCGGCTACAAAACAGCTGTACTTTTATTCTTTTGAGATTATGAGCTTGAATGGGAACGCATGTGTCTCAGTGAGTGTGTGTGTGGCAGTGTGCATGAAGTGCGAGAGCGTTTAATGGCCTTTTGACATCTCGTTTGTGTTAGCTGGAACGGAGCGAGAGATTTATTAAACGGTACAGTCGGTACACTGTTCATCATGCAGGCCGGCCTAATCCAGCTGGAATCGGGCCCTGGTCCTGTCTGCCCTCTCTGGCTCACTCTGCTCGCTCTCCCCTGCTGCTGGATGAATTGGCAGCAGGCAGGCCGAGCAGGGGCCAGAATGCACTGAAAGTGTTCGGATGGCCCTGGCAACCACGACTAGCCTCAACCTTCCAGGGCTCTTGGCTTCAATTCTGTCTCCGGCAGCCCGTTTCTCTCTCTCTCTCTCTTTCCCTCCCATGGTTTCTCATTCTCTTTGCCAGGGATCTTGTTCTCACATCTCCTCGCAACCCGCTCACCCGCCGGACCCCGGGCCACCGCCCCTGTCCCGATTTGTGTGCAGCAGAAGTGTCTGTTATTAGAGAGAGCAGGTAGGACTCGGTCCTTCTTATTACTAGCCGCTCGAGGGGGATTATTATGTATGGTGTGGCTGGCAGAGAGAGAGATTCCACAGCCTGACGGACTGTTTGATGTTCCACGGCTGCCCGGATCCAATAACGTCCCATTTTCATGGCGCTGTTAACACTAACAGGTCTACGCCATCTGAGAGCGTTTAAAGACCGTTGAGGCTGAAGTGAATCTGCAGCGACTTTTGCCAGTTACAAATCGGCACATTTGCTCAGGCTTAGTGCCTCTCAAGGCCTATAATAAGACTCTTTTCATTGGAATCATGGTGCAGTTAGTAGCTCGCAGTGGCGTAAGTTTGTTTTGAAAAGGGGTGGGGACAGAGATGACAAAAACAATACTTTTACTAACTCCTAATAACTCGTTGGGAATATTCATCATATATTGTGGCTGCCCGTCCTTTGGCTACTCCGCTTTTCCGACTCCAGCTCTCACAGTATGTGGTTCCCAAACTGTCATTTGGGGAAGGTCACTTGGCTGTTGCGCTGCATTACACTTAAAAAAAAAATTTCCTATGACAAAAAATGTCACTCGTTCATGGGTTTACGCTTTTTTGTGCTTGGACACGGGATGCGCAAGCAAGCACCGTGAACGCGGATGATGCACGCATTATTTTACTGTGTGGCAAGTGGCTAATAATATAACTATTTATATTCTATTAAATTTATATTCCATTTTATTCCATTTATGTTAAATAAATAACCGTCTATAGAAGGTTTCATCTTATAAACATAGACAAACGTTACTTTTGTGACCCCCCATTTGACTTCCGGTACACATTCACAAACAATGAAGTGCCCTTAGATTATTTCTGATAACAATCAAAAGAAAACGATAAGAACTGTTACTTGGCTAAACTTGTCTCTCCAATATTTTGAATTTAGACCCCGATCCCAAGCTCAACCACCATACGGTTTGTTTAAATGCGACCAAATTCTTTATTTAATAAAATTATTATACAGTAAAATAATAACACAAATTAATATTAACATAAATAAAATATAATATCATTATTTTTATTTTAAGACACTAGCCAAACACAAACCGGAAGTTAACTGGGGGTCAGGCACGTGTCTTTCATTATAAAACCAGTATTAAAAAAGTATATAAAAAAATAAAACGAATTTGACTGTAAATAAATCTAAAAATGATTAAAATTGACAATCAAGTAATAAAATAAAATAGCAGACAATAAGCACCCAGAATAGATGGGAATTCTTATATTCACTTGTTGCTGTGCATTGCTTTTATTCATCGTTTCACCTCTATTTATGAAATCAATATTTGGTGTGACCACCTTTGGCCTTTTGACCTTGTTACCCTTGCTACTGAGTTTTAATGCAGTTTTGCTGTTCCAAGTATTTTGTGTGTATGTGTTATGCTATTTTTATATTATGTTTTGACTAATGTATATAAAATATTTGTTATATTTTTTGTTAGTAATGATCGGACACCAATTTAAACTTTACATTAAAACCACTAAAAGCAAATTGTGCTGAAAAATAGTTTTATGTGTACTAAACAATTATCAGCCCATTACCTTTAAAAGGTAGCTGTAGATGACAGCTCACACAGGCATGGAGAGATTAGTCTTAAGTGCCTTTAAAGCATCCCACCTTTGGCTCTAAATTAACATCCTTTCGCTTTTTAATGCACTTGATGGAAAATAAGAGGACCTCTATCACCGAACTCTTTTAACAACCCTCGCCCCCTCGCTCTATTCACCGGCCCTTCAGTCCTTCCTGCATATTTCTCTCCCATTTGTGTGTGGCCAAGGGCTGAGGACAGCATTTGAACGCAGTTGTAGTTTTATTAGCGGCTCCGAGCCGGTGAAGTGCTGTAATTTCACTCACTCTGCTCTTGTTTGCGACCTGCACTTTTTAGGTGACGCTCGGAAACGCGGGGGTCCTTGACACCGAACCACGATTGCAATTGCAGATGTGTTTGCGAAAACATCTCTGCACCAGTTTTTTCTCTTTGTACCCTCTTCCGCCTCCATTCTCATCTGCTCAAGATGTTTGCCCTCAGGCGGTTGTAGGAGGAGAAGATGCACATTAGTTTCTCCATCACTCGCTGGCACACGTAACGTTTTTATCTCACTTTCCCGCTCTCGCTCGACGAAGCGGGCCGGGTAATAAAGCTTCGCGAGCGAGTTGTCAGCAGTAAAAGATTATGTGTTTTGCCCTTCCTGCATCCAACAAAGCAGGGGTGGGGGGATGTGGGACTGAGCGAAGCGGTGTTTACAGGCTTGAGTGGGCGCTCGTGAGGCCGGGACAGGGGCTGATTGCTCTGGAGTGGCCTGTCAGCCGGTGATTTGTCACATACTTTATCATACTCGTCAGTCCGCCGAGCGTTGTCATAGCTAACGTATCGCCCCGCGTTTGTACAGGCCGTGTAGGAAATTTGTATTTACTTTGGGGTTGGGGGGCGAGGGAGGGAGGGAGGGAAGGAGGAAGAAAGGGGGGCGGTGGTGTAATTTGTTCCTCGTGGATAATGTGACCCTGAGTGGAGCCGGATCATGGGTTAGTTGAAGTGATATTTTCCGGTAATGGTAGTCGTACATCACGGCTGTCAGACGGAGTTAGGAAGCATGCACGTAACAGCTCCATTTCAGCCACTGCAGGCATCTGGGATTATTTTCCATAACCAAGTATGACATGACCGCTCTGCGGAGTGCATTAAATTTTTACTGGCTTTTCTTCCTTTGCTCTTTCCCTCCCTCTCTTCGCTCACCAGTCGGTTCAGTGGCATTTCCCCTGAGCCGACCCAGAGCCAAGTGGGAGGGGGGAGGGATTCGGGCTGGCAGGGTGATTGATGCTCGGGGACCCGGCGTCTTTCATCGAGGCCGGGCTGAGTCGCAGACCTACACTGGCACCCCGCTGCTGCGGTGACTGTCAAAGCTGCTCGCCGACGGTCCCACCGGTCCGCGGTTTCCTCCTCCCGCACACACGCTCTTTCGCTCCCCCGTTGCTTTTATTCCTAATGACGTGTTTATTTCTTAATTTCCTTGCTCTGGGGCTATTTTGATCCTTTTTATTTCCAGGCAAGGTCAGCATTGTAAATGCCAGAGCGGAGGGAGACAGATCGCATGTGTGGAAGGCTAATCGCTGGGATCCTGGGGCGGGCGAACAGGCAGTGCTCATTATAGAGGCCTACCGCAAAAATGATGTGACGACCTTACAGCCCCTCAGACCTGCCAGACAGCAGAAGGAGAGAGAGAGCGAGGGAGAGAGGGAGAGAGAGCAGGGTGATGCATGCTGCTTGATGGATGGGCAGGTCAGCAGGCTATGCTGTCACAAACCACCCCCCTCACCCTGAGCGTCGCCCTCATTTTCTAAATGCTAGAGTGGTGCATTATGGGAGAAAGAAGCGTGCTTGTTGTTTTGAAGTCGAGGCTGATTTTTGATTGACACCAATTGAATAGAATCTCAATGTTTTTGAGAGCAGCTTTACATATATTAAAAACATTTTATATATGCGGTTTGTGTGTATTAGCAACATATATTTTGCAATAAACTGTGGGAAGCCACAACATTGGTGGCAGTGATAATTTAAAAGTTGATTTAATATTATATATAATATTCATATTTTAATAGGGCTGACAAACGATTAATTGCATTGAAAATAATAGTTTGTGTTTAGGGTACATAATGTATGTCTGTGTACTGTGCACTGTGCACACTCATTTTGTATTTATAAAAACATACACAGATGCATATATTTAAGAAAATTATAAAATATAACAGTTAATAAACATACATTCATTGGGAAATATAAAATATAAACATTTCCTTAATTTGTATACATGTACAGTATGTGTATGTGTTTATAAATACAAACTGAATATGCACAGTATACAGACATACAGACAGTATGTTATGTAAACACAGCCCTCGTTGAAAACATATTTTTTAAACCGTAATAGATTGTAATTGCCAATTTTGGAAGCAGATTTTTTTATTTTCTACACATTATAGATATAGCTCTGTGCTGTACTGTAGGGTATGATACAACATGACACGATACTGCACCATTTAATAGACCATTCTCCAAGAAGTACAACACTCCTGATAGAACACATACATCTAGGAGATGTCTAGTTGATGTCTGCATTTACATCTGCAAGACGTCTCCTGTTAGATGTCATAGAGGCGTCTAGAAGATGTCTGTAAGATGTTTATGATTTAGTATGTAAAACTGCTATTTCTTTAGTTTATCTTGTTTTACATCCCAGTACTATACCGTACTAAACAACACTACGCTATGCTATGCTATTCTGCACTGTACTGAACTGTACTAATAGTTAATCCCTTTAAAATATACATGTATACTGTATTTCACACATGCTAGAAAACTGTGTGTTTGTGTGCGCATGTTTTTTTGTAGAAATGGTGACTTGCAGCTATTGTTTGTGCTGAGCATAAGCAGAGCGCCCGAGGCAACCACTAATGACCCCACCGACCCCTGCTCGCAAACACAATCATACACATTTACACACAACCTCCCCTTCCTCCATCACCCCAGCAGAAAGAGCCCCCTTCTGTCACGCTGTATATCCAGCCGCTAAGCCTCACCTCTACACGTGGACAACTATCAACCTTGTTAGTGTCGATTCAGCATCATCCTTTTTCCTAAGGCCACCGCAAGCCCTACTGATGCCTCCAGATTCCTTACACACACACACACGCACGAATGAGGGCCCATGATGGTTCTCAGGTCCCTATAGACAGCTCAGTGTGGCTAGGCCTCCAGTGGTTGAGGTTTGTATCCAGGGACGGGACTAAAGCTGTGTCCTCTTGTCATTAGGGACACAACCTCCCATCAGGGACCCTGAAAGCGCGTACTCTTCTCTGGCCCCACACGCCTCTTTACGCCCTTTCATGGATCAAGATGGACAGCAGCGTGATGCATTACAGCCCGGCACGTAATGCCTCATGTCCTTTGCTGTCATACTTTATCCTTGTCTCAGAAACTGACTTAAGTTCTAGTCAGGCACTTAGAGATGGGAAAAGGGTAAAGATCATCTGTGGACGTTTTTTTAAGCTGAGCAAACACTAAAATTTCCAACAAAATACAGAGTGGCTGCATAGCATAAAATTGCTGATAAAATAAAGGTTAACCAGGAGATAGTTCAGCGGCTTTCTGCTTTTAAGTTGCGCGTTGACTTCCACCTAGGGCATGAGATATTTTATGCTTTCCATTATCAGAGTTTCCCAAGAGCCCTCGACCTCAGCATTCATTTGCGCAAACCAATAAAAGGTAATAATACACCTGTGCGAATCGAACAAGGTTGCCAAGTCCTTGAAATCCAATTGAAGGGAAAACATCCCTTGTGAATTACGGTACAGTGGCGAAGCTTTAAATCACACCAGAATGGAAAATGATTCAATCAGCATTGCAAACTACAAACACAACATCAAATCGAGGCGACGAATAAATTCAGACAAGCAGGTTGTCGGGTGAATATAGAGTTATGTAGGTTTATTTTGCTTTTTTTAGAGAACAGAATAACTGATAGTCAATATATTTTTCTACATGTATGTTGTATGCTTTTCAATATGCTATTGTGATGTCATCGCCTCTAAAATGATCAAATATAATAATTAAGCACAGGTGTGTTTCCTTTTTCGCAAATATCACTTGCCTGCTGTTGCAGTTGATGCTTGTCACACGTATAGTGAAAATGATCTCATGTAGTTACACAATTTCCCACCTAACTACTCGCATAGCTGAGCGATGGATCTATGTGTGACTTGTGAGCGTGTACCTGTGAAGCCGTCTAGAATATTCTATTCCACGTGAGATGAGATGTGCGACGGATCACACCTGGTCTGAGATGTGGCTTGCTATCTGCGCTCATTAATATAGATGAGAGCACGTCGACTGTTACCTGCTTTAAATAATGCAGCTGATCAGACTTTGGAATCAGATCCGCGTCTGCTAAAAGGCTTTTTGTCTTTAACATGGACTAGTAGAACACTGAATGTCTCAGACTTATGCAGGTTTTTTTTCACCCTTTTTGACCATTTCTTCTCTTTGCCGTTCAGTCTTACTGTAGCATCCTCCACAGGCTGAACGCCGTTTCCAAGACAGTCCAAGGTTAAAATCAGTACATGTGGTGGACGTCTGTCAAGGCCTCTTCATCTATACACAGTGCCCTGACCTTATACACTCAAACTCACTCACAATCTGCTCCAGTTTTTTGAGCAAATACACTTCTCCTGTCCTTCAGAGTTTAGCTTAGTCGAGCATGTAATGTCCATAAACTATATTTGGAAGAGTAGTTAAATACTAAATGTATTTAATTGACAGTTTCCTTTCATACAGAGCACCATGCATTGCATTTAGAGGACAAAAGCGATTCTCACTGCGGCTGTGTGTAGTGCAAGATTCTGGTATATCATTTGAGATATTGAGATTTTGTACATCGTACTTCTGTATATTTTTATTCAAGTCAAATGTAATTAACCAATACCTTTTTTAGATGTGACTCGGTCTGTAAAAACAGCTAGTCATTTTTTACTAGATTTTTTCTACATAAATTCATTCTACATAATATAAAGGACATTCTTTGAATAAATAACCTTGATATCTTAAATATTGAAATAGTAAGGCCATGTCAAAGATTGAAATCATAATGAAATAAATGGTTGAAAACTCTGATGCTTTGTTATCTCATCATTAGATTTTGAGACTAGGCATGGTTTTCAAGACAACAATGAATTTACAATGAATGTGATACCGACATGTAAACTTATGAAAGTATCATTTCAAATACGGTAGAAAAGCACTTCTATATACCACTGCGTTGTATAACGTTCTTTCGTCTTTTATTCACCCTCGTATCGCTCAAGAAGTCAATGGTAGCCAATATTGCTACCAACTTTCCTTAGAATATCAGTACAGGTTAGGAACTACTTGAGTAAATGAAATAATTAAATTTTTAGGTGAACTGTCGCTTCTGGGTGAACAATATGTTTTTGTGTTCCTGAAAAAGGAGCAGACATTTTTAGTTTACATAATATTTACTAAATTCACTCAAATATTTGAAACAGATAATGCATTGACAAGGCTGTAGGCGGATTTTGGATCCCACACTGGGCAGAATAACAGCTTCGGTTAATCAGCCAATCAGACGCCGTTATTGGCTCAAAATGACATAAAACCTCAAAACGGCCAAATGTTGCTTTAAGCATTCACACCATATAAGACAATTCTTCCTATTGTGTAACAGTGTGTATGTCAATAGAAACTGCCAATGAATTAGCTGCACTACAAGTTTATACAAAATGACACTAATGACAAGTGGGCCGGCGCTTCTGCTGAGCTCGCCGGACATGCAAACGCATGTGGAGGCACATCCTTAGTCTGCAGTCCCATGTGTTCACCAACACGCTTGTTATAGCAGAATAATTGGAGGGCGTTCATCTTTGCAAAAACAGGTCAGGTCAGGAAAATCATGTCCGTCTGCGTCCTGATTAACCCCAAGAGGGTGATCGACAAAAGAGCTCGGCCTGTCTTGCGTGAGACGCCAATTATATGTACAAGACATCTCCGGCCTAGGGGAAATTAAATGGAATTCCCCACTTGGCCGTGCAGCCGCAACCTCACGGGAGACATTTCGGCTCTTATTAAAACAGCCCCATTGTCTGGGCTTAAGGGTCCAGTGTGTAGAGCTGTAAATATGTAAATATAATGCCCATAAGGACTTTTGCTTACAGCCGTGTGCGTGTGTTTTACAGCGCCTTGCACCATTTGTAACAGTCGGTATTGACTGAGAATAATGAGGTTGCCCTGTTGATCTCCTGCATTGTAACTGAAGCTCATTTTTACATGGACGTCTGACACCAGTGGTATGGTGATCTTTCTGCTATCAGGGCCTATTTAAACACCTCAGCAGTGTTCCCTCGGGCACTGAGAGCAGGACAGGCATTGATTGTGTCCGTTTGCTCTTAGTGAGGCTGTAACTGGCTGTGGCTCAGGACAAATCACCACTGAGTGGCCCTCTGGAGAGAAATGGAGATTAATGAACCTCAGTGGATAGTTAGTTTGTTTTTGTTTAATCGAAAATAAGAAGCTAATTATTTACTCTCGGTTTTTATGGAGAGTGTCTTATTTAAACAACATGTCACATTAACAGACGGGTAATTAAAAGTGTGTCTGACTTTTAACAATGGACTGAGCATCAGATAATAAAATCAATCCTTTTCATGGTCGCACCCCCCTGTAAACCCATTTAAAGAACTGGCGCCCCGCCCTCCCAAACTGTTCATTGAGGGTAGATAAGATAATGTGTAACATATGTTTTATATATATATATATAAAATATATGAAATGGCATTTTATTTACACGCCACTCCAAAAACATCGGGAGAGAAAGAGACTCTCGTACATACTTATTTGATCCACCTGTATTAATGACGATGTAGAGGTCATTGCTGCTGCTTCCTTCCATCAATTTGCAATCGCGTTCCTCTTTGCATTCGCGATCGAGTTCCAAAGGTTAGGGTTTTGGGGAACCGTAGCACCCCACCTGCCATACCTCATAGCTAGGGTTGGGAATCGGTTGAACTTTAGCGATTCTGATTCCGCTTATCGTTTCCGAATTTTATCGATTCCCAGGTTTGATTCCACAGTTGAAGTAAAACATTTAGATATCAACCTGTATAATCATTTAGCCTGCATATTGACTGGTTTGCAAAAAATTATCTATTTATGAGCACCATTTTGTGTATATTTATACACATAGCAACCCTGTTGTGTCTGATTTATAAGAATTTGTATTACAATAGCTTAACTACATCATGGTTAAACTGTAATAACTGTAGTGAAACTGTGGTCAATTTGTGGTTGATGTACTTTATTAAGTTAACGCAAGCACAGGTACTGCAGTTGTTCGGTTACTAACATTCTTCAAAAATATATTTTTTTCTGTTCTGCGAAAGTCATACAGGTTTGAAATGACAAGAGTGCGAGTAAATTATTAAAATATAAAAAAAATTGTGTGAACTATCCCTTTGCAGCATCGACCTGTGCATTATAGGTGAATTAGTAAAAATGCCCATTGTGTGTGTTTTCTATTTTGTGTTTGTTTTTTCCCAGTGTCACCGGACTGAACGTCCCTAACATAAACAAACACACAAACATTATCAGTTTGGTATCTGTTAATTATTCATCGCTGAGGCCGTAGAGTGGTTCTTAAGAAAGCACTTTTGACTTGCAGCTTCAAAAGCCTCTCTTAGTTTGTAAAAGCCCGAAAGCCGGGAGTTCTTTACTCATCTTTATATCCTTGCAAGCGTAAATCACAAGTAAACATCCGCCCTGCACAGTCGAGGCTCTTACAGAGACGTATGACAACAAACGGTTGAAGATAAACACGGTTTTCTGTGTTTACTGTGACAGAAGAAAGCAGAACCGTGTGTGGATGTGTTTATTTGTTAAAAGGTAATTAGTACCCAGATTGCTGCCTTTCCAGAGGCAGATAAATATAAAACAGTGGATTACTCTCATTTGTCACGTTCACTTTAACTACTTTTAATTAGACTGTTCACATTACAACCTTCTCTGGGCGAATCTGGGTTTGTTCACATAGAAAGTCTCTTGTTTTTTTTTTATGTTATTTATTTTTCATATGATAGTTTCATTTGCAGAGAGACACATTTATAGATTGATTTCCCCAATTGTGTTTAGTGATGCAAGTGCCTAAATTACACACTTCATTTGTAAAAGGACTCTTTAAAAATAATACATTTATATGTTTGCTGGCCCAGTCACTTCTCTGTTTTATTTAAATCCAGAATAAAACATGTTTAGTGGATATTAGACTTTCACTATATGATTATCGTGACCAAAGGAATTCGCAATACTTATTTAATGTGTTCTTAACATACATACATAGGGAATAGGTCAAATTTATATTTTAACCATTGTGACTCAATACTTTGAATATTAAGAAAATAAGTAAGAAGGGTCAACTAGATGCTGTGAATCATTAACGGAATCTATGTCGTATCAACATGATATCAGTCATCACTGTTACTATCACGGTTATTGACAATACCGATGTATTGTTTTACCCCTAATGTATACAATATACAGCCATGGAAAAAAAAGACATAATTATGTTAATTTTCTGAATTTACTATTTATACAGTAGGTATGTGTTTAGGTAGAATGGTCATTTTGTATAATTCTGTGAACTACTAACAATATTTCTCCCGAATTTCAAATGAAAATGTTTATTTGCGTTTATTTTCCGAATATGAAAACTGGAGAAACATTTCATAATAACAGAAAAGATGCTCTTTTTTTCAGACCTCTAATACTGATAAGAAATACGTTTATATTTACTTTTAAGCAATACAACGGTATATTTGTACATGTATTTAGGAAAAGTGAAAAATGTGTCTTGTCTAGAAATCTAGAAATGCTGATTAATAAAAGTTTGGAATGGTCTCTTAATTTTTTTCGCAGCTGTATTTTAAAATAATAATAGGGAATAATAAAACCAACTCAGCCTTGGTTTGGCATCAAATGAAGCAGGAAACTATAACTAGAAATTGTCTGTGCAAATGAATGTCTTCTATTCACCTATTCAATCTATTCACTTACCATATACTCATTTAAGCTCGATACATAAAAATATGGTGCTCAGAAATCATTGTTTTACAGTTATGCACTTTGCATGTATCTGTAATGAGTATAAAACAATTTTATCACACGCAATTTCTTTTCAATGCTAATCAAACACAATATTAGACCCAACACGTACGATTTCACATGCAAAGAGTGCGCTATCGCGCACGCACACTATTACGCACGCAGCATGCTAAATAACAGAGGCTGCAATGTGCCCTTTGGTGGGGAGAATTCTCATTTCTAAAGAGAGACCATCCATCTGTGATGATGGCAGCCGAGGGAACCGTTACGATCATGATGGAAATCTCAGCTGCTATTAGGGGACGGCGATGCAGGGCACACTGCACACACAATAATGGACTCATTTGTAATTGGGGAGAGGGAGATGATGTGTGTTTGCATGGTGCTGTGCAGATGAGAGAAATAGAGAAGAAAGAATGTATTCGAGATTCAGCAAATGAATTGTGGATGCTTGGTGTGTTATTGTGTTTTGACCCTCTGCTGTTTGTCTTTGAGATGTGTGCGTGTGAGAAAAAAACATTCCTGTGCTGGTGAGATAGATAAGTGTTTAAAAAGAGTTAATTGTGTGAATCAGTTTGGGCTTTGGGACAGTTGTCGCCCTGAAGCTCTGCGATTAGTATCTGCGCTCGCTTCATGTCACGCTCTAACTCTCCTTCTCCCGTGTTGTATCCAAACTCACTTATCCGCCTACGAACGCCTTAAGCCAACACTTTTACTGTGCCAACGTGACACACACACACACACACACACACACAAAGGAGCTGTGAGCTGTATAAATTCAAAATTATCTGTTTTATTGATCTCTTTAAAAAGTAGACCATAGACCACACGTTGCTCTCCACACTCATCTGACAAACACCACATGCTCGCACCCCACAGTCGGGTGTTTCAACATAATCTCATTGATCCTATTTTCCTACGCAGTTTGGTATCCTTCTGCGTGCGGGAAACCAGCAGCGAGCTCTGGTGGTTTGTTTCAAATATCTAATTCAATCTAATTGACTTTTTTATTGTGGTTTTACACTCGTGTTTCAAATAGCCTCACGCCTGCTTTTAGTCGCTATCCGGTCTGTTATTTGAGCCAGTTCAAGAAAATGCTAGTGTTCTGAGCTGCTGTGGCGGAGTAACGTTTTTTGCTAACTAGCTTAGCACTAGCACTTTGATGTTGTTACTGTAGCTTTGGCGCTATTAGTACTCAAGTCTGGTCGGTAACATTACTTTTTCTCCCAGGTGTCTTACCTTCTTGATATTTGAAGAGTGTTAAACAGTGATGAATAACAGCTTCATAACAGCAAGTAAGAAATTACTAAAAAAGTTGTCTCACACAGACTTCATTCATTTTAGGGATAGTTAACTGAAGAAAATCATGGTTTACTCATCTTCTGGTCATTTCAAACATGCATAACTTTCTTTCTTCGGCAGAACACAAAATACAATATTTTTTATGATGTTGGTGACCGAACAATGGCTGTACCCTTTCACTTATATTGAATGTGCACAAAACCAACGCAAAACAATGGTTGTTTAGTCACCAACTTTCATCACATAAATGTTTACACAACACTATTCTTGAATTATTGCAATACAACAGATGCATAACAGATTGGGAGAGAGATAGAGAGATGGGCTGGCATTGGTGTGGTGCGAGATGTTTACGTATTCACTTCTTTATGCTTGTTCAAAAACAGCACATGCATTTTTCATGGTGTAATCTTTAGTCGCGCACTCTCATTCTTTGTGTTTCGTTTTTTTTTTCTTTCACCCAGTGTTTTCATACACATGATAGGAGAGGCACAAGTGCACATGTCAGTTAGAACAGCCATCAGTCACACCAAACACACAGACGCTGTGAGAGAGCTGATATGACCCCAGCTATATCAATCATCTATATTACTATATTATACTACAGTGAACAGCAAAGGACACTGTAGTGTAATTGGTATCCAAACGCCAGTTGACTTCTGACTGCTTGCATGAGTATTTATTAACACCAGCTCTTGGGAAGTGTTGTCATGTGTGTTTGTACCACAGTCATGAGCTAAACCATAGTAATGAATACAGTAGACTAAATTATGGTAAATCAATCAGACTTGTGTAATGCTTGTTTGTTTTTTATTTACTTTTTTACCTCCATACACGGGCAAGTAAATGTCTAAATTTGCCTTTCTGAAATTGGCCAAGCTTGCTAGATTGGTGCGAATGAATGCAACACATCCAAACAAAACAAATCTGCCAATCAGGAAATTGGCATAGTTCACACAAAAATAAGAACTGTAGGTCATTTACTCACCCTCATGTTGTTGCCCGTGTCTATTTCATAAAGGATATTTCTTCTGTAAAACACGGAAGAAGATATTTTTTCAAATGTATCAGCGGTTTTGTGTCTGTTCAATTTAAGTCAACGGAGGCAATGCTGGTTGGTTACCAACATTCTTCAAAATATCTTCTTAGATCTTCCTCTAAAAGACATGTTGTCTATTTGTATTTTTTATCTCATCATATAATTTAGATCTCAAACTCGCAACTCTCAAAAACAGAGACAATCAAATTGCAGAAAATGAACTGGAACAGAAGGAACAAGTCATTTAAGGCGCGTGCAGTTTTGATTCCAGTTTTCTATTTGATCTTAATTCTCATCAGTGTCATGTAGACACATTTCTTGGCAAAAACATAAAACCATCCACCACGCAGACTTTCCCTCTCGCCCACCGAGTCTCTCCATTACCTGTCCCCGCGTTTCACTCTCTGCTTTATATCATTTTATTTTGTGATTCTCTACCTGTATCTCTCTAATTCTCTTGTGTTCTCTCTGTTTCTCTCTCTCTCTGTCTCTCTGGAGATAGCGTGATGAGTGAGACGAGTACAAGCATATGTGTGGAGTGTATGATGGGCTTGTTGACAGGCAGGTCTTATCTCCTCTGCTCCGCACCAGTAGTCCTGTGATTACAGCTGACAGCACGAATCTTCGATAAAAGAGCCGACATTAAAGAATACAGCGGCGAGGAGCGTCTCTCTCCCTCCCCACCGTGGCTCGTACGCACGTCAAAGCTGTCGGGGGAGGAAGTGACATCAGAAGATTTCGCCGACAGTCTAAGGCCTGTCAAGTAAGACTAAGGCAGGCTTGTGGCAGGCTTCCCTTAGGCAAGCTTTGATACCGTATTTCTCCCCTCACATCAAGAAGATGTCGCTTTCTATCTCTTCCACTAGAAATTAACAGCATCTCTTTGCTTTTCCCACATCCCGACTGCAATGTTCAGAAGAACGCAGTTCACAACCACGAGAAAGATAACATTTGAGATTTAATCTCTGATAGGCGTTTGGAAGGAGGGTGGGGTATTTTGCAGAGGTCTCGGAGGAGTTTGATAGAAGGAGCTTCGACCAGACGACATCCCGGTGTGGAGCTCATAAGATCTTAGGATAAGCATCTTATTGTTAAGATGCTCTGTTGCATCTCTAGCCAGGTGACCCCTGTCATGAATAACTAACATATGTCCCTTCTTGCATCTGTAAGTGAATTATGTCAAATAAAAGGCAAAAAAGATATTCAAAGCAAAATTAAGATTAGTTTCACCTGTTATATCAGGTAATATTATCCATGTTATATCAGCAATACTTCAGATTTGTATCTAATCTATTTTTATAAAATAATTTGTATTAATGTTTCGCAAAGCGACATCATATAACTTAATGTAGTTGGCAACATGCTCATATTGACCCCACAAATGTTTTAATTTATGATAAATTAATCAAGTTTAAATCATATTTTACATTAAGTAAAATAATGGGAGCTTTTTGATTTGTATAAATGATCTATATTTGCTGAGTTTTCTGAATTGAGTTCCTGCTTAAACCACAAGAAGCTGAATCATATGAAGTTTGAAAAGAAATGATTTGAAGAAAAATATGACGCCATTCAACCTCTAGTTCCAGAAGGTGTGGAAAAAGAATATATATAAAATAACTGAAATCATATATTATAACTATTATTCTCATATATTCATGTGATTACCATATAAATGTATTCTATGGCTGACTATTGTCAAGACTCAAGTTTCAAAAATACAATCAGGATCATTTTCAGAAGATGTCAAAGATTTGACCCATAACATAACAGTAGGGTTAATATTCAATTTTTTTATTACTGTTTAAGTAAAAATATGTTCAGAGAATGTGATGTGTGTGCAATAAGACGCTGTTTTATAGCACGTCAATTTTGTATCTATTGCGATAATTCCCCCAGTGCCGATGGGCAATCCTACAAGCGCACACACAGTCTCAACAGCCAACTCTCATCTCACACATCTGGCCCAGACTCAACTCATTTGGCCCGAGCGAGGGAATTTCAGCAAAGCATTCTTTTCATTCTGCTCTCATTTATTTTAACTGATATACTCTGATTAAGAGCTTTGTGTCTGTCTCTCCCTTTCTCTCCGTCTCTCTTCTCCTCAGAGCATAAGAGAGTTAGTAAGGGAGGGAAACATGGAAGGAATCTGCTGCCAAAATATGTGAATAATTAGAGCGAAGGCAGTGGGCTTCTGCCAGGCCGAGGGGAGGCATTTGCCCGGCTTATTAGATCCACTAAAGCACAGCTGTAAATCAGTGTCAGGTCCAAGCCCTGCAGTGTTCCAGAAACTTCCCCAGCCAGGATGTGTCAGTTAGCGAGGCTGAATACAGCTAAGAAATTTAATTAGAGCTGGGCAGCTTGATTTTAACTCCATTTAACGCTGTCATCCCTTTTTTGTTGCTTTTGCGTAAAGCACTATTCGGACAGGATTTGTTTTTATTGAGTGTTACGTTGCACTTATTAAAACAGAGATATGGGTGGGCTCATGCACTGGTTTGGATGGGTAAATGGGTGTCTGTTGTGTGAGTGTGGTCATTTTAACTAGAGATTTGTATATAATGGTAACATTATGCATACTGTATAATAAAGGAAAATTATTCATTGAGGTTAGGCAAATACAGAGGATGACACTACAGTGGCATTTCTGAGGAGTCCAGAAGCGTACTTCTTTTTATTGGTTTAATTTACTTACTTTTTAGATGGTTGTCCAGCAGTACGTGAACAAATTGTTTTTAAATTAGAAAGTTGGAAACAGTCCAACCAGATCCGTTACTATTTTACGAGGTGGCTAATTCTTATGAATCCAATTTATTTGTACGGTTTTGTGATGTTAGGCTTAGGGGAGGGGCCGCAGTGCTGTTTTTTCTAATAATCGTAAGTTTTTGTACTATTCACATCATAAATACGAGTTAGGAATAAGGAATTGAGAAACAATGACAGAAATTGCAATCCGGGCGGGATTAGATTTCTCATAGGAGCGAAGTTAGCTGAAAAATGTTCAATTTACTTTTAAAAATGTTACCGTGGGAGAAAAAACACCTTTTGATCTAAATGCAATTGAAATTACAATGTCTGTAAAACCCTTGACCTCCTCAGGGAAAACTAGTCCTGTCCCAGTACAGATGTGAAGAAAGATTTCTAAGCTTTGCACTTGCAACGATGTTTTTACTAAATCATTTTTCATCAGTCATTTTATAAAATTAGATTTCTGTGTGGTCGGGATTAGATATTGCATTAGAGTTACAGCTGGACAGAGTTTGTTTCCATTGTTGGAAATGTGATTTCAAAGAGCGGCGCGCTGATTACTTCAGCGTCTGAGAGTTGGCGGTGTTGATTTAGTGTTAGCTTGATGAAGGCCGGTTAAAGACAGGCTTCCTCTGCCAGAGTGTTTAGAGAGTGACACGTCATCATTACCGAGCCGTTTATGGGCCTGCAGATCACAGTCCAGAGAGCTGTTCCATTGTTCTATGCAGAATTACAGAGCGAGAAAAAAAAGAAGAAAATGAGCCGGACAGACTGCAATGGAATGAGGCAAAGAGAGATTGACATTCAGTGGACGGTTGCCATATACTTACAGCAGTGGAGTTATTCTGTCCTCCAGGCTTTAGGAAGTCCAATCAGTTTCTCTTCAGCCCATTGACAGGCAGCGAGGGGTGAAATCAGAACACATTGTTCCTCAACTGACGATAATAAGGACCCCGGGAGTGGTGACAATCTTTTCTTTATGTCCCTCATGATGACAGACCCAATGTGGTGATCTCAAACGCATAGTGATGTTAAAAGACCAAACTGTCATATCCTTGAGGAGTGGGAATCTTCAGAAGCTTTGCATTAGCTGGTTACAAGTTGGACAGTCAACAACTCATCCAGTCAATCAGTAAAGTTAACTGGTTTATGAATGTCTATTTGTTTGTCTGTCTATTCACCTGTCTGTCTGTCTCTATATATACGTATCCTGCTATCTGTTTATCTCTCTATATACGTATCCTGCTATCTGTTTATCTATCCGTCTGTCTGTCAATCCACCTGTCTGTCCGTCTGTCTACCTCTCTGCCAATCTTGCTATCTGTCTGTCTATCTATCTATTTGTCAGCCTAGCTGTCTGTCTGTATGTCTGTTTATCCACCTGTCTGTCTGTCTGTCTGTCTCTCTGCCAATCTTGCTATCTGTCTGTCTATCTATCTATTTACATGTCTGTGTGCCTTCTGTCTGTCTACCTACCTAGCTGTCTGTCTGTCTGTCTCTCTGTCTGTCTGTATGTACATCTTGCTATCTGTCTGTCTGTTTATCTATCCGTCTGTCTGTTTGTCAAACCTTTTGTCTCTCCTCTATCTGTCAATCTGTCTGTCAATCTTGTCGGTCTGTCTATCCACCTGTCTGTCTGATTTATCTATCATGTCTCACATAAAAGATAAACATGCTTGTAAATTCAGGCGAATTTGAAACTTGAGGTTTGCACTTTCCTAATGACCTTAGTGCTTAATTCTGGGGATTTGACACTTCCTTTTCATGAAGCTTTCTCACATTCTCACATGCCTTTGTTTTCCGTCGTCTTTGTTACTTCTCTCTTTTTCTCCCTCTTCTCGAGCATTATTACTTTATCTCTACTTAAATGCAGTGGCATTGTCAACCAAAGATGGATGGGTATGATGCATTTGTGCCAGCTAGAGAAGTGTGTGTGAGGTTCTTTAGCAGGACTGAGCTGCAGGCACAGGAGGGGAAGATGTATGGGCCTCGGGGTTGTGGGCAGTGGAAAACAGTGCTCTAAACTAATGATCCACAGCCTGATCGTTAGAGCCCTTACAGCAGCTCACAGCAGCATGGGGTGCCGTCCCTGGGAAATCAATTCTGGAGACGAGTCCTGGAGAACATCCAGGGAGAGAATAGCTGGCGGAGGGGCGGATGGGTGAGCAATGGCGTAGAAGAAGAATGGTCTTTTTATCGTAAGAGCCCACAGGCGAATGAGTCTGGGTCCCCCGGAAAGCAGTTCCAATGATAGGCTTGTTCCGGCACTGTGCCCTCACGTCTCCGCGATCGGCCCCGACCAAGCACAGAGAGCTTTGGAGGGTGCTCTTGGGTTGATTAATCTCTCCTAGCCGTGGTGCCATCAATCCTAATACCGCAGTGATGAAATGGTCGGGCGGTGGCGAGAGGGGGGAGTTTCATAAGTCACTTTCGAAACATATCATGATAAAAAAAGCATCGATCAAGGGCTGTGGAATGATGACGGATGCCGTCGCTCTCTGAGAAGACGGAGGGAGATAAGGGAGGGCGAGAGATTATGTCATGTTCGAGGGCTTAGTGAACATGTTTGAGATTACTTAGATCTGTGTCAAAATCTGTCATGTGCCAAGAATATTATTTTTTGTGTAAATCCATATTTTATTAAAGCATTACTCTTTTTTTTATGAAATATTTTGCCCAAAAATGTCATTATTTCATTTAATTATTTGAATTTGGTGAACTATTGCTTTAACCTACATATTCATAAATAAAAACACACCCAACTACACACACACACAATTATTTGCAAAACTCATTCTTATCTTCGAATCCTAAAACTTATCTTTATTTTGGCCATGGTGTGGCCATGATTTCATGAAATGAGGCTTTTCTGCACTCTGTATAGACCCTGTAGTGCAGATCTGAAAGTCCTGGTCTCAACCATCTCACAACTGATCTGAGACCAGCAGTTACTAACTCCTCATCCCCCCGGGTCCTTTCTCATTGTATAGGCAGTCAGGCAGGCCGAGGCTATCAGACTGAAAGCTGCTATCTCTGTGCCCCAGCTGTGGGCTCTATCTCACTATCG
Organism: Barbatula barbatula; assembly: GCF_947034865.1. Taxonomy (NCBI): domain Eukaryota; kingdom Metazoa; phylum Chordata; class Actinopteri; order Cypriniformes; family Nemacheilidae; genus Barbatula; species Barbatula barbatula. The sequence continues at coordinate 12,325,981 of NC_136787.1, read as the reverse complement.
CTTTGGGCTGAACCCAGCCGTAGACAACCAGGAGATTCGCACTCAGGAACTTAGCCTGCTATCTAGATAGGCAGCCATATTGTCTTGCCAGGTCTGTGATTGTGTGTGCGCCAAGAATTCTGTCAGAATCCCCATTCAAGCATAGCCTATTATTTGCAGCAAAGTGTCCTTTTTAGGGGAAAATGCTTTAAAACTGCAGCTTTCCGAGCCACTAATAATTTAAGGCAGACAGGCAACAATCAATCTCTTTGAAGTAGTTGACTACACTGGAAACTTCAGTACCAAGAAAAAGTACCTTTCTACATTGCTTTTATGGGTAAAATATATATTTTCAAAGGTTTGTTTGTTTTTTAACAATATGAGCAATATTTGTCTGACACAAAAACAATTAGTGACCGCATTTCCCTCCAAATCCGTGTCAGTTTTGACATCACTGTAATTGTCATTACGTTTATCATAATATACATTATTATCACAGTGTTTTATTGTTTAACAACTTATAAATGCTTGAATATTTAAATCAGATATGATATATGATATATGATATATGATATAATATGATATGATATGATATGATATGATATGATATGATATGATATGATATGATATGATATGATATATGACATTATATGACATTATATGACATGATATGACATGATATGATATGAGATATGACATGATATATGATATGACATGACATGAGATATGATATGATATATGATATCATATATGATATCATGTGTGATGTATGATATGATATGATATGATATATGATATTATGTACACATAGTGTGTAGTGAAGGAAACCGGTGTCATTGACTACGTTTACATGTGCACCGATAATGCGATTATTTCCAGTAATCAGAGTAAGGAGTTAATCGCATTTACATGTTAACATGACATGAGGAAACTGTTTCATAGTTATTAGGCACTGTGATAAATGCAGAGATATGATGAAAATCTCTGTGCAGCGTTTGTGTACAGCTATTTCTGTATGAAGATAAGGAGCAGAGACTGCTGGCAGCGAGTTGTGTTGACTGTAAAACTGTGACTGTTGACTGTGTCATGTTTACCATGAATTTGTGATTGAGTTGCATTATTTCGATCGAATGATTGCGTTTACATGAGGTAAAATGTAATCAGAATATTGCCAAAATCCTATTATATTCGCATTATGAAGATGCATGTAAACGTAGTCAGTGTCCTGCTAAAAATGTTGACTATTTAGGTTTGCCCTTTCTTGTTTTTACTCTCTGAACACAAACAAAAGGCTTAAAGCACAGAGCCTTAAAAAATCTAGCTTCGCTGTGCGTTGCATGGATAATTTGTAGGTTAATTTGATAGAAGCGTATTTATCTGGGTTAATCTGTGGTGTAGTTTATTGTGGAACAGTAAACATGAGAGTACCAACAAAGAACAGGCTGTTTTCTGCCAGTCGGAGGTGTGTGTTTAGTTTCTCTCTGGGAACTGTTAAAAGCTTTACCTCGCAAAACAGACACAAGCTTATTTTTAGGATGAAATTAACTCTAAATAGAAAACTACCTTTGGTTCGGAGTGCCTTACGCTGCAGTGTAATGTATTCAGGATTCCTCTGTGTATAATTTGGTGGCGATTTTGTTGAAAATGTCTTAATATCTTTCACATCAATACTTTTTTTGATTGGTCATAACATTAAAATAAGGAAAAGGTCAATACAATAAGGAGTTAACAATGTATATGATGTCACAACATATCTACAATGTCGCCCACTTGCAGAGTAAACATTGTGATGCATTGTTGCGTTTTGCATCACGTTACACGCCTGCTTTGTAGACATGGTGTAAGACATCATAAACGTCACTTACCTGCTACAGTACTATAGCGCTCACTTTTAAGACGTGATTGCAATACCGAATCACATTCTCTCCAGTCTTGTTCTCCACATTCATCACCCCCAGAGATGCTTTTGTTAAAAGCTGTCGGTTGTTATCGACAATCAGAAGCTGTCTCTCATTCTCCCTCCGTCTGTCTCCGAACAGTCGTTTTGATTTCATCTGCATCCGTTTATTATTCCTTCCCAGCGCTGGGCCGATCTCCTCCGAGAGGCAGCGGCCTGATCAAACGCTCTCTCTCGGGAGCCAGTGGCACGGCGTTCGCTTTCCCTCTCTTTCTCTCTCATTCTCTCTCTCTCCCCTGTTATGTCTAAATCCTCCATACAAATCGCTGTATTTCTGCTCTCCCAGTGGGGCCTATTACTGCCTGTGGGGCATTAAAGATCATTAATAGTTCTGTCAGAATGAAAGAGGGAGATGGGGAGAGAGATGGAGGGCGGGCGATTCAGAGGAGAGTTGCTTAGCCGCTCATAAATGGGAAATTAATACATCTGCCTCATTAATGCTTCCTGGTGTTTGATGTTTGTTAGCTGGCAACTTTAATGATGTAGGTCTGAGCCAACAGGGTGCTTGACTAAATTTGATTCCTCCAATTAAGTAGTCAGAGTTCTTTTCTTTCGGGAGGAAATAAGAGAGAGAGAGGCGCGGAGGGTGAGAAAAGTAAATTGGACTCCCTCAACCCACAGTCCTTTCTTTCTCGCTTGCTCTTTTTAGCACCTTGGAGTCTGTGTTTTTCCCCCGTCGCAGCTTGATTGCTACGCCACGTTCATCAACCTCGGTCTCCAGGAAGTTGTTTACCGTTCGCAAATCAAGGGGAAATATTTTAATCAGCGTCTGCCTCTGTCTTAATCACTGACATTAGCGAGCAATGTATGTTAATTGCTGTGTGGAGGAAGGTGATCGCCGTCGGCCTCGAGTGCGGATGATGGAATGTGACGTCCCGACGTACCCAAACTTGGAATCAGAACATGGGAACGGTTCGGTTCTCTGATGCTCTTTGTCTCCGGTGTTGGTATATTTCGGGAGCATATAACGTATGCAGTCTAATGAATAACATTTACGTCTGTCAGAAATCTGTTTGCCGTTTATTTGGGACTTGCAGGCCAAATTTTGCTATAGTTGCGTGAAGGAATTTAGATAACCTAACCAAAACGCATGTTTAGTTAAAGGTGCAATGTGGGGGTTTTAGCGTCATCTACCTGTGAGATTGCGAATTGCAACCAACAGCTCACTTCACCGCTCACCCCTCCCTTTCCAAGTAATACGGTGCCTGACACAGGGCAAAGATAATGTCACATTTCCGCTTCTTTGCTGAAGGAGATAACGTATTTACGAAACGTACTTTGTAGAGCAGTTTGTCTGTTTAGGGCTACTGTAGAAACAACGTGGCGAATTCCGTGTAAGAGGACCCGCGGTGTATGTGGATAGAAAAAGTTCATTCTAAAGTAATAAAAACATAACGCTTCATTATGTAAGGACTTTAAACACCTCTGAAGACATAGTTATGTATATTATATTGAATTCTGTCAATAGATACTAAATGATACACACATCACCTTTAACGCACAGGTTGGAAGGTTTGTTACCACTACAGTTACACAAAAAATACCTATCTATCTACCATAAGAATTTACAAAGAAATTGTTCTTGATGAAAGTGTGAGATAAATGTGGTTGGTATTTGAACAGAGAAACCATTCATCAATCCATTCCATTTTGTGGTCCGTTTTAGTTTTTTGTGAGGTCTTGTCAGAGTGTTATCCAGTGGTTGTTGTACATAAAAGCAGCAAAACATGGTTAGCTTCATCTTCAGAGTGCCGGTCTGAAGGGCCTGACTATAACTTCCAGTACATGTGGAATTGTAGGTGAACAGAAAGGCATTATGGGAGAGAACAGAAACAGAATTCTAAATCAGCTTAGCCTGCTAGCCCTCAAAAGGATTCTTCATCTTCAAAAGAATGAGATTCATGCCTGCAAGGCCCATCGCTTCCTCTTTAACCTTCACGTTGGCTCTCTCTCGCTCTTCCTTTCTGTGTCTCTCTTGTTTAAAATGGCCCCTTGACAAGCATAATGAAGGGGAATGAACAGATGCATTGTTAATGTATTACTCGTGTTGAGATTGGAGCCTTGAGGTAATATTTGTCTTCTTTTTTTATTTTGTCCTGTTTTGTTTTAATGCATAGAGTAAAGCGGAGTACATACGACACCCATCTTCTGCAGAACACAAAAGAAGATATTTTGAAGAATGTTGGTAACAGAAAACCGTTTGTCTCCGTTGACTTGCATTGGTTTTTGCGTGTGGTTACCAACATTCTTTAAAATGTCGTCTTTTGTGTTATACTGAAGAAAAAAGAAAATGGCACAGGTTTAATTGATGATCGAATTATCATTTTGAGCTAAACTACTCCTTTAAATTAGAGGCCACATTAAGACATATCTGCATCAACATTCTCCTTCCACTGTTCTTGGATCAGCTCTGCCTGTCAATACTATAGCCTCTTTATTATACAGGATCCCAACTGGCAAAGCAAAAGAACGAGAGAGAAAGGAGAAAGAAAGCGGAAACTGTACTAGCATAGTCGGTGTTTCCCTCATGGCTGGAAATTAATAATGCATCTTAGCCATTTTCACTGCTGTTAAGTGCTATAAAGGGCCTGGTTGGACAGGAGAGCAGCAGAAAGGGCCTGGGCCAATGTAAGCCTTGATGTTTGTTGTGAACAGAACATCAGAAGTGGGCGTGCACACTGGACATACTATGGCATTTAAAAACAGCAGGAATAGATCTGAATGCAGGAGTCTCAAGTGTTTTAGTTATCCTTGTTCTCTTGAAGTTGTTAAAAGTTTGTGTTGTCATGTTGTTAAAGGGGTCATATGGCGTGAATATGTGTTTTTCTGTGTCTTTGGTGTGTTATACAAAAAGGAAAGCATTATATCTAAAAGCGAATGCTCACCCAGACCTGCCGAAACGCCTCGTGCAACCACACCCCCACAAATCTACGTCAGTTCGTGGTATGATTTGACTAAGACCACCCGAATGTTTTCGCAAGTTAGGTGGGCGTACCAGTCAATACAATTGCATTGGAACCTGAAGTTCCAAATATGGTAAGAGGCGTTACATTTCCGTCACCTGCTTGCAGTATTCCACCTACGCACTGGTTAACTGGCCAATCATAGCACACCTCGCTTCTCAGAGTGATGAGCTTTGGAGAAATCTTCGCGTTTCAGAAAGGCGGGGCAAAGAGGAGATACGATACAAACATGCACGGTATGTGGAAAATACGACGTTTTTTAACCTTAAATTGTGTTTACACATTGCATTACATCTAAAACAAACGATAATATTCGTTTTTGCCGTGTCATATGACCCCTTTAATGAAATGTATAGCTGAAGACTAATGAGAGGGATAAATAACAAATAAAGTTATTCAGGTTATATTGTATAATGGAAGAGCGTTTAGGATAGGTAATGTACATTGTGCTCGGATATAGCCGTCATTGGAGCCGCGTTGTCTGCGGAACCTCACTGAACACATTATGCTGCAGAGTAATCTACAACACCATTACAGGCAAATGATTAGCCACAAACACCCAATTAGGGTGTAAAAGGTTTTTAGGGGAGGCTAACAATCAGCGATCAACCGAGGAGCGTAAATCACAGCGCACTTACTGTCGCAGCCCATGCTAGAGGTTTTTTATTTTTGCCATAATTCAAAGTGAACTCACTCCTAGCTTCGCTTGCATTTTGTTTAGTATTTCACTTAGATTTACACACACAGACACACAGAAGAGACATCAAGTGAGTTGCTTGGAATGCTTTGCGTCTTTTCTTTCTCAGAAGTTTCGCAGGCCTCGAGCAGCAGTTTGATTTGTACCCCAAAACTGCTTTCGTTGGTTTTTCCTGTTTATTTCTTCGCTGCTTTGCGGTTGAGGTAGAATCAGGGTGTGTATTAAAAGCTCAAAAGATAGACGGTCGTGTTTGTTTACCAGTTGAGGAGCCGATGGCGATCGGCAAATCTTCTTTATCTATCCTTAAACTCCTGTCACCTTTTTCTAGTTCTTCTTCTCTCTGTTGTTCCCGGTTCCCTCTTTCTCAAACAGATCTCGTCGTAGCCATCTGGCAGGACCTGTTGGTTTGTTTGTTTTTCAGAGCAAACAGCAAATCACTCCCTTCCTCTCTCTGCCTTTTACCATATGCCACAGCCTGTGTATTAGAGTACGGCATGTTTATTAATGAAGCTTATCAAAGGCGCCAACACGCACACACAAACCTGCTGGACGGCCTTCGACGGAGAAGGTTTATGGGAAGATGTCTTAACCGTTCCTTTGATGTAAATTGAATCGCACATTAAATGACTTGGTGAACAAATTTTTTTCTTGTGTTGACATATTTCTTGTTAAAACATTTTAAAGAACCAATGGGGCTTACATCAGTTACATCACGGCCACGAAGCATGATTTGTTTCTAGTCTGTTGCAGGTGGTGTCATACAGAATGATACTCATTTACATTTATGCATTTGGCAGACGCTTTTATCCAAAGCGACTTACATAGCATTATCCCATACATTTATACATATGTATGTGTAATCCCCTGTGATCGAACCCACAAACTCTCATTGTTAACGCAATGCTCTTACCACTGAGTTACAGAAAAGCTTCATTCACCCGTTGTGGCAGGCTGATGTTTAAGGACATACCGGCAGAGCTTCAAAATCACTCTTTCTACACTACAAACACTACAAAGACAGTTCACCTATCAAAGTTAACCACATAACATTAAGAATGAGGGAGTATCAATGCCGTTTCCCGCCAGTCTTGTGAAAACTACGGTATGCTGAATTTTTATACAATGTTATCGTGAGATGGTGAAGCTCAACATCTGGAGCACCTGGAGTTTATGCCTGATCCACTATCCTTCTTTAAGTGCACCCAGCATTATTTTCCTTACTTTCCTTCCTTCACAAACAGTTTTAAACTACAACACTAGGATTAATTTTTTTATTAAATTGTTATTAGAGTAAGTCTTTTACCACTGTAAAGTGCCTTTTACTTGTAATACTTTTATTTTCATCACTTAACTTTAAACCCATTTTTCTCCAAATTCCGTTCCTGAAAATCATAGCGCTCAGCCGACTTCAGAGCCATAACTTGTGTTGCATTCAAGGTGTGAGCAAAATAAAAAAGGAAAAGGGCTTGAACCCAGCTTCCGTGTGTAATATGTCAATTTTCACCATGTGTTGGGTTTTCCTAGATCGCATTACATTTAGTAAACTGTAATTGTTAACTGCAATAAGTAAAAAAATTTCAGAAAACGTTATGTAATATGCAGGTTTTATGATAATATACAGTAAATGGCCTAAAAGCCAAGAGGTACTCTGATTTAATGGGGTCTTAAACCGTCTCTCACCTGAATACAAACTTCATAAAAAATTAAAGCTGCCTTCCTTAGACAGGTTATGTCAATGGATACGCATGAAAACGGCGGAAGTGAAAGAGAGATCAGCGGAGGGAGAAAGAGAGAGACGGAAAAAGACCTTAGGGTGTGCTGGGAGGTAGACAGACCTGGAGGAGCCCGGAGGGCCATTAGCATAGCGTTAATGCTAATCAGTGGCTGAGCAAACTAAATAATGCATCAGCCGCAGATGGCAGGAACCGGGCAGAGCTACACATAAGCATTCTTCAGCCACTGCTCTCAGGGCTTATATTGGGCCTGTGGAGATAATGTGTCTAGAATCATTTTTGTAAGGTGTGATTAGCATAAATGAACCTTGCTCAGCATTTTTGCTTGAGGTTTCTATAAATCGGAAAAATAATGGAGTATGTGACCAATGGACATTGACTGATAATAGTTAAATCAAATGAGTTGCAGTTTCCATACTATAAGTCAATATTAGTACTTGCAAAAAATATTTTGCTACGGTCGACGTCAAAAGATTTAGAGAAAGGTGCTTTGTGTCCTCAGAATGGAGTAGTTTTAGAATATGCCACCAGGGACTAACTGGGAAATGCCGTCATTTGAATCAGTTTAAAGGTCCAGTGTATGAAATTTTGCGGCATCTAGTGGTGAGGTTGCGAATTGCAACCGATTGGCTCACTCTCCCTTCTTTCGAAGCACTACGATGGCTAACACAGGACTTAGATGTTCTGAAGGAGAAACCGTATTTACAAAACACACTCTCTATAGCACTTTGTCTGTTAAGGGCTACTGTAGAAACAACATGGCGAATTCCATCTAAGGAGACCTGTGGTGTATGTAGATAGAAATAGCTCACTCTAAGGTAATAAAAACATATTGCTTCATTATGTATGGTCTTTATACAGTACACCTCTGAAGACATGTATGTACTGTATGTTATTTTGCATTTCTGTCAAAAGATCCTCCAACAAATTACACATTGGACCTTTAACATGGAGTGACACACTTGTCAGGCAACTGCGACGATAAGACGATATTCGCAAATCTCAGCTAAGCTTTAGATGCTCGTCATTAATATCATTATGAAGCAAACAAGATTTCTGCGGTGAGATGCTTTCATCTCGCTTTTGTTTCCGAGACGGCAAAAAACTAATCCTAATCTATGAGATTAAAGCATTTGTGCACTTGAAAATAGGAAGTTTGTACACTTACCGCTTTTCTACATGAATTAAGGATTAATGGAGTATAATGCAGTTAGCTGAGAAAGTGTATCATCGCCATGGTGTGTCAACAATATTATAATGACAGTTAAATCCTGTTCAGATCTGGAAATCTCTGACTTGTTTATTCTCGATGTCACGTCGAACCGCTGATCAAACCCAAGGAGCTTATTGGTTTCAGCTTTGGTGTCTTTCTGTAAAAGAGAAAGGCATTTCATTACATGTGTGTTTTTCCTAAAACAGCATGTGTAAGTAATTGTGCCCAATTTTGAGCTGACCTAACCGAGTTCAGTCAGAGTAGCTGTCATATTTAATTTTAAGCAAATGAAAACGTGAATCTGAAGATTAACTGTACGGTATGTTTAATATGTCATGCTTTATCAGGTCTTTCCTAGAAAGAAATTTTGTATTTGTTTTTTCTTGTTTTATCTGGAATCACTGTGAATGTTTTTCAATGCACAGCTGAAACAAATTTATTTAACCTGGCAGACATAAAATATTGTTCATTTGCAGGTTAACCCGGGCTTTTTTTCTTCCGCGTCAGTGTATGAGTTGAGTGGTGGAGACAGCGGTTCACTTCCAGCCTAGCAAGATGGGTCCGGTCTGTTTGTAGGACCAGAAACCTGCATGCATGATTTAACGGCTCTTGCCGCCAGCATCGGTGCTTGTTATGATCCTCGCCCCGTCTTCCCTTGCAGCTCTGCTCTAACCTCTCAGTGCCCGCGTTCGGCTCTCTCAAGGTCACCTCCAAGGCTCAGCGTGATGATTCACTATGAGACGAAAGTTGTTGCCGGGAGCAAAGTTTACCCACAACATAAAAATCATGATTCGCTACGGTGGAAGAAAGCTAGGAGGTGTAGCTGAAGGGCTTTTTCTGATCACATTACACCAGGGCTGGATCTCTGCTAGAAACACCTCTACAGGCTTGTCTATTTTTTATTCTAGCTAGCCGTGGTTCCTAGTCTCCGCGAAGCATGCCAGAGATGTTTACTGCTGATGCCTTTCTGATTTTCAGCAGGGGAGGAAATGCGCTGTGGTTGTATTGTTGTATCTGCTGGTACGTTGTGTTTATTGAAAGCTCTAAAGTCTACAACAAAATCAATAATTCTATCAGGGTTGTGCCAAATTCAGGATTTAAGGTTCGGCTTCTGTACATTGAATTTTAAGAGTGTGACTACACTCCACAGGAAGTTGATGTGGAATTTGAATTTTAATGACGGGAAGTGGATTTAACTGAATGAAAATTTTACAGGTTTACAGGTCAAAACATTCTCAAAGTTTTCTTCCAAACGAATGCATTAAAGAAAGTTAGTTTATGAAATATAATTATTTTGTTCGATACATGAATAAAAACATTTATAGGTGACTATAGGTGACATTTGGTTTGTCTGTTTTCTTGTCTTTAAGGCTTATACAAATATATATAATTTATGTATTAATCTTATTTATTTATTAAATAATTATTCTTGTTATTGAATTAATGAATTAATTTCTTACATTTATTTCCACTTTATTTTATTTAAATTCTTCATCCAGTTAAAATGTAATTTAAATTCAGGAATTGATTAATAATTTTAAACATTTTAAATCTATTTCTGAATTTCACACACACTAATCCCGGATCATCAGGTCATGGCGAAGCAACAGAAGAGAGTGCCTCTTTATCACCATAGCCCGCTGATAGCCAGAGCTTTAATCCCAATGAACCTGATGTCGACCTCTCTCGCCCTTTCTCTCTCTCACTCTGACCTTATCTCTCTTACCTTTATCAGGCCCTGTCTCTCACACAGCACCACTTTAAACCACATGAATGATCACCTCACGGTCAACAGGAGACATGGCCATTACATACGCACACATACACTTTAAGTCACGCTATCCTGAGGTCATATTTGTAGCGTCACTGCGCTTTCGTCAGATCCAAATCTTTGGCACGTTTATTGTTTAGATTTTTTTTAATGATTTTTTTACATTTACTATTTTTTCATTTTGAATGTTTTTAATTGGCAAAATTATGGCAGAGCTTTAGCCTTGTGGTTAGCACATGTGACCAATGGTGCTAATGTGAAGAAAACAGGTTTAAGTGCAACGAATTTTTCTAAATTCCTCCTTCCGGCCCTCTTTGTTTCCTGTCCTCTCTCAACTGTCATCAAGGGGGAAAAAAGTCATATTGATATTACATTACATATTTGAAATCATTGTAATATATAAAAATGGTAAAGTAAGAAAGATGGTGCACTCATATAAGATAAAAGAAACAGCCCTTTAAATTTCACACTTGTGTTTTCTTACTCAAAAAATCAGTTAGGGATTCAATTAATGCCAAATCTAGCCAAACCATAAAAACGTACAACAACAATGACCCGTGGTGAGAAGCTTCATAAAAATAACTTTATTACGCTTGTCATTATGTAGCAGTGGGGTGCGGCCAACGGCCGATATCTCTGTTGAATTTGCTGCCAGTGCCGGTGGCAAGACGGGTTTCTGTGTAGCACCATTAACACCGCCATCATCATCGTTTTCCTAAATGAACTTGAGCGCTGACCGCCTCACTGAAGCCCATTAGACAGCACAGATGGCCCTCTCAAGAGGTACGGCTATAATAATGCGCAGTTTAGTTATGATCTGACTTTAGGGCTTCGGGCTACTACGCCTCCGTCTTTGTCCCCACCCTTCCTCCTCCCGTTCATGTGACTGAAACGACAATCCGACTGAGGGCTGATCCATGGGATTGACCTCTGACCTCCAGCCTGCATTGGTGCCTGTTTACATTGAGCAGATTGAAGTTGTTTTTGGTGCGTGATTTGTGTGCAGGCGGGGAAGTGACAGGGACACACACACAGATAAAGAAGGAGGTGAATGTGGTTAGGGAGGAACATGTTGGTATGCTGTCTGTGTCTACAGACATTAGGGAGGGTATCAAAGTGCAAATATGAATCTGGCAGTTCTCATAATGAGAGAGATGGGAATGTATTATAAAATAACTAGAAGTGACCGACAGCAAGAGACAACAGACGATCTTTTTTGAATCCCAAATACAGAGAACGAGAACTGTAGGAAAAACTAGATTATAGAGAAATCTGTAACTTCTTTTTGGGAATTATTTACAATTTATGTTTGTTTTAATATATTTTTCAGCTGGTTAAAGTTCATGCTGGTAAAATGCTTATTTTTTCGTATAAAAAGCACCATAAATGCATTCCCGTGATGCTCTTTAGGTTCACTTTTATAAGGATGAACACAACCTCCCATAATGTATTCAAAAGTACAATGTTCCACATATACTGTATTATACAGAACATTGAGGGTTTTAAACAGATTAACATGAAATTTAAATGAAAAGATTTGTTAAGAACGGACAACCAGCCAGATGGATGATGATGTCACATAGCCAGACTTTGGACTATGGGCGTATAGTCTAGTGCTTTCTGAAGCTTATTTTGGCCAAAAACACCCACTCAGACAGGAAGGGGCCATCTGACCAACATTTAAAACACCCAACCATGGTTTGCTTTTTACAGGACATTTATAGAAAGATAAACGTGAAATCAGATATAACCCTGAGAGCGTTATTGAATATAGTGTGTATATTATGTATAATATCGTTTGCAGAATCGAAAGATTTTCGAACCTTTAGTGCCTTGCGGTTACAGAAATATGCATCTCACCTCACACTTAAGCTGAGCCTAGGTGGAATAAAATTGTAGACTCAGCAAAAAAGTTTGAAAGCCAAGGATATACTGAAGCTACTGAACGTTCAGAACTTATGATTGAGTTCTACATCAAGATGCACAGGAAATGTGTCTTCCAAAGTGCATTCTGGGTATTGCGTACCATTATACTTTTAGCACTTAAAGGGATAGTTCACCCAAAAATGAAAAGTCTGTCATTTTTTACTCACCCTCTTGTCATTCCAAGCCTGTATGACTTCAGAAGAAGTTGGTAATCTAAAAGTGCCGGCACCCACTTTTTTCACCAATGAAAGTCAATGGATGCCATCGCTGTTCGGTTCTTCAAAATATCTTCTTTTGTGCTCCGTGAAAAAAAGAAAGTCAATCAGTTTGATATGACAAGAGGGGGAATAGCCTAATTGATGACAGAACTTTCATTTTGGTTGAACTTTCATACAAACAAGCTGAGAAATAAAGAACCGATTTTATCAATGCCCGAGTTTGTTCAAGACAGGGGTTCTTCATGAGTACAAGTCCATAAGTGTCTTCCTGAGGATTGACGGTTACAGAATTGCACACATCATCCACGCAAGGCAAATCAATTAGAGACAGGGAGGAGATGCCCTCTACGCCATTGAACTCAAAGCGCTATTGAGTTTTCATGATGGGCTTTGACCGTGATGAGAGATCAGCAGTAAAACTGATAGTCCTACTGCACTCTGAAACAAATTATCTTCTGTACTCAATGGAAAACACTTCATCAAACCAGAGAGGCGCTGTAGGTCTATTGATAGATGGGCTTTGTGCGCTGGGGGAGGGCGAGAGAGGTTCCGGGAGGGGCGAGAGAGAGAATGAGAGTTTGTCACAGATGTCCAGCCCTTTGAAAGAAAATTAAACAAGTACCTCATTAGCAACCGTTGGGCTGCTCCCGCGAGGAGTGCGATGAGCCAGGCCTTTTAATAAGCTGGGAACTTAATCGCTGCCAAGGTCTCCGTGCACCCCACAGATTTTGCTCCAACTTTAACACCCCTGCCCTCCCCTTTTCCAGACCTCCCTTTCCCGTTTCCAGTCCTCCTTTCTGACCTCCTGAGAGCCGGCCTCGAATACCCCCAATCCCAGCATCTTCTATTGACCGCAACCGATGCGGAGGCCCAGAGAGAGATACCATGCTGGTTCTGCTCTTTGCAGCTTCAGAAAGAGGGATAATGCCTTTTTTGTGCCACGCATCTAGCTGAATTATGTGCGCTAATTTGATTAGGCAGAGATTTGATTAACTGGAAAATGAGGGCTTTGCGTAGACTTTCACACGCTTAATTTCTTCCTTGCAAAGCAGACGCAACATTGTGTCATGAAACTCAGAGGGCATATGGGAACCCCTTTCACAGGCGAGAAGGGCCTTCCAGGGCCTGCAATATCCAGGACTGCCACGGTTTATACTGGGATAATCAGTTTAGGGCTCTTTGCTGGGCCGCAGAATACAAATTGCATTTGGCATCAGCAGTGAAAAGGTTCAAAGGATAATGAGATTAATGTAGTAGAGAACTGAGCTGAGCAAGAAAGGGAATGGAGAAAAAAAGAAATGAATGCGAGGGAAGTGAAAGGTTAGAAAGTGGAAAACAATTTCATTTGATGTGTGGACGTTTTGAGTATTCATTTGTGATAAACGGTGGCAATCATCTACAGTACACACCGTGTTTCGAAAAGTACACTGGATTATTGCTTTTGCTGGTTGTTAGTGTATTTACTTTTTGTTTTTTTTTACTTTACTTTTCATTTTGTTTATTTATTCGATTGATTTCATTTGTCATATATTTCACTTTTAGGAATGGTGCAACAAAAGGTTCTTCACAACGATGCCATAGAAGCACCATTTTTGGTTCGACAAAGAACCATTTGCTCAAAGGTTCTTACAAGAACCATTTCGGTTTTACTATTTTATAATTTAAATAACCTTTTTCTACAACAAAGAACCTTTTGTGAAACAGAAAGGTTTTTCGGATGATAAAGGTTGTTTAAGGAACCATTTATCCAAATATGGTTATTTTATGGCACTGCAAAGCACCTTTTATAGAGTGTTGTCTAATATATAATAACGTTTGGCTGTTATATCATAAAATGTTGTCGCTGTGTTCACAGGGAATTTTTTTTTAAATGGCCAAACAGTGTGTTAAAGGTGACAAGCTCTTTCTCATACTTTTTAATGGTTAAATATTGGCAAAAACCACAGACAAACATGAAGTGACCAGTAGTAAAGATTTATTTAAAAAAAATACTAAATATCGGTTTTCCCCTCGACAGCAAAGCAAAGAGTATTAACTGCTCTGCGTAGTTATGAGCAATACTACATTGGCCAATAAATGAACAGGCAAGGTTGGAATTATATGAATAATGGGTGTTCAGATCTATCATGGGAGTGATCGATCAAAAAAGGACAAACCCAACTGTTGGGCAAATAGGGGTTGAGTACGTTTATCTGTTCAGCTCTTCATCATTTAGTACCCTGACCAGACCCATACCAATGTTTTCCTTTAACCCTCTATTCAGCTGACCGAGCTTGTTTTACCTCCATGAAACTAATTACCCAGCACAGTCAGACACATACACTGATCTTGACTGTCTGTCTGTCATGCATCCAGAGTGTGGGCTTCAAATTGGGAGGTTACAGAAAGCCAAGGATTCATTAAAAAAAGAGAGAGATCTGCAGTGAAGGAATGGTGAACCGAGAGAGAGAGAAACGGGGAGGTGCGGCTCAGACAGATGAGCTGTCTCCAATTGGACTTCCTTCCATCTCCCCCATCTGCTCACCCCAGTTTTAATTAAATCTACTGAGATGAGCACTATCTCTTCCTTTTTCTCACCGTCGACTTGTGTATGTGTGTGTTCGCATGACAGCGAGCGAGCGGGTGATGCCATTCTGTGCCAGTGTCCACTCATCTCTCGTGTGGTGTTGCCAGCTGCTAATGAGAGCCAAGCAGTGAGGGATAGAGACGGGCAGCACTATAGCAGTCATTTGCCAACTGGCATGAGCTGTTAATGAGGGGGATTGTGGGAAGTCCCACGCGCAACCGCACACGTGCACATTCGCACAATCAGACTCGCTGCACCGTTGCCAAAGTTTGCACACACTTACGAACATGGCTGCTTGAGGACAAACAGATGGATGCACAACAAAATATTCACATATCAACACTTCTAGAGAAGTTGAAGGAGTCATCAGAATATTGATCAGGATTTTGTAGGGCTTACTATGTTTTGCATGGTGGTCTTTGTGAAACAATTGACTGTACATTTTTATTCAAGTGTGTATGCGTGTGCATGTTATGTTTATGTCTCATCCAATTGAACCCCTTATCTTCACACTTTTAATTGATCCGTACACTTTTCTTACGTCTGATCTGACAGAAGAGAGCAGGTTTGATGTGTAATTATGACTCTTTGTAGCTGATGGATATTTGAGCTGTCACTGCAAGATGAGATACCTGTCACCCAGCGCCGAGATCAAACACGTGTTTTCATATTTTTCTAGACGGAAGCCCTCAGGCACAAAAACAGCCAGTTACAAATGATCACGCTAGCATTGATTCATACAAGAACGTATGACGGCGGCTCATTTGAATAATACAGAAGCATATTAGGGTTTCATAATGAATACGCACAAGATCTGCTTTAGCCGGAGTCTGACAGGAGGGGATTAAGAGCTGCTTATGAATTCGGAGCGGGTTTGCGGTGATTCACGTTGATGCTCGAAATCACAACTCCAGAGACTCTTGGGAATTATGTTGCCATTGAATGTTCTTGTTTTCATTTTTATTCCGTAAAGGGATTAACATTTCTGTTTATGTTTGCACGTTTAGGTTTGTTAACTTGGCGTGGAAAAGTGTTGTGATTTAAACATCAATCAATCATCATTAGACTTTTATTGTAAGACTGAAAGTCAGTTAAGGAAAAGTGCGATGTGGTAGACTGTGCTAATGGCACATGTAACCTGTGAAAAGCTCTATACTTGACCCGAGAACATCTGCAGTTGCCATTAATAACTTGTCGACGGGTGTTTCGTTTGAAGGCCGGATTCGTGCTTCCTTACAAATGCACTTAGGGTCACACAAAGGGTCAAGGTTTGGCTTGTTAGCATGGTATAGTTTACCATTAACTACACCACTTGGTATTTACAGGCACTTAGAAGTATTCATTTATTCTAACAATATTTTTGTAAGCAATATATATTTGATATATTTATGTGTAAAATGGATTAGTGGGAATATTGCGAATGGGTAGTTTTGTTAAGCTGCTTTTTGTTAATCATTTCTTTACCATTGATTTATATTACTTAAAGTCGGGATTTTATTTTTACTGTTTTCTAAAAGGAACTTCTTCAAGTTGTTCCAAATCTGTCAAAATGCTTTTGTTCTGATGAACACAGAGAAAGATATTTGGAGGAATGCTTGTAACCAAACCCCATTTACTACCATAGTAGGAACATTTTTTTAAACATTTACTTGTTGTGTCGAAGTTGAACTCAAAAGAAGATATTTTCAACAATGTAGAAAAGCAAACAGTTCTGGAGCACTTTTGACTACCATTGTCGTTTGTACTACTATTGTAGTCAATGGTGACCAAGAAGTATTCTGCAAGATATCTTTTTTTATACAGATTAGGAAAAACTCGAAGGTCAGTAAATGATGACAGAATGTTTCTTTTTGGGTGAATTTTCCCTTTGATAATTCATGGTAAACATACTTAAAACAAACCCATACAAAGTTTAATAAAATGTACATACTACAAACACAACCTTTTATCTTGTAAAATTTATCTTTATATCTGAAAATTTTCTCCTCGCTTTCTTTGTTGAGTTCTCTTACGCGCCGAACTCTTTTTGCCTTTTGAAAGGGTAACTGACAACAACAGGGCCTGATGTGCAGAGGCCTTTGAGTCTTTGGCCTATTATCCTGATGGAGCTTCAAAGAGTCTCTGAGCTCTTAGGCAGCTGAGACCCAGAGCTCTGGTGTCACGTTTAGCCTGCTCGGATTCCCCTCACTCCCGTTGAAAATCAATGATTCTCTGGTCGATTGTTCCCGGTCTTTGAAAAAAGCTTAGTGACCCCGCCAGAGAAAATATGTGCGTGTGGAGTCACGTGTGTGCATCGGCTCTTATGTGTATGTGTACAGGTGTTTATGTTAGGGCAGGATTTCTTTGTGGCGGCGTAAATCAGCCTCGGATGGATTTTCTCAAGCAGGTTTTCAGTTCAAGTCGAGTCTGAGCCCCAAGCATCGCCGGAACAGGTTGGGTTTCTAAAGGCTTATGGGGGAATTAGTCAAATCTGTGGAGTTAAAATGTGGCCTAATTCCGACTGACCTCTCTCTGGCTCCGCTTTGACTTTCTGCACTGATCAGCAACGCTGTAACAAGCTTTTCTGTCTGTGTGGCAAGGGATTACTGAAGCGAAACCCTCTCCCTCCTCATCCATCTGCGGGGAGAGGGCTGGGAAGAGAGTAGGAGAGGAAAGCCGGAGGGAGGGTGGGAGGATGGGATAGGAGGGCTCAGAGGAGAACGAGAGAGAGAGAGAGAGAGAGAGAGAGAGAGAGAGAGAGAGAGAGAGAGAGAAAGGAGGCATTTGCCTCAAGGCGTATTGTCTTGTCTGTGTTGCTTAGAATTCTTCTATGCCAGAGTTGCCTTTGTTGAGATTTAGGTTGTTTTGTCCTGTCTGCAGTTTGAAGTCTTTCCAGCTTAATGTCTTTGAACAGCCGAGGTCGGTCTAATCTATCCTAGGATTCTGCCTTCTGCTGAGTGGCTTTGACAGACGTTCGGGATGTTTTGATGTCTGATGACATTTTTGGATGCGTCTCCTGCCACTTTCGGTGGATGTTGGATCGCTTGGATTTTAATCAGGAGCTTGTGTTGGAATCTCTCTTTTCTCTGAAGGAGCACGACAGATCTGAAAAATTATCTGTGCCAGCTTTAATTTGTTTTGCATGAGGGTGTACATTTGGTTTAAATAGTCATTGTGTTTTCTCATAGTTGTAGGATTACAACTGTTAAAGTGTTGTGTTTTTAGACTTTCAATTATAGTACATTCATGTGATTTATAAGAATGCAATATTAAATGCAAAGGATTAAATGGCATGATTGTTTTGACTATTGCAAAATATAAAAATCCTGATGATTAATGTTATTCCAGCATGATTTGTTAATGTTACAAAGAGCTTGATTGTTTCAATGGGAGCAAGATAAATACACATTTTGAAATAAAACTTGGAAATGAAAAATGTGTACATCGCCATCATCAAAAGTATTATCAATAAACTAGATTTAATTTGTGTTTTACATCAAAACTTTGTTTGTTTGAAATATAAAAATCGTAAAACTTTCTGATGTTTAGGTTAGACTAAGAATCCCAAACTTCCTTTTAAAATGTTGGCTCTGTCCGAGTCATCAAACATTGTTTTCTTGTCATCCCAGAATCTGTGAATGTTTTCCCACTAACTATTCAATGCTTTTGATGGACTACATATTATATTTACGTGTTTGTGTCTTCAACCTCACTGTTGTGGTCCTATTATGAGTATGACCCTGGGCCTCAGTCTATCATCATGCGTGTGTGCGTGTTCTCCCTCTGCTCCTCTGCATTATCATAAAGAGTGATTTGGAAATAATGGATGCAAATAGCTCTCTTCTTTTCTATCATTACCAGCCTCTTCTTCACTCTCGTTCTCCCTCTTGATGGCCACAGGCGGTGATTAAAGCTGTCATCTGCAGCTACTCATTAAAAGAGAACAGCTACAGAGGCCAGAGGGAGAGAATACGATGACTAGAAAGAGAGATGCTTCTCTGATGCTTCTCTAAAAAAGAAATCTAAAGAGAGGGGAAGCAAGTCTTAGGGAGACTGTAAGATGAGACTATATCACGATATGCAGTAATAATGTTATCAATTGGAGAATGGATATTTATAATTTTTTATTTCTTATCTTATGATCTTATCTTATATTAATTTTACTATTAGTAGTATTACTTTATCAATTAAAATTGTATTATCATAATTTATTATTTTAATTATTTTTCAATTTAGCACTTATTTTTAATGTGTGTAACGGTAGAGACACCTGTCCACATTACACCTGTGATGTCCTTCTTGTATGGACTTCAGTCTTTTCAACAGGGACAACTGATGCCCGACCCTTCCTTTATTCCTGCCTTTATTCTTTATTCATATCACCTTTATATTTCTTAAAACACTAATGGCTGGATGAAGTAGTGACCTTTTATCCCCATGTGGTATGACTGGATCTAAAGGCAAATTGGGGAACATATTGCATTATAAAAACGATAATAGATGATGCTAAAATGTCAGTTTTTAGCCCCGGTAATTGTTAACATGCTTGCAGAGACTGGAACATTTCCGTCTCGTAATTACACAACAGGCCTCTTAAGAGCGTGTTTTCTGTCTTTGCGTATCTCCTTTAAGACCCGTCCGCTCTTGCGTTTGGTTTCTTTAGAGCAGCGATTCTCTCGGAGCCGCATCTCTTGTGTGAAACATTAGGAGCAATTAGCCACCAGATGAAAGCACTTTAATTACTAGCCGCAGGCAAACAAGCACAAATATTTGATGGGAAATTACTGGTGATTTAAAAGCTCTTTTTTCTCTCCCTCGCCGTCGGTAGAAAAGCTCGCAGCTGTGAGAGTCTGAGATCAGGGTTTTTATTTGGAAACTCGCTTGTCTGTTTTAACTCTAAATGATGAGAGGTTTAAGTGACTGAAAGCACTCGCTGCGGTTTAATTCATGGCGCAAAGTCCAAATGTGAAATCATCTCTGAGTGGGAACCTCTAGACGGTGTTACATAAATAGATTTTTAAAAGGCTGATGTAATAAATTCAGTAAGATTTCTAATACAGTCCAGCTCTTTATATTTGCATTAGTTCTCAACGGAATTCAGCAGTCGACAATCTCAGGGCGCAGGTTTTAGTATCACTTATCAAAGTTTGTATCAAGATATATTTTTCAAGAGTTCATAAAAGGATTCTTTGAATGGATCCCGCATGACAACCTGATCTCACATTAAACTGCAACTATTTTACGAAGTGGCCATTTTATATGAATGTATAATGCCCCACCCCTTAACCTAATGCAGATTATACTAAAACATACAAATGATGTTGTATGAAATAATCTGAAAAACCTAATACCTCTCGTAAACAGTAACGAATTGCAATGAGACCGTGCTGTGGCCAATACGATAAAGCTACAAACCAATTTTACACAAGTATGCATATGGTGTGAATTCCATTATAAATGGCGCTTTTACTTACTTTGGACCACATCAATGAATGAAGTCTCGCATTCATGCTCGTTCCGGGCCTAAAAGTTAACAAGACAAGCTTTCTTACAATATTTTATCCAGTCCAAATTTCAATCCTGCGTTTATTACAGATTACCAAAACCTTCATTTCATAGCAAGTGTTGCAGTAATTGGCTTTCTCTCTAAAGTATTTGTGTATCACATTTGAAGAGGAGGCTGCTCTGGTATTTTCTGTTGGGGCCTAATGGTGCAATTAATTTCCCTCCATCTGTTCCAGAGACTTTTAAAGGAAATGGATTTTTCTTTTGCTTGCGCAGTTTTCTAAACGGGCCCTAATGAAGGAGATAGTCCATATCCTTTAGCTCTCTCAGGGGCTCCATGTGGGAAGTTAGTTTGGAGACACAGAGGATAGCAGAGCCGGTATTGCTCACGCTCCCTACAGTCTATGTGTGTGTTTGAAGGTCAGTCTGCACACACATCTATCCACAGACACCACATTTAGAGGGATTAACCCTGTTTATTAATCGCGCCGTAATTGGGGCCCGATGCCGGGTGTGTGTGGGTGCCCTGGGTGCAGTGGCATCATTTCTCTCACCCCAACCCCCCTTTTATGCCCATTTTCTATCTTGCTGTTCCTACCTCATTACTCCAAAAGAAGGATGGATAGCTTGGGGGCACGCTCATCTCCCTAGGAGGCAAGTAAAGGTTGATCGGGTCATTATGGCACGAGTTCCCATCATGCCTTGCAGTTCGCCTCAGATATGAATGAGCAAACAGCAAATTAGCATTAGCTTTTAGCATCAACGCTGTGATTGGATGGACAACTGGGGATTAGCGTAGCCCCAAGGTTTGTGCTAATGTGATTGGACGAGGGGAATGTAAATGAGCATGCTTGTGATGACCGTGAAAACACGATTGGCTGGGAGGTCGGGTTGAGACCCCCAGTTCTGGGTCTTATCAGAAACTGGCATTGGGTTGTAGAGTTACTGACACTGTCTTTTTGTTCTTGTTGGTTTTTAATTCCAAAACAATCTCAGTCTTATAAAATCTTCTACTATCTCTACTGTGCTCATTGCTATGTGTTTGAATCTGCGTACAAAAATGAACTGATCCTTGCTTGTTTCCACTGATCGAAATCCCAGTTTTTCAGGCCATAGCTTGCTAGTGCATAATGCCTTTTAGTACAGACTCTGAGAGACTGGCTTAGTAGGAAAACAGTGTAAATTCGTTTTTAAAACTCACTACTAATTGTCTGAGGAACTTATAAATATGCAGTTTATTTCTGTTATTTGACTTTTTTTTACTGTAATTGTATTGTTATCATAAACTCTGTTAAATAAAACTGTGAAATTACAGTTTTTAACAGGATAGAGATTTGGAGATGGACCTTTTCAATTGTCAATAAGCAACAACCCAGAGCAGCATAAGTGCTCGCAAAAACACTTAGCAACCTTTAAGGAATATCCTAGCAACCACTACACATTTTTTATAGGTGTAATTATCTGTATTGTTTTTGATATGTAACACAACACAGGAGGCTAAGTTACTTCCCATGCTTTACCAGTAACCTCAAACCCCCAAAAGCTTTTTTCTCTGTCATCATTTCCCAAAAAAGTATGTTCAGTATTTAGAAACCAGCTGTTAGCGATTAAATCTTCTCATATTGCTCGGAGACTTTGTCGACTGTTTGCATTTGATTAGCAATTACCCCTGTTCCCCTACACCAGAAAAACAAGAGTCGTGATGCGGTTCGGTCAGAGAAGGAGCATGTTCCTTATGTATCTCTATTAGGGTGTGTTCTTACAGGGCGTGCAAGGTGTCTCCGGTTCACAGCCAGCCGGTCATGAGTTTGCATTTAATTGGACCCAGTCGGGCCAGCTGGTTCCGTTTTGGTCCGCGGGGAAAATAAATGTTTTGTTTCTCTGTTTTGAGGGGCTCTCATTAGGTAGTTATAAAACAGGACTTTGAAGATTAGAAAGCAAAGCCTGGTGAGCCAGCCAGACAAAAAGAGCCCCACTGCGCTAGCAAGACATCACAGGTTCACCCAACACATCTTTTTCAAATACAGTTTGTCTCTCAATTACATCGTACAGCTTTGCTGTGTCATAGAGGATGATAAGTTCAAGAGTTCAACATCTTGTATCAATTTTGTCGGACTCTCAGATCGCACTCCTGTTTGTGGTTAGGCTGGGAACTGCAGCATGGAAAATCCAGTTTAAATGCGTGGAAAAGGTTGGACGTTGATTGGCTAGACACTGAACTAAATATGTCATATATAAAAATGGTACAAATTAGATTTTTTCACATTTTCAAGAACAATTTATATGTGTTTTATGTGCACTTTTCACCGTTTTTAATTGTTGCAAAGCAATTTAAATAGTAAATACATTTTAGTACAGATAATTCAATAAAAGTGACATTTACAAAACTAAGCAAAAATGATTGTCTATTAGTTTGTAATCAAACTATTATTTTCATAGTGCCATTAAAGGAATAGTACACCTGAAAATGAACATTCTGTCATCATGTATGACTTTCTTCCACTGAACACAAATTAAGATATTTTGAAGAATGTTGGTAAATGAACGTTCACTTCTATTATATGGACACAAAACCAATGCAAGTCAATGGGTACCGCTTTTGTTCATTTACCAACATTCTTTAAAATGGTTTTTAGTCGAACTTTCCCTTTAACCTAATGTGTCTACATTTTTCATAAGGTGTATATTAGCAATATAACAAATAGTTGTAATATTGCAATCAGTTTCTAAACAGAAAGAGGGAAGAATGTGACATTATCATGTCAAAAAACAAATCGATCCCAACTGACACCAATGCAGAATATGGGTGCATTCCTGAATTTTCTGCCATATTTTACTGTTTTGTGCATGTGAGTCAAGTCAGGTTGCCTTTGGTTGTTGCATTAGACCATATTATTTGGTTGTTGCAAGAATGTTGCATTTTCTAGATGGAGATACAAATAACATGATCAAAATAAGTATGTTGCCCAACACATCAGTGTCAATCTCAAGCATATTTTTTGCGAGAATTGACCCAAATTGAGATGAAAATGTTCTCCAGAGAACAGCAGCCGCAGTATCAGTATGGCCTAATGCCAAGCTGGCAATTACTGCATGTATTGTTGTTACTCATTTAAAAAGCAGCTTGCCAACTTTATTCATAACTGGCAACTAAAAATAAACATGTAAAATATAAAACCAAAACTTATATTTGGTATTAAAAAATTACTTTATTTTAAAAACTGTTTATGAATTGAAGAACGCATCTTGTGTGCCTTTTTAAAGCATTATCTCATTAGATACTTGCACGACCATTCACCCACCCTTAAAGAAAGCAAGCACGGTTTAAGTGTGTATGTTGCCCATTCCCTTTTGTCTCGTATGTGTGTGGAAAATAAATAGACAGGAACCACACAGCAGAAGTAATAGTGTGTATGACCACAGGCCAGAGTCTAATAGCCAGGCTGCTATCACGCTGAGCAGCAGGTGTTGTTGGCCTCTCTTCCTGACTGCCGTGCCCTCTCGCACCCTGGGCGACTCTTGTGACCACGGGGGTTCGGAGGAGCCAAACACGGGGTCAGCCAGCATAGCAGGCAAGGGTGAGAGGCCAAACATATGCCTGAAGAGAAAACAACGGGGGTAGTGAGAGAGAAAGGACGAGAGAGATATGTTGGAACAAAACTGCATGAGACTCTCCTCCATCTTTTTGGTTTGGCGTTCGTATTCCGTTCCAAATAATAGATCTCTCTCTCTCTAAGCCGGCAGCTTGATGACAGGAGCTGCTGCTTTGATTTAGGGGTTGTTTTCTGGAGCGAAACTTTGCGCCTCTCGGGGAAGATCTCTGATGAATGCCGTGCGATTTATTTGTTCTTTTTATTTGATTTGAAAGAGTACTAGAGAAAACGGCCTCCGCCTTCTCTTTGAGCACACGAACGTCTTTCAAACTCTACCTCGATTCATGCTCGTTGCCATGGATATATATAAATATAAAGTGCGTCCTAAAGCATAGGCCATCCTGTGAGTGTATATGATTTTTTGAAGGTGTTTTGAAGAATCCTTCAGTCAAGACTGGAATACTCAGTGCCAGTGCTTTGAATAAGCATTAAAACATACGCCTCTTCGAATTAAATCAAATAAAAAATTGAGGGTCACTTCTCAAGGCACTTTTTCTATGTATGTATGTTCTCTGTAAATCTTATTTTTCAAATATTAAGCAAGATCAGATGGGTTTGGCCCAACATGAAGTTGAGTGAGTGTTCCGTTCCGTTTTTGGGTGTACTGTCCCTTTAAGAAGCTCACGGCTAGAGTTCACATATTCCAGATCGTTTCTTTGATGCCCTTTAATTTGTCTCTCTCAGAGCGAGAAGGTCTTCAGAGAGACGCAGAGACATGTAGGGAGACTGCGTGTCTTCATTAGCTCTCCTATAATTGGTTTTGCAACAAATAACTTCCCATTTTAATCAAGGCGCGTGGCAGTCGGGCTGAGCGCCAGCATCTTTGTGTCTTTCAAACGTCAAGGCTGTCTTGGAACAGAAAGCGGTTTGCAGGAAGGTATGTGTACATCCATGTGAGGAACGCTTAGAGTAACAGCCCTTTGAGGCAGAAGATGGCAGCAGACAGGAGACACATGCCTGCACTTGTACCGGCAATGAAGAAGTAGCACATATTGTCTTTCTGTAAGGATTCACCTCGGCACAACACCTTTAAAAGATTGTGAATAAACATTGCTGGTTTTCTTATGTCACTTTCATGTCATTTCAAACTTGTATGACTGATATGATTCTGCAGTACACAAAAGTAGATATTTTCTAGACAACACTACATTCTTTTGTGTTCCAGAAGAAAGGGCCATATAGCCTACAGGTTTTAAACCGCGTGAGGGTGAATAAATGGCAATTTTGGTTGAACTGTGCTTTAAACAGATTGTGTTGATGCAAAAATAGCAGTTATTAGCAGGGGATTGAGTTTTTGGTTGAGCTGTGTTGCTCAAAAGTCACTGACTGCAGCTGTAACAAATCAGAGGAGAACTGGCACTCCCGGCTGATGCTGGTTTCTCCCAAGGTTTTTCTCCATTTATTAATCACTGGAATTTTGGATCATTGCCATCGCTCTTGCTCACATGGAGAGTTCTAATATAAGATTAACGTCAGCAAATTTCATTAACATTAACAGCTTTCGTGTTTTCTTTTTGATGTAAAGCTGCTTTGAAACAAAACAATATTGTAAAAAGCGCTATATAAATAAACTTGATTTGACTTAAGATGGGCAATAGTTAAAAATAGGCTTCTTTCAGATTGATTCTTCTGATTCACCCCAACATTTTCTGTCCTCTTTGTACTCTCTTCTCAATAAGGCCAAAAAATCTAAGAACAACTGTAGTGCATTAGCATAATGGCCTTTGAAGTCATCTTTGGGATATATCTGATACACTAAAGAATTGTTTTAATTTAGATCAAGGAGTCGGATAGATTAGGACGGAATTTTATTTATCTAGTCCACCATTTTAAGCAGAGGCGGACAGAGTAGACAGCTTCATTACTTGAGTAAAAAGTACAGATACCCCTTGCTAAATTTTACTCAAGTACAAGTAAAAGTACTACAGTCAGATGTCTACTTAAGTAAAAGTACAGAAGTACTTGTTTTTAAAAATACTTGAGTATCAAGAGTACAAGAGTACATTTTCAAAATATTGCATTACTACTGCCACAGTGCTTACATTTATGTACAGAAACGTCCTACATGGAGTTTAATGTTAATACCTTGGATAATGTAAGGAATTGAACGTAAAATCAAGTCATTTTCATCTTTTTACCATGTTACTTTATTTAACATTTCTCACTTGCCCACAAAAATTTTTGCACACACATTTGAACCTGACTGTGTTAAACACACCGCATACTCAAGAACATCAAAGCAAATGCTCAGCTTAAATTAATGTGTAATATCAGAAAAGAAAATTCAGCTAACAATTGTGTGTACATGTGAGTTTCTCAGTTTTTTCATCAATCAAATCAATAAACCTAAACCAGCAAAGAAGGCAATATAGCAATGTTCTGACACACCTCTGAACCTGACTATGTTCGCTCGGGTGCATGTGGCTTTGACTACTCAAACTTAACCGAAAAAAAAAAATTATCGCAGCTAGCCAATCATTTAGTGCACTTTTCTGTAGCTAGAATCTAGCTTAGAAGAAATGTAAGGAAGGTTATTTCAATGTCCGTACCTTGACATGCTTCCGCAAGTTGGAAGATGAATTTTTGTAGGCGGTGATGAAGTTCTGTTTTGGTAGACACAGCAAACACTTGAAGTGAAAACTATCATTATCTTGTTCAGAAAATTGAAATAGTCTGGCGAGGTGAGGCCATGGGTTGGCACATTCCCGGGATGGACCTGCTGAGTCTTCATCCATTGATTCGTCCATGCTTTCATCTCTTATCTAAATCTGACCATGAATTTGACTTTGGAGGAAAGCTGAAGGTGATCAGTGGCGCCTGCACAATCCAATCACTTTTGAGAGGGAAACAACAAATTGAGAGATTCCGAGATTTTTCTTTTTTCCTTTTCTTTTTTTTTTTAAAAGTAACGGGTACTTACGGTTATGGATAGAAATGTAGCGGAGTAAAGAGTTCAATATTTGCCTATCAAATGTACTTGAGTAAAGTCATGAATACTCCCCAAAAATGATACTTGAGTAAAGTACAGATCCCTCAAAATTGTACTAAAGTACTGGACTCAAGTAAATGTACTCCCTTAGTGTCCGGCTCTGATTTTAAGCATATACTTCAGAACAATTTGACATTTGCAAATGTGAAATAATACTGACACTTATAATTGAATACATATTAGCTGAACTAAATTGTGTACAAGTGTTTTATGTGAAAGAATTTGTACAGATAGTCAGAAAGTGTGTGTGGATGCTCTGATCTAATATACTCAAGCACAACTCATTTGAAGAGCTCAGAGGTGTCAGAACGGCTGACCTCCCTCAACATTTACGCTGAGTAACATTTCCCATGATGCTTTTAGAGGCAGAAACCTGCCATCAGCTAAGCATAGGCTATTGCAGTGTACTTTTGTGAGGGCTGCAGTGTGTGTGTGTGTGTGTGTGTGTGTGTGTGTGTGTGTGTGTGTGTGTGTGTGTGTGTGTGTGTGTGTGTGTGTGTGTGCCTGTGTGTGCGCATGCACGCGTGTGTGTGTCTGTGTCGTCTTTCCCACAGTGTTATGCTGACTGTGTGTGACAGGTTGACAGCCTGTGACATGTGATGGTTCTGTCTCATGATGTTTTCTGAGGCTGAGAGAATGCGTCATGTTCCTTACTTGAGATCAAATATGGCTGATAACCTGAGGAATACACTCTTACATTAATTCATTTAGTATTGATGCAACATGCTGCACTCAGTGTCTTAAGATTAATTTAGGGTTAACCTTGGTTCACATGAAAATCACGTTTAAATAAAGTTTTCAGAGACATGAATTATACTGACAACTGACATTTTCTTGTTTTTAATAGGTACCAACGTTGATTTAGAGCCAAAGCAGATTCTAAACAGATTCTTTAATTGTCTCTGCATATTAATGCTCATGTTTATTCATTGAATGATTTTATAATTGACAAATAATTGATGATTTGACATCAATGAGTGTTTTTTCTGACTCGATGTGTATTCATATTTTAAGTGCCTCGTAATTAGTTTGATTTAAAAAAAAATAATAATAGTAACGTTTATACCAAACTGCTTAGTTATTGTCAATGTTAAGAACTGAATTTCGATATTAAAAGAATAGTTTACCTTTAAATTAGAGTTCTGTAATTTTCTGATAATTCATTATGCTACTCTTTTATGTATCATGTAAATGTTGACATTGTTTAAAACCTCTTTAACTTTGCCACCCCTGCAGACTCACGGACGGGTCCAATATGACATCATGACGTTGTGTAGCAAAAAACTGGACATATATGGTGTATTTTCAAAGCTTAGAACCTCAGCTCTCATAAAAGAACATCATAAGGTCTGAATGCGTCTTCCCAATACCAACCCCCTCCCGTGAAAATCATACGAAAAATATATATAACATATTCATCTCACAAACATTGAGTTATATATCAAATGTAAGCCCTCAAGAATTTGACTGTATATTTCACCAATCTAACACTTTAGAGTAAAATAGAATAATTGCTAAATTGTTACTTTATGTGTTTTCTGTGAAATGTTTACATTTTTATCCATGTATATCTTTTAAATTCAGAAAAAAATGCAAAATATGCACCAGAGCTTAAGAGGATAACATCTTCTTGCCTTCAATGGGTGTTGAGCTGACGGAATGTTGGTTCTTGTGACTGAAGCAATTTTGTGTCAGCAAACATACTGGTATTATCAACTTTAAGCTGTAATTGTTTTCTAGCTGTACTGCTCTAGCATTACGGGTTCCAGGACGAAAACTGAGAAAAGGGAAGAGAGGCACATCCTTATTTTCTAATAAATGATTGTTTGGTGACAACCTGTGAAGGTACTGTAAAAAACAGCTGTGTATCCTGTGATTTAAAGAGGTGTTGTGTAAGGTGAGAATACAATGCGTTCCAAGGCGTGGAGTTGTGCATTATTAAGACTTCACAGAACGATGTGGAATTGCTTAGCAGAAATGATTTGATTAGAATTCCGGGCTGTTGGAAAAAAGGAGCTGGAAGCGAGTCAAATGAGCGCAGATAGATAAAGCGAGAGTAGGTGTGATAAGGGCTTTAATTGCTGTAACTGCACCTAGAGACTTGATGATCTGTGACATCTTCCTCTCCAGCATGTGAAAACTCTGCTAACAGTTAATTAAGTGTTGCAGGGATGTTGGGGAGAGATTGCTGGTAGTTGGCACACTCCCTGGATCAGAGAGAATTGTTCTCTTGAGGTTACACTGACAGCATTATGAGCCGAGGTAGGCTGGGGTGTCAGGCTGCCTCATGAAGCTTCAGGAGATTGCTGATACCGTGGCAAAGACTGGGGGTTGGGGTTTTCTGTTATATTCTTTTGGTACAATTAAATGGCTTAATTATTCAACCAAGGAAAATAGGTAGAGTGCTATTCATACATTCATTTAGTCTTTATTCATTTCATCTTTCTGAATTTGGAAGTTCTTCCTTCTTAAGTGGAACACAAAAGGAAAACATTAACCATGTTTTTTGCTAAATTAACCCAGAAAGCATTTACTGTTTCTCCAGCCCTCCCAATTCTGCTGTATGTGCGTGCGTGTGTTGATATTCTCGACCAGTGGGGAGCTTAATGCACTTGGCCCTGAAGTAAGCTGAAGTGAAGTGTGTATGATGGTCCTTGAGGGTTGCCTGTTGAATACACATGCTCTTGAATGGCGCTACAGTCTCTCTCTCATAGACAGGACCGTCTTCTATATTGGGCTTCTCTATTCAGCTCCAAGAGTTCCTCATTTATTCTTGAACAAGCCTTGTTTTTAAATACCAATTTATGCTGACAGTAACCACTGAGGTTTCTATAGTGCTTTATTTAAAGCTTGTATGTATAATGCACCACAAAGGAATTTGAAAGGATAGTTAACCCCAAATTCTTTTTGTCATTTATTCCCCCTCAAAATCTGTATATGATTTTTGTCTGGCGATATTTCGAGAAATGTGTCCATACAATAGAGGTCAATGGGGGCCGATGTTGTTTATTTATCAACATATCTTCTTTTGTGTTCTGTATAAGAAAGAAAGTCTTACAGGTTAAGAAACGCATTAGGTTTTTTGAGTTTTTATCCATCTAGAATCACTCGATTTTACAGTTTCATGAAAACAGTACAATACTGTTACAATACCGCTCAAAACTACTATAGTCATGAGCTTATGTTTTTTCATGTTTTGTATTATGTTGTAAGGCATTACATGGTGTTATACTGCTCTGTAGAAATCTTGATTCCGATTGGTCTATCACTGCGGTCAGATATTGTTTGTGTGATAAATGCTAAACTCTACCCTTGCATCCGATTTTCCACATAGCTGTGTTCGTTTCAGGGTCGAGTCAGGTTATAAACTCTGTTTGTGCTTTACTGTCTCTCTCTACTTCACCCCAACTAGCCTGAAGGCTGATGTTTAGCACCGACAAGGCCGCAGGTTGACCCCTGACCCCTGCCCTGTACTCATCTCTCTTGTGTGTTCTGCTTTGTCAGGTGTTAAATGAGAGCTCTACATCTGTTGGCCCTGACAGCGCGACCCGGCATCGATTCCCTGACAGCCAGTGCAGTTGTACAGTAGCTGTGTTGAGGGCGGATAGATACATAGGAACGTGTGTAGATATAGCAAAGCACACTGAAAAAATATACAGTGTGTATTATCAAATTCAGTGTAAGATGACATAAGATGATAACAATTATTCTGTGAGTTCCATTAATTCACTCTTAAAGGAACAGTTCACCCAAACATGACAATTCTGTCTTCTTTTGGAGATATATGGAAGGATGCTTGTAACCAAACATTTCTTGGCCACCATTGACTACCAGAGTAGGAAAAAGCTCTTTGTAAATTTCTTAGTTGAACACAAAAGAAGATATTTTGAAGAATGTAGAAAAGCAAACCATTCCTGGGGACTTTTGACTACCATTGTAATTTGCTAGTCAATGGTGGCCAAGAACTGTTTGCTTTCTTAATAATAACTTTTTCTGTATTCATCAGTACAAAGAAATCTATACAGATTTGAAACAACTCAGGGGTGAGTAAATGGTGATTTTTTGGGGGGTGAACTTTCACTCTTAGACGGACGAGTGTTCTCTCATTTGCATAAACTCTGCAGAAGACAAATCAGTAAGCATCGCACGTTCACAAACCGCCCTCCGGACAAATCTTAATGAGCGATGCCAACAGGATGACATCACGGTTTTGATTTTCCGCACGGCGCATTAGTGAAATATAGACGTTTGTCGTTATCTGCTTCAAGATGAAATTTGGAATTGATTTATTTAGCTTTGTTTAAAAAACCTGTTCATGATTCATTTTGTACTAAAAAGGAACACATTTTTTCAAAAAATTTGTTTTTCATTCTTACTTAGAGGGAAATTATTTAGGAAACAATTTGTGTGCAAAAATCTTTGTGCACCACTTGTTATATAATTATGGAATAAAAACGCATGTTGCAATTGGCAACACATTTAATTTCCAGATGTTTTGATCAGTTGTTTTTCATTTTGCGTAAGAAATCAATCTTGCCAAGGGGACGAATTTAAAGATCCCTGTTGGATAATTACTCAAAGTGTTGAAACATTTTCCAGTGAGTGAATACATGGATGGATGGATGGATAGATAGATTGGTTCAGCTCTATCAATCATTGATCAGTGTACTACAGTCACCTTCACATTTCCCTGAGCACCTCAACCAGACGCTCTACAAAAATAATAAGCCCTCTGAGAGAGCGAGAAGCTGAGGAAAGGAGCACATTTCTTTCTCTTTCTCCCACGTGGGTGCCGTGATTGATATGCTGTGTTAGTAGGGTATTTCCCTCGTGCCGCTCTCTCCGTTCCTCTCTTGCTCTCCGTTTCCCAGATGAAGGTCTCATCAGATGGCTCTTCTAAGGCAAGTGGACAGGTTTCATTTTGCCTCCATTACAGAAGCCACAGGAGAATGATTCCGCTTCAAAGGCCTCTGATTGTCTAATCAGCCATTTGCTGGAATGCTTTGAGTAATCAGGGAACAATTGTATGCTAGGAAGAATCGTGTGCGTGTGTGTGTGTGAGCAGCCAATCCTTGGCCACCTTCACGAGAGGTCGATCGGATGTCACTCAGTCTTGAATTATTTACAACTAAGCACCTCGAGTCTGAACATTGACATTCGACCTTTACTCACATGTGACCCATGACAAATTACAATACAGATGACAGATCAGACGTGATTCTATTTGTTGAAATATAGATTTAAGTGTGTGCTCACATCTGCACATGCCCGCCCACTGTCTATATTGTTTATTAAAGGGATAGTTCATCCGAAAAATAAAAACACTTCCTGTCAGACTGAAACCTTGTATCTCCATAACTGCCACTTTATAGAAAATGACAAAAGGTGACAAGCTCTTTTTAATGCTTTTTATTTGTTAATTATTTGTGTTAAATATTTGCAAAAAAACATGATAGGTAACCAATAGTAATGATTTATCAATAACAATAAAAAATTAATATACAAAGTTTTAGTCTAACACCGACAATATGACTATTTCTTTCTGTGGAACACAAAAATTGCTATTTTGAGAAATGTCTAAGTGAGATTAGTTTTTGGGTGAACTGTCCTTTTAAATATTCTGGCAAATATGATTATTCTGGCAAATATGTGCATTACGGCAAAAAAGATTTACAGAAAACATTTTGGCATGTAAACAGTATAAAAAATGATTTATTTCTGATCAAAAAAATTTGATCAGAATACACTTGAAAAACATGGAAAAATGTCATTATTTATCAGGAATAAATTCCTCAAAACACGTAAAAAACTTCGTAATTTTTAATTACTCTCATTTCATAAATAAATAACTTCACTTTTTTTCACTCTCCCATGCTCTCAGGTTAAGTTAGCGTGCAAATATAATCCAGCAAAGGTGTGTTGGCAGCGTCCAGAGACACTTTTTTCCCTGAGAAGCAGCGATTGGATAATTACTCTCAGTGGTGGGAGAGTTTGTTTTGGGTGTTTTGCGAGTGAAGACGTATCGGCGCTACGGGGTGAAATCAATGTTTCAGGCCGGGGGTGAGACAGACACAGAAAGAGCGTGTTGAATTCATGCATCTGCCCGTGCGAGCTTCTGTGTCCCAGTGTTTTTGCGTTTCTCCAGCAGGCCTTGTGGATGAATTAGTAATGCTAAAAGAAACCGTGTTATCTTTTAAATGCAGTTCACGGTGCACGGCCTGGTTAATATAGTTAGCTGCTAAATTTTTTATGGCCGCGCCAAGTGTAACCTTCAATTTAACAAGAGCTTTTAATCCTGGGGGTTTTAAATCGGCTTTTTGATGTGTAGGAACACAATGTTTGCCGCGTTACTTCTGAAAAATGCATCGTGAAGGGGTGCAGGGAATCGGACAAAAGAACACCACGGAAAAGCGAGCAAAAAATGACATTGTTGTTTTGACACAGCAGTTCCCAGCGCGAGACCCACGAGGATAAGCAGAGCTTGTGTGTGTCAGAGACAACGTTTGCATGTAAGAGAGAGCATAATTTTTGTGGTGAATTTTAAGATTTAAAATTCCATAAATTATTCTGTAATTTGAAATCTTGTGAAATAAATTAGCAGGGATTTATTTATGTACACATCTAAATTATGTGTTATGAGAAGAGAAATACTTTTTAAATACACAACAGGTACATTATGTGTTAAATAGTATTAAATACTACCTACAGTATCATGTCTCTAAAATAGTACAGCATGCACATGGACCATTTCTTAAAGGGACAGTTCACCCGAAAATAAATATTTACTCACCCTCCAAATCTGTATACATTTCTTTGTTCTGATTCACACAGAGAAATATAATTGGAAGAATGCTTGTAATTTTTTATCTACTTTGGTAGTCAATGGGGCATTCATCAGAACGTATAGATGTATGACAACAGAATTTTCATTTTTGTGTGAATTGTTCCTTTAAGAGATCTCTTTGAATATTTGAGGTACATCCTGAATATGACTTTATCGTCCATACAGTTTGAAGAATAAAGTGTTTTAAGAGCTAATTCTTGACTAACAGATTAAATGTCCAAAAGTCCAAGTCCAAAATGTCCATTAAATTTCTTCTGAGGTCATGTGACTGTAGTGTACTGGCTGCTAGGCTGTATATGCCGGTTTCTAGGTGAAGAGGGTTCATTTAAATCCCTAACCTGAAGTATAAGCAAAAGTAACAGTGATCATTGCTTAGCAAACACAACTCATTAACTAAACTGGATTCCATTGATGTCTCTGAACTTCGAATTCATTGGATGCAGCAGGAACAAACTCACCCTTCGGGATCTCGCTAACCGTGAATGTCACTCCGTGTGATTTGATAAATGCCGCAGGGCCCATGTTTTCAGAGCTTCCATTTGGTTGTAGCTCTCGGAAGAGATCTGCCTCAGCACCTGGAGAAGAACAGCTTTATTCTGGCACAGGTTATGTTTGCTTTATGAGCCTCCATCTGCCTCCTGATGCTTGAACACATTGTTGGAAGTGTTTGAAGAGGCAGCAGTCAGACATTAGGCTTATACATTTGAACATATAGAGCGAAATAGTCTGTTTTACATTTGGTGTCCCAGTGGCTTTTTGAAAAGCGTTAGGATGTATTTTTATGAGGGGGCTGAAATGGTTTCCCTTTCTCAAATGTGTATCAGTGTGTTTTTTTATGTCAGGTTTACAGCATTTCTCTTGAGATTATATTTATGCGGTGAGACTTTAGGAAGCCAGTGTGTGTAGATAATGTGGTAAATCCACTAAGTCTTTTTTTTCGATTGCTTCACTAATGTTGTGTTGTTAAATAGAGATCAGTCTAAGTCGGGCTGAGACGGCCGGTGATGATGGGCTTAGGACTGATATGCACACACACGCACACTTTTAACTCACATTCACACACACAAAACCTGACAGGAAACTCACCTGCTTCACACGTTTGTACGTACAAGCCACACAAATTACACACAAACACATCATGCAAATACATTAACACTTTTGCACACCATCATACTACATACGCCGAACACCCACACACATTCTCACCCGTTGAAAGCTGTACAAATCTATATAAAAACAAATCAACACCCTCAGACTCACGCATTCCACACGTGTGTGTTGCTAACTGCGCTGTGCTGTGAACGTGTTCTTTCCTCTCGGGGTAAGAGCTTCACAAAGTGCGCATTTAGCTCGCAAGTGTGCCGAGAACGTGAGGAATTTCACTGCCGGCGGTTCAGTGTGGCCCGTCTCAAAGGCATCTCTATTACGGGCAGACAGACAGCCCTTATAAGTGCACACTCATATATGTACTACAGCACCCTTTAAATCTGCTCTATGTGTCGGTATGGCAGAGCCACACAGGTGAAGTAAGCACAAACATACTGTGAATGAGCTTTTGTGCAAGAGATTGAACATGATAGAGTTCCTCTGATGCTTTTAAACGGCACTTTATAAAAAACGGCCATCAAATTGGATTGAGAATGGATTTGTAAAATGGGACTTTCTTACAGAAGAGAGAATAGGATCGGGACTCAAACCTGCGTCCCGTGACCAAACGTCTCTTATGTCGTAGCATGTCCACAGCCTAAAACACTACAGTTTTGACTTTTTATTATTATTATTATTAGTAGTAGTTACTAATAGGTGTAATCTTACATAAAGAGATACATATTGGTACCATTGATCATATACTGCTGTTTCCACCGTTATATGTTGTGTCACGTTGTCAGACTGCACATGGCGGCGCGGTACACTCGAGATAAGACAGTGATTAGCGTTCCTCCTGATAACAACGTGTGTTAATCACCACAGACATCTCGTATCTGTTGTGCATTTGTGGGCTCTGATACACCTCTCTTATCAGTAATTGTTTTAATTGCCATGTGCGGTTAATGAGATGCTGTCACAGATAAGAGTAGTGCAGATTGCAGCGAGGGCTGCCATTTGCCACCGTCGCCGAGCGCCGGCCCACTTTGAAGGTGAGATAATGAAAGGCCACGGTTGCCACAAACATGGCGGGAGCTCTCTGGGGGAGGGGCCAGAGACGGGCATGAAATATTTAAATGCAGATAGCTTCAAAGTAGATTATCATGCCGCCCACCCCCGCCCCATGTCCTCAGACCTTGTGTGTAAGAGCGTTTGCTTTCATCTTCATCGATTTGTTGTGGGAGTAGGCGGTGTGAGTCAAACCTTACAGTATATATAGAGTAATATAGTTATTTTTTACTTAAAAATGTTTAGACATTTTTCTACATTTTTGTTTATTTTGTTGGATGAGCCTCATTTACATTTGTTATTTTAAATATATTCAAATAATTATAAGTTCTGTTGCTTGGTAACCATAAACAACCCACATGTACATCATTTCTACATTAAATAAAAACTCTCCTATAATAAACCAAACTGTCTTTGATAAAAAGCGATCATTTGTAAAGTTTTCTAGTGACAGGTTTTGTCAAATCGCGGTGTGGACATAGCAAAGCAAGGCTATATATACAGTAATACCACCCGGCTCTATTGCATTACGTTAGCATGCACAAGTGCTCTCGTCAACCAAAGGGTTAAAACCGCTTCAATTTCAGACTTCCAAACCCATCATTCCCCTTTTGTTCAATCTCTATCATCATTTCTTGCATTCGTTCTGCCATGTTCCTGTTACCTGCGGGAAATCGAACCCCCCGCTCTCCGTCTCGCTCGCTCTTAGGATTTCTGACATGTTAAAGCTTTCTGTCACACACCTCCTCACGATCTCTCGTCTCTCTGCCCCCCAGCAGGGTAGCAGCCACGGAAAGAACAAGGACCTTATTTATCTCGGCTCTCCCTGTGAAACGCAATTAGAAACCCCTCCAGGGCCAGTGAGATGCAGTTAGAGAGAGAGAGAGAGAGAGAGAGAGATGGTGGGGTCGAGGGAGGGAGGGAGAGAGAGAGAGAGAGAGAGAGAGAGAGAGAGAGAGAGAGAGAGAGAGAGAGAGAGAGAGATGGTGGGGTCGAGGGAGGGAGGGGGAGAGAGAGAGAGAGAGAGACCTCCCTTGCTGCCTGTCAGCCTGCTGGCGTTTGAAGTCTTGAGGACATCTCTGATCCCCAGACAGCTGGTCATCAGACTCCCACTTTGTAGCATTTCAGCCCTATGAAGCTTGGAGTGAATTGGCCTGGGCGGCATAGGGGAGGGGTCGAGCTGTCTCTCTGCACGTTGGGCCTGACAGAGAGGTCTTGACAGGGCGTTCCAGAGGCCTGGCTCTTACTCACCCCCCACTCCGCCCCGTGTTTGTTTCTGCAGCTATCCGTGGCAGGTCAGACAGATTTTGATGCAGCGTTTCCCCCTTATTTCCTTTGCGTTTTCCCGCTGTGATTTTCCTTAAAGTCACAGCGGGCTGTCTCGCTTGCTTTCCCTCTTTGTCCGTCTCTCTATCTGTCTGTGTTAATTCCTTTATTCTGCTGTCTCTTTTTTTTCACTATCCCTTCTGTAATATGGATGGACATCGTCGCTTTGAAACACCAGAGTATTTATTTCTCAATAAAGAAATATAGGGAGATCTTCTTATGTTCTAATATTTTATGAGATAACAAAATTGACGACATCTGACATTTGCATAACAAAACCTGGCGTGAAACTGTAATGTGAATAAAAACTAATTACAGTTTAGTTTTCATATTTGCTGCTGGATGCTATGATTGAATTCATCTCTCAAGGCTGATCTTTGTATTTCTATTCAAAAGGAACCTCACAATGAGACATAAAGGAGTCCTGTAATTAACTAAAAACCACCCATTTTGCTTTTCACATGACAGGGGACTTGTGCAGGTAAATCTGAAATTAGCAACACTATGTTAATAAACCAACCCAAAGTAAAACACTAACTTGCTCAAAAAAACATTTGACAGATTTTCAGTTGTCACAAAGATTTCTAGATATCAGCCCCCATTAGTCTATATAGCTGTGACCATAATGCACACAATCCAGATTAAACCAAGAGTAGTTTCACTCTTTTAAGCTCAGAGCAATTAGAAAATTATACATTTATGACACTAAATTACAGTCTTTATACGTACTCTAGCGTTTAAGCCTAAACCTCTCCTTGGGGTCAATATGAAAAATGGTTCCCTTCATCTCAGTGGGATAAAATTCAGCTCTGTTTCTCACTTTTCTACATTTCCTATCTATTTTCAAGTGAAAAAACTGCGGCTTGATAAGGTTGTTTGAAGATATGTAAAAAAAAGATCAATCTGGCATTTGGGGTCAATATGACCCCAATTGAAAATGAATGGGAAATGCACATTGTTCGGTAAAACAAACAAAATTCAATGAATCGGGCATAAATCTGAAAATGTTCATACAGAAATGAAGGCCTGGTACTATAGCACATATGCAATGTAAAAAATACATGTTCATCCGCGCACACGATTGTATATGTGGTTTACGAGAATTAGTTATGTGTGTGTTCATACGCTTTATTACTTTTAAGTTATATATAACCTAATTATATCCATATGGCTCCAGATCATTTCAATGAATATATGCTGGAATCACTTCAACGCATTATTTTCCTCTCCTTCATGCGTGCGCTTGTTTTCATGATGATTTTTATGGTTCTTTTGTGCGTCTGTGGTACTCGGAATGACTGACTGCTTTGAAATGACTCCTGGCACAGTGACCTGTGCTCTCAGTCATGCCTGTAATTTGGACCAAAAGGGCCCTCTGCTATCCTATTTTCTTTCCAACAAAGAAATGTCGAGCGGACGACAGACGAAAACATATTAAGGGCGTAACCAGAGCATTTTAGACAGGAGGGATAAACCAATTTTCCTGTCAAGTTTGTTTCAAAAGTGAGAGAGGGGGGTGGAGGGACTAGACCTGCGCCCGGGCTTATCAGCCAACTGGCTCGACTCTGCCCCGTGTCATTATGGGCTTCCAGATGGAGATAATGTCGAACATTGTGCAGTGCATACCATTTGCCTGCTCTAAAGCGCCTTTTGACTGAGGGAGATAGTATCTAGATAAACTGATAATACTTCTGTTACACACACTCACTCTCTCTTTTTTCCGCTGGGTAAGCTGAGTGCCCGTGTTTCCTGGACCTGTGTGAAATGATACGCCATGTAAGGTTCATATCACAAAGCACGGAAGCTGAAGATAATTTAGTCTGAATGGATGGCTTGCTTTTAAAATTCCTAATGTCTCGGTGTATCTGATGAACGTCTTCTCTTCTCTCCGTTTTTATGTTTAAATGTGGGATGTGCGAAACTCTGCATATCAAAGATAATGATAATCGCAGGTTGCCGAATCTTTCCCCTGAATAATTTGGCTGGTTTTACAGCATGTTCACCTGTTGCATTTGCGTCTTTGAATGTTTCTGTATAGTACTATGTGTTTAGAACAGCTGAACAGAGCGCAAAGGAATGCAACAGAACACAGGGATGTCAAGACGCCTTTATTTAAAGCAAATCTATTTTAAGTTGATCACATTGTGACCATCCCTTAGTCATTTACATTGTTATAGCTAGCCTTCTCAGTTCTGTTTTTGTCTAACGTATTCAGTACAGAATGCATTAAAAATGATTCCTAAATGACCGTAATAAAAGTTTACTTGTAATTTCAATGTGTGAAATCCTGTTGAATATCACTTGATTGTTACGGCAGGTTGTGTATATGTACATCTTCCCATGCTGTTATCCGCTGTGTGAATGACAGATTCATATATATGTATGGTAAGGAATCTGAAGAAGGAAAAGAAAGCGGCTGTCAGCGTGCTGTGTTTGGGGAGGAGGGAGATTAGAGGACCTGTCATAGGCTGCATCGAGCGGTCTCACGCAGATAAATCTCCGCAGAAAAAAGTATTGTGCTTCCTGAAAACAGAGAGGTGGAAGATTATCTGAAGCATTCAGAGCTTTGTTCGGGTATACAGAATGTTCACTTGCATGCCAGTTACTGTTATACACGGTTATTAATAAGACAAATGTAGATTAGGATAAAATACTAAATGTTCCATTGTTTTGAAGTCACTTTAGATAAATTATCTGTTTTATTTACATCTATACATGTTAAGTGAGAGCTAGATCAATGTTGCGAGCCAGATTCAAACTTGCATAGTCTCCATGAGCACCAAGGCTCAATATGTCAGAGCAAATGTTCACTACAGGGGTGAAATGTCGTACATCTAAATATTAAGCTAATACGGGGACATGACCTTCTTTGTGCCTATGGTGGTTGCATCCCTCTATGTCCCAGCATGTACAGGCCACGGCTCCAACATACAAAGTAAAGCGTTCAAATGGACCACTTTATATCCTTCACATTTCTGAAACAAAAAGTGTTGATATTCCACTACAACACAGACACATACGCTGTCCCTTTAATTCCTCTCAAGCAGATCTTTGTGAATGGCCTGCACTTAGCAGATTGCAGACAGGAACAGCGTATGGAACCCGAGGAGCCTTATCGCTCTGAAATTCGGTTTGCGAAAAGAACAGAAGAAAGCAGATCGCTCTCCATCTCTTTTGTCTCCCAAAAACTCTCTCCCCTCCTTCTCGCTGGCATTGTTGATCTGGTGTTTTACATGGCGCTAATACCATCCTGGAGGGCCTCCCAGATGAGCTGGTCAATGTTCCCTTCTGACTGGCGAAGTTTTAAGTGTCACTACCTCTCTTTGAGTGTCTCTCACTCCCTCTCAAAGGCCCTGGTTGAAAGGAGCACAGAGAATACAAGAGAGAAGATTACAGACAAGGGCCGGTCAGAGCTACCCTATTTAACACATTATATCCAGTCCCCTCGGGTTACACTTATGCCTGGCAATATTTTAAAAGAGAGCGAGAGGGATAAAGAGAATGAGAGATTGCTTCCGTAAAAGCCGCGGAGACTATAACAGAGCACCGATCTCCTGTGATTGCAATCTAGCGCAGAGTTCCTGTAAAATTAAACCATGCGTTTTGAGTGGGAAAGAATGTGGGGACGAGAAGGAAAGCGAGGGGTGGGATAGAGGGGAAAGGCAAAATCTGACTCTGGTTACTTTGATGCGGAGGATCAATAAAGAAAAAAGGAAAAAATATGACAAAACGAAAGCAGAAAGGGCTTATGGTCTATAGGTGGAATTTTACAGGCGCAGACAGCAATTACTGGCATGCATAGCATAACTTCGAGATATTAATGTTTGATCTCCTATTCCACTTTTCTGGCAAGCTTCACCAAGTGCTTTTCCATACCCCACTGCCACTTCAAATTAGTTTCTTGGCAGCTCTACGACATGTTCTCGCTGCTTTCCTTCCATTTCTTTCCTTCTCTCTGCCGCTCTGCTTTCTGTAGTCTGTAGTCTGTCAGCGTTTCATTTGAATTAAAAATAATCTGCACTGAGAGATCCGGACGTTGATTGTGGAGCGGAGAGCAGTAATCACAGGCTTGGGGTTTCGCTCAAATCTGATGATAGGCATTTAGGAAAGCGAGCTCTGATTTTGGGGACGCGGGCCGCTTCGTTGCGCCCGGTCCAAAACCCGACATGCTCCATATATGCAATCATAATGTAATCATATCCATTTAATCAAATATAGAACAAAAATATACTATGCGGCTTTGCCATAAACGTAGAACAGAAATATATTATGAAATAAATGTAAACCTCTCTTTCAAAGGGAAGAATTTGAGAATATGGTGCATAGGCCTGTGTGAATTTTAGATCAAACGGAGAGCGTGCAATGCTTGTCTATGGGTACAGTTTTGCAACTGATGACAATTTATTCACCCTCTTGTCATTTCAAACCTGTTTGACTTTCTTTCTCCAGAACACAAAAGGAGATATTTGGAAGAATGTTAGTAACCACACAACGGACCATTCACTTTTATCTTATGGAATAGACAATGCAAGACAATGTTTACCACCGTTGTCCGGTTTCCAATATTCTTCAAAAAATATATTGTGTTCTTGTGTTCGGTTTAAAATGACAATAGGGTGAGTAGGATTTACATTTTTATGTGAATTATCCTTTTAAAGTTCTTTGGCATTACTAGTTATTCATTGTGTAAGTGTCATCGGCACTCTGTAAGGTTAATAACCAAGGACGTTTCCTTGAGACCCAGAGGGGGTTTAATAGTGACCCTGCTGACCACATCATCTTGAGAAGTACTCAACCTGTTCTCCATGTCCTGTAGTCAGGTCCGATTGGGTCTTAGAGGCCTAATGAGTCTCTCCTGCTTCTTAGGGGTGAACCTAGATAACCTTAGGCTTGTTGTGACACAGCAAATTAGCAGAGGTCAAAAATGTGAGAGGAAGTATTTTAAAAGGCCACACCCTCTTCAAATTGTCCTTTTCCCAGAGGTGCCATCGCATTTTGCGCCTTGTGTTAAGATCCTATTCATTTTCTCAGGTATTGCTTACTGGGAC
This sequence comes from Barbatula barbatula, assembly GCF_947034865.1. Lineage (NCBI taxonomy): Eukaryota > Metazoa > Chordata > Actinopteri > Cypriniformes > Nemacheilidae > Barbatula > Barbatula barbatula. The sequence goes on along the minus strand of NC_136787.1, from coordinate 12,283,460 downwards.
TGCTAACTGCATCTATATGAAGCTAAGAACAGAGACAACTATTTTCAGATGTATAACTGTTGAAAATACAGCAAACTATTTTATTATAAACGTTGTTTAAATACTTACATAACTCTTTTTGAGAACGAACTCAAAAATAATAAAACAAATACATAATCTACGCTGTTCAATGTAAAATCTATCATTGTTTGGTGGTTGGGAAATGAAAGGAGTGAGAGCCATTGAGAAGAAAAGATGTGCATGCAGCAATAGGCTAATTCCGTCTCTTATTCGGTCGAGGGCAGTGAAGTTCAGAGGTCACTGCAATGGGAGTCACTTGTTAATCCATTGACCTGCAGCGCACAGGGTTAATACTGGTTTGCTAAACCACGAAACCCCAAATCACTCAGATTAAGGAGATTTTCTTGGAATGTCCGGCATTATCTGAAGATTGCTTGGTTGTTTGGGTTTGCGTGTTCATGGGCCGAGGTTAGTGGAATTAGATCCTCTGGCTTTTCATCAGACCCTGGGGGAAGGAGGTTAATATTACACCATGCTTTGGAAACACAATTAGGACCAGTCTTGGCGTATAATCACAGCAGACGTGGTTGATCAGTTTAGTCTGCGTTAATTCTCGTTCCCAGCGTTGAATGTCCTCCGCGCAAATTCAGCGGTTCTCACCGGTTCTCATTTTCTATATGACACATCTACACTACACTTCCTAAACTGCGATACTAAGGAAATGTTTACAAAACGAAGTCGAGCTCTTTGCCAAACCAATTATTCAGTGTCTCGCACCACGCTGAAAGCTGCTGTTCAGGAAGTCTTCGAGGCTCTAGATCAGCAGGAATTATTCTAACCCCGGCACTGACGGTGGAGAGGTGAAGCCGTTCTGGCATGAAGGTTGCAGCGGAGGGAAATAGAGGTGTGTGCTGCTTATGAAAAGAGGCTCTGTCTTATTCGCCTCCACAGTAGATGTACCCTACTGGGAAATTCATTAAGTGCTGACATCATTTTACTGAAAGACTGAAAGAATATCGTTCTATTCCTGTTCCCTCCTCCCCATCTCCTGGTCCCTCCATCTCCTGCACACGTTTCGGACTCTGCTGCCAATAGATTTCACACAAACACTGCCATACACACGCACACACTCATGCGCAGAGCTGGACCGGGGAAACACACCGAGCGGTGTGTGTGTGTAAAAGAGAGAGAGAAGCAGGGGGTAGGAGCTGAATGAAGTCAGGTTTGAATCAGGATGTGGGAGGACCCGGTCGCGAGGGGAGATCGCTAGAGACGAGCAGTTAGGTGAATGAGAGTTTGTACGCGCTGCGGAGCGCGCGGAAACAGGCAGCACTCGCGCCACAGTGCACGGGAACCAGCGACGAGACACAGCCGTGAACCAGAGAATAAATCGAGGAAGCGACGTTTTCAGCGTGTTTTTACTCCACCCATTCTGACCATAGGAGGAAAATACTGTACGCTTTGTTGGATTTCTGGCTCCGCACGAGCGCCTATAGCGCGGAAGGTTTGTCACCGAGCGCGCTTCTGACACAAAAGCGCACAAACGGGAGCGTCCCTTAAGCGACGTCTGGCGAGGATTTCACACGCCGCACACATCATTCGTCGCGTACGAAGGGCATTTTGAAGGATTTCTTCACTTCTCTGCGCTCGAGACGCGTGGCTGCCTTTGTCCGACAGCCTCTCTCGCTTTGAGCTTCTGGTGGATGTTTTCATGGGAAAGGCTTTTTATGTTGCACGGCTGTCATCCGTTCAAACGGGAATGAGAGGAATTCGGCCGTTTGTGGATTACATTGTTTGACAAGGTCCGGGTCCGTGTTTACCGAACCACCAAAGTGATTGCTTGACTTATTTTCCTCGGTGCCAATCTCGTCACATCGAAAGGTACCCGCACGTTTTATCTCCAACACAGGACTTTTTCACGGTCGATAAGGACCACTATGGCGTTCGACGGTTTAGGTGGATTTCTCGATTGTCTTATTTCATGTCATTGAATTAATGAATGGTTGAATGGTTGTGGAAAATTGTAGTTGAAATCTCTGCAGTGAATGTTGCCAGATGCTTGGGGTTTGAATAAAGCGGTCGTTTTCGTTTGTGGACATCTCTTGACGTCATTGATAATAAGAAAATAACGACGCTTATATAGGATTTGCACCTGTGATTTAATGCAATAGAATATTATATTCATACATTTTATTTCCCCCTTGATTTATTATTGAAATGTTTATTTGTATGTGTACTTTAAGATAACCGACTGCGTTTTATCCAAAATAATGAAACGTTTGAGAGGGATGTCTTTACATTGTCGGTTTAATTTTTAACTCTGAATATGGGGACATTGTTGCTAAACATGTCCACAAGCCTAAGTAAGAGAATATTCTCATGCATATCCCATCATAATGTCCCATTGCAAATATACCTCTTATCGTCACCGTGTTTGTTAACCATTGCGCAATTATTATCTTTACGTGAATTTACCTATAAAAGCTCGTGTTTTGTTTTCCTCCATCCGTCAGGTTAGAGTCTAATAATAGACTCTAATGCTTCTGTCTTTGTTGCTGTTTAGCCGATTGAATTAGCCGATGCCCCTTTGACACCGCATTGTCACTTAAATAGGCTTTCATTACCTAAATGCTGTGTAAATTGCAACGTTGGATGTTTGCACAATAACGTTGCTATGTGAAATGCGTTCGTCCCGGCTTCAAGTGCAGCGCGTCATTTTTACGCATGGAGCCACATTGCCATCCAGTGGCGGTTATGAGAAGTAAAGGCATTTCACTTCTCTCATTAGTACTGCACTACCTTTGATGATGAAGCCCACCTGCTTAGTTTTGAAGCAGATGTACTGACTCTTTCTTTCCTACTTTCTCTCTTAGGGCTCAGATGCCAGCTCAGAGAAACTCTTCAGCACAGCTGCAGTTAAAGGTACGGTGGACTTTCCTCATTCTGAGCACGCTCTTTGTGAATTTGTGTGTCATGTAAATCTTCACTGATTGCTCCTAAGGAAGCATACAGACATTTCAAATGTGTACCTTTAATATTGTATCTGAAAACATGTATATTGATGTGATTTATGGTGATAGTTGCGGTAACCCCTGTCTATAACCTGCGTAATTCATGTATCAATAACTGAATTGGTATATTTATTATGATATGTCCCTTTACAAACATGTCAAGAACTGTGAAGCTTTACATTATTCCACAAAGCCTTCTTTAACAGAGTGGCTGTCAGATTACGCTTGATGTGTCTTGCTTGCAGACTGTGTGGAGAATAATGCGCTTTCTTGAGACTGACTACAGTTCTATTGACAGGCGCAGTTTGTTGTATCTGTGCTGCGTATGTGCAGGCAGAAATCCATCTGAGCCACTCTGTTAAACACATCCCAATATGCTGCTGAGTGATGAATGAGAAAATCCATTTCAGGCGCACAGCATGTGTAAACGCCACACACTGGGTCCCATGTGCAGCGGCGTCTGGCTTCTGTTATGGAAATTGATTAGTTGTGAAATGCTAAATAAAGGTGGCGGATCTGCGGCACAGACCGCGACGATGATAGTGGAAGAAGCAATTCTACCCCGCTGGTTTGATACTCCGCGTGTGCGATATTGTTTGTCGGCTCTATTTTAAAAGCACACTTTGTGCTTATGCAGCGCGCAGTTGCGATACGCATGCCGCCTGCTCTTTGTGTGCGTGTTGATGTTCTGCCGTGCATTTGTGTGCAGTCCCAAGATCAATCGAGTCAAACGATCCGGGAGTCGGTTTAGGCTTTTAAAACCATGGTGTCTTTAGACAGCAGGAGCCCATCAGCACACCGCTAATTTGCTCTTAAAGCCTTTGGAATTTGAGCTCCCCCATTTTACAAACCTCGAGCAGGCCAACATAATGGAGCCCAGCCTTGTGAATCCACATTCCTCTGTAATGGTGCGTTACTAGGATAGAGAGTGTTATGGGGGGGCGACTGAGGCTGGAAGGAGATCTGACCCCAGGGAGGAGGTGAGAGAGAGGGACTGATTGATGCCGACAAGCCCCTTGTTCCTCCTTGCTTTACTCCCTCAAGACCCCAAACACATTTCCCACATTCTGCTCTTTGAAGGCCTTCAGGGGTTTGATTTGTGGGGTTCAGTGGGGCGCTGAATGGCGACCCCTTTTCGGAGAGGCTTCCCTCCTGGAAACGCCTCGCCATGGCCATTACGACCCTTCTGAAAGGATTAAAACTCCCTTTGTGCACCCTAAACCAACACAGGCCCGCCTCCTCCGCTTCTGAAAAGCTGGCGCTTGGGAAACAGTACACAAATATGCTTTCTCTCCTCGCTGACTGCCAGGCCACTTCGTCTCCCTGCAGGCTCTATTTCCATTTAAATGTGGGGTTTTTTCTCCATCTCTCTCTTTCACATCCTCTTGTCCTCTTCTTGCCGTGCCATATGCAAATCTTTCCGTTGGCAGACGGGGATGGAGAAAAGAGTATAGTGCTCCAGAACACAGGTGCAGATGAACTTAGTCACTGCAGTATTTTTATTGGAGGGCTTTAAGTGAGATAAAAGACGACGTGTATGTGCGGGCGCTCTGTGTTACAGAGGATTACCGCTTTTCCAGACTCTTAACCCGTATAAACAAAAGAAGAAAGAAAACAGAACTGAAGGGCTGAGAGAAACGAGACGGGCAAAAGAAAAGATGTCAATATTTGCCTGGAGCCTAAAACGAGAGGTCTGCCGGGTTTGGTTTTTACACTCTGGCAGTGGGTGTTCGGGAAATGCTTCATGTTTGACCATGAAATGAGAAACGGTAACCTTTGAGGGGAATAGTGTATATCAACTCTATGTGAGATCTTAGATCAGTTATAAGGCTGAAGGTCTGTTTGATTTTAACACAGGGTTGTATTACATAGGTAGAAAGGGGCAGTAAAGAGACATATCTCTCAAAATTGTGGCATTTCTAACCAACTTTGAGAGTTTAAGTAGTGTTCGCTGTAGGACAGGGAATGTTTAAATGGAGGTAACAGGATTAGACTTGATTCTGTTTGCTCTCTTTTCGCCGTGGTTTATGAGTGACAACATGTTTCATCTTCACTAATTCCTAAAAGATTCATTTGCAAAGATGCTTCAAATCTCAGATGAAGTCCCCTTTCTCTCTCCTCCTTATGTTGTGTAATTGTTGCTTGTTTTCTTTATTTAATCCTTATTGCTCTCTCTCACACTTCTATTAGGCAGAATCATTAAATGTTCGACTTAATTACTGTCTCTCTCACATAGCCTGCAGGTGGCTGCCAACCAGCCTGTCTCAATTAGTGTATCCATCGCCCGCATCTTATGCTTCGAAGAAGCTCTTTACTCTATAACGGACGGTGTTTAAATGAGAACAGACCGGTGAAGGGCCTTCAAATGAACTTTCACCAATTTAATTTGTACTGAGATTTTTTCACAGGCTTTTTGTATCACGCATAGTTTGACTGCAATGTCATCCACATTTTTAATAAACCAATGCTTTCTGCAATTATATTGTAATCAGTGTTTTCTCTGTAAGCTGCAAACTCGAGCTTGGCAACATACTTTTGATGCCGCTCCTACGCAGACTAAAATAAAATCCTTCCAGAAGGCAAATGTGTAGGTGAAAAAGAAATGTGAAGGGAATAGCTAGTATGCTCAAGTCAGATTTTAATGAATGGGCAGCGTTTTAAATGAACTCGATCACCTCATCCACTCATTTTTACCTCATCATCAGGTGGATGCAACGTCTGCGCACTTCAAATAGACTTGCACATCGAGAACATCCAATCTCAATATGGAGAAAGACGGTCATCACAATATCCTTCTCAGATCTTTTCCCCATATCAATACGCTGTGGGTGTCCCGCAAGACCTGACCACAGCAGCACAACAGAGGCAGAGACCACTAAACAGATTACTGTCGATTTGTTTGGTTATAATTCCCAGTAATGGAGTTTATTTTCATTCATCATTCAACACCATTTATAATTCAGGAGGAAGCTGTTTTTATATGCAAGCGCTGTTTACTAACCCCAGTCACACAATGAGTGCTGTTGGGTGAGTTCACTCGTGTAATTTAACTTTTAGTAGGTAGTTCGTTGTAAGTGCAGATAATAGTAGAAACAGACCACTTCACTAGCTGACCAACCCTCTTGTAATAAAGTATACAGACTCAATCTCAATCTACTGCATGCGCAAGCGCGCCAGCCTGTAAATTTGCTCATGACCTGAGAGGACATGACATAGGTTGTGAGGCCTTTGTAAAAACAAAAGTGTTGGCAAATAGAAACGGGGAAGGATAGAGAGAATGAAAAAAGAAGGAGGGAGGTGAAGTTTGAGGCAGACGAGAAGTGTTAAGTGCTGGATGGATGTGGAGAGCACTTCAGATAGCAGAGCGCTCTGTAAGTCTCTCATAAACCTCTAAAGCTTATGGAGGAGAGTGCCTGGTGATAGTGGTGTTCTTGTTTTCACATGCTTGACTCAGGCACCTTTTTTGCATTGTCGATTTCGTGCATGATATAAAATTGGGTGTTCGTAGTAACGTCGGGTAAAATCACAACAACGTCTTTCGTGTCTTTTGTCTTGATACTTCCTATCTTTAGTCTGTAATCTCAAGCAGTCTCTCAGGCCGTGTGTATTTGATTCGTCTTGTTCTGCGTTGAGTAACCAGTTGGAATGAATGATTTATGAAGTTTCCAGTTTCCTTTATTTCCCCTTGAGGATCAATAAAATGCCTCTGTCTATCTGTCTGTCTATTTTTGGAGTGACTGATTATTTGTTCTTCGTCAGCTCAGCTAGCCTTTCCCTGCATCTCGACCCGGGATGGTTTAACATGTCTCTGTGGACTGTGTATCTCTTTTCCTCCTCGTTTGTACAGAGACGATCTGTAATTTATGTCTGTGTGTGTGTGTGTGTGTGTGTGTGATGAGAGATGGGCTGTAATTCACTGCACACAGTGTTTGTAGTCTGCGGCAATGTCTCATCCCCTGACACTCAAACACACAGAGGTTAACACACAGTGGGCAGCATCCTGATTTACTGCCTTAGGCCTGTAGACAACAGCGCTACCTACCCTCAAACCCTGCCCATTGATATGTGTGGTTGTCTTTACGTATGAGTAAAGTCATATAAGCATATGATTATTGTTTTTCCAGTAGGCTTTTTATTAGTGTCTTTCGGAGTGCTGGAAAAGGGAGATGGAGACGGCACGGACGAAGGGAACCAGTGATGAATTGGAAGTCAGACACTCATTTAACGCTATCCATCATCTCGGCCCGTCCCGCCTGTAGTCATAACACAACCACAACTGCACTCTTACACACTCTCAATCCGGCTCTGGCTCGCTCGTGCTCCCCAGAAGAGGTCATTCGGAGGTTGTTCCCAAACCCCAGAGGTTGAAGGACTAAAGTAAATCCATCCATCTTGGTAGACTGGAGGGAGGTGCTCAGAGAGAGGAAGAAAGAGAGGCCAGCGAGACTTTGTGTAAACACGACTATATCCGACATGCCACAATAAACGCAGGGAGTCTGGAAGCCATCAAGCTAAATGAAAGTCAAGCACAAACATTTGAATGGGCCGCACTCCAGAGATAAAAGTAGCGCCTACGGAGGGGCACAGGGCAACTGTTAGCAACAGTTTCGGACCACTTTATGCGTCTTCATTTTTTCAGCCTTTCATTTTAGTGCATGTGCAAGGCTAAGGATTTTTTTTAACTGCCGGGAAAACTTCTTGAATGAAAGAGATTATGCTTAAGTAGGGCTGTGCAATTAATCGAAAATTAATCTTAATCGTCAATTTTGGCCTTCATCAACTACCAAAACAAAATAATCGAGGTAAACGATGATTGTGCTGCATTGCATTTTGCAAGGATCCTCTCTTTTCTCGTAATATAAATCCACAGCGCAACCTTTTCTTTACAGTGTTTCAGCAGTGCTATTTCTTAAAATGTATTTATTACGTTTTTTTATTCTCTATGTTGTTTAAAGGTTAATGAGTAATCGTGTTAAATAATCTGGATCTCAATATTGGCCGAAATAATTGCGAATTATGATTTTTGTCATGCTTAAGTTTGCAAGCGCTAATTTGTCTACCGCAGCGTCCATACTGAGCTCAGCCACATTGGAGTGTTTACAAAGACAGGCTCTAATTTTCCTTGGTAAATTTGATAGAATAAAAAGGACCTTGAATTTTTTAAAAGGTATTTAATCACAGAGTAGGTTGGTGGAAACCGGTATGTGCTCAGTTATTTGTATAATTGGCTGTTGTTATTTTTTGGGCGTTTTTAACAAAGACAATTTTTGTTTTGAATTTGTTCACAGTGCCTAAAGCACATTAAAGAAGTTTACCGTGTTAAATTCAGCTTAAACGAGGAATTAAAATCCCTTTTGTTTGTTTAAACAAACCAAAAAGCTGTTGATACTCAGAGGTTAAGTTAAGGCACTTAAAGTGTACCCACATTAACCTGTAGACTTTAAGTCTCTGAGTGGATGGGGATGAGTCAAGTGAGACTGGATGAAACAGATTTCCCAGCCTCTGTCTGTATATGCTCTTTGTAGATCTTGGTACGTAACAACACAATGTGTACGTGTATGTGTGTGTGCTCTATCCAGCTTTGATGGTGGTCTTGTCGTCTGTGTGTAGTACGTTGGTTGACTGAATGAATGAGTGGCAGAAAGTAAAAACAGAAGTGAAAAGACTCCCTGCAGTCTCGACCCTGGCTCACACCTGCGATGACATCACCTCGCAGCTCTGCTTCCCTCTGTTTGGACAAGATGGAAATCGTAGCTCATTTTCTCTCCCTCCAGCTCCCTCTTTCTTCTTTTCCCAGGTCTGTCTATTCATTTTGTCCAATTATGCATATGGCAGTCTGACGCATCGGTGGTAACTGAGCGATTAGCAGGAAGAGATCAAGTTGAGATGTGTGTTTGTGTGCGTGCTTGAGCATGTTTGTTCAAAAACCTCAAAGACGCAGTAATTGGGTCTCTGGACAGCCAACAGTCTGCTGTAGAAAGACTGAAAGGTGAGTTAATAGAAAGGTTGTAGGGTAAATAAAGAGTCAGGCAGCACATTTTCCTGACCGCGTCAGATCGTTGCACGGCATGCCCTCGAGGTAAGGTCAACGGTTAGTTCGGTCAAAGGTCAAGCTTCTATTTTTGTTGCCATTTCCTTGTGATCTGACACCAATTGAACTGTCAGAAACTTACCATCACACACCCCTGTTTACATCTAAAACAAGAACCCTGTATTTGCACACCTGCACATGTGTGTTTTTGTACTGGAGGGTCATCATGCTTGGATGTGCATGTTTAGATAACTGAAATCTCCTCAATCTTTTTCTCTGTACTCCACTGAAATATTGATCAAGATGTCGGCCAGTGTGTTTAACTAATGCAGGATTAGATCTGAGGCTTAAGCTGTCAGCCACAGAGTTTGCTCTGCATAACCTTATTACATTGGGAATACATTTGGAATACATTTGCGTTTTCAAGGGTTCGGCTGCAATTAAAGAGGTGGTTTAATTGCCTGTGGGCTTTCTGTCATTGCAGACTATGAAATTTTTTTTTTATTCACTTTGACTTTAGTAGAGATTCTGATTTTGAAGAAATTCCCTTGTTGTTCTATAATCCAAGTCTCCCGTTAGCAGTTGGTTGCCATTTTGTGTGTTATCTCCAGTCAGATAGACACAACTGTGCATTGTCAGGACTAAAAGAGGAGTAGTACGCAGCTGTGTCGAGTCCAGAAGGAAAAGCAGTTCTCCAGCCGAGCTGATGGATGTTTTTCTATAGATGAGCACCAGACTGAAGTAGGGTCAGGCCAGGCTGAAACTGTGACCCTTAAAGAGCAAAAGAGATGCCTGTGGGACACCCACGGTGGTAGGCGAAGATTGAAGCTTTGACTGACCACCTTCTGGGTGGGATAACTACCTCTCTGCCACCCCTGTGGTCCCTCAGGGGGAGAGAGCTCCTCACTTAAATGATAAACACTGAATGCTCAGTTGAAAAAGGGGGGTACAAAAACAGGTTTAGAGGCACAGCTGGCGAACAGACATACTGTGTTTGAGCTTATATCTAGGAAAAGGAGGCAGTTAATTGCTCCCCAAAGACTCTTAAGTTTTTCCATTTTTATACACTTTTCTGACTCTCCCTCCATCTATTTGGTCTTCTGATGACAATCACTCAAATCTGTGCCGAGGTAAAATGCACACCTTTGGCCTTGCGGGCAGGATTAGAAACACTCTTTGCCTGTCTTTTTTTATTACCATCACATATGCTGAATTCCCGCTTGAAATGTTAGTAAAACCGTACAGAAGTATACAAGTTCCCCACCCAACCAATCATGATCATACAGAGCTTACGAAAATCTCAGAATGCATTGGATTCTAAGATGGCGGATCTGACTCAAAATTGTTATCAAGTTAATTCCGAAATATTTAATATTTGTGCTTTTTTATCCCTATGAGTGTATGGCACTGTCACTAGCTAAAAAACTTTTTTTTCCGACACATGGAAAATATTTCTGATAGACTTTGCAGTCATAATGCATATATTTTCAGCTTTTCTATAAATGTGGTGTCATAAACCTATGTAATACAATAAAACCAGCCTGCCAGAAGGCTTTGCTCATTTCAGGACAGATTGTGGTTGCTCCAGAGAATTCTTCACTGGAGGGAAAATCCAGTATGTGCTTTCATATAAATAAGCACTAATGAAGTGTGAAATGTTCCATTTTATCACCGTTGGTTCCATTAACAGAAGATTCCACACCCGAGCGGTGGGTTTCAAAAGCTTTATGAAGAGCTGTCCCATCCGCAGGATTGTCACCATCTGTTCTAGATTATGTTGCTTTGAGACGTCGCTGTTTGATTTTGGTTTTAAATGGCAGTCTGTATCACGCGCATCAAGTTTCATACAAACAGTGACATCCTAAACCAGACATTTCAGTTTGGAGTTCGGTGCTCGGGCTTAAGGGACATTGGAAAAGCAAACTACCCGCCCCGCTGAGGGCCGCTGCAGAGATTAGATGCCACACAAACATACACACACAAATGCATGGTATTCTGACAGGAGACTATGCTGCCCCTCAGCTTCAAATATGTGTGTCAATGTGTCTGTCTAAACCCAGGCGTTCTGTTTTTAAGAGAGAGAGTGAGCTACCCCGCACAGAGCCGGCTTTGTTTCAATGGTAACCCAACCCAAGGTCTCGCAGGTTCCGAGGGGGTACTTGGTCGCCATACAATTCTCCCACCCGCCCAAACTCTGTCATACTGAAGAGCGTGTTGAGAGACTCCTGAGGCAACTGGCTGTTTTGGCTTCTCTGAACACTTCAAATAAACGAATGAAGACATTTAGAACACACACGCGGAATACTTCACCTGCCTTGCGTCACTTATTTCAGGCCCAGTTTGCATCGATCGCCACTGCGACGGGTGATCCATTGACTTTGATCTGAAAGGAAGAGCTTGTCATAAAAGCAATAAAGGGAAAAATCAGTCTGACCATGAAAACGAGGGAGAATAAAGAGAAATTCTTAGCTTTGGATTCTAGATTTCTTTGGCAACAGGTTTAGCCAAAGGATTGGTTTACGGCCATGCCCTGGGAAGGCTGAGTTTCCAGGTGGCTTAGTCCTAACACCCCTTAGGCATACACACACCATGTGTGTCTCTAATCCCCGACTTACTGAAACATGAGCTTTGGGTAATGAGAGAGCTTTAACAACTCACACACATACACACAGACTTTGTGAGTTGGTAAGTGCCAGTTTTGGTGGGCTGTCGGAGGGCTTATGTTTCCAAAGATCTCATGAAGGGCAAATCTCTCTCCCCATGTGTCACACACAGCGTGTTGAAACTGTCAGTCATTTATAAATGTGTGCACAGACCCAAATTCTGGGGAAGACCTGTCTCGAAAACCTTTTGCACTTTTCACTGGTTTCTATGGCCTTTATATTTACAGATAGCCTTATAAATATTTTTTGAGGAGGTGTAAGCTCTGCATATAACCTTGTGCAGATATTTCCTTTTCCTTTTGGCCTTATGTTTTTTGTATCTACTCACCGGGTCAATTGTTCTTTAATATTGGACATTTGGCACTGCTCCTCTTCTGGGACACAGACCCAAATACCTTTAGTGGGAATATTCTCTTTACAAAACTTTGAATGTACAAATTTGCTGTTTTTCAGGAAATGGACAAAACACTGAACTTTGTAAGAGACATGCGGTGCCCATATAGATATTGGTCGATAGATAGACAGACAGATAGATAGATTTATAATATTTATTGGGCAATATAGTTTACAAATAAATCATACATGTGTGACATAGCAACTTTAAGAAATCAAGGGTGGAAAATGTAAGGTATGGTGAAATATAAAAATCACAAAATATGGACATACAAGGTTTTAAAAGGACTGCGGTAATATTGGGACACCCATCAAGATGTATATATTTATAGTTTACAAATAAATTGTTCTATGGTGTGACAAATTAAAGAAAAACTGTTAAAGGGATAGTTCATCCAAAAACGAAAATTCAGTCACCATTTAATCACCCTCAGGTTGTTCCAAAACTGTTCTTAGTTTTTTAAACACAAAGGAAGATATTTGGAAGAATGTCAGTAACCAAACAGATTTCATCCTCCATTGACTCCCATAGTATTTATTTTCCTTCCTTCCCTTTATTATTACATTGTTTTATATGATTAATATTAATCATATAAAATAGCATAAGAGAGATTTATCTTCATCGTTACGTTTCTAACTGGTTGCCATCACACAATAGGATAAATTTGCATATTAGTCTGTCAACTACATTTTACAGCAAAACTAGACCTGAATATAAAATAGAGATACGTCAGACTAAACGTTTGTATCTATCTAGAATTAGGAATAGGTGCTTTGTGCACATGCTCTGTGGAATTGTTATTCGTCTCAGTGGATGATGTCGGTCTAACTGCTTGTAAAGTTATTACCTCTCTCCAGTAATGGTTGTTACCCCGCTGGTCTTAAATCACACACACACTGATCTCCAACTCCTTAAACACTATATGGTACAACCCACTGGGTTACGCCACTCACCGCTGGAGCTGAACGGAGCTGTGTGTGTTATTAAACTACTGCACACGATAGACGCCACAGGCAGCAGGTGGACCTTTTAGATGGGTAGGTGTATGTTTGTGTGTCCGTGCGTGCGTGCGTGTGTGTGTGTGTGTGCATAAAAATGCAATCTCTAGTGTATTCCTTTAGGATAGTGAGTTTATAAAAAGCTTCTAAGTATCAACTGAAGGACACAGTGTGATGGAACGTCTTCTGTTCCTTTTCCGTCACTGACAGCAAACAGGTGTTGTCTTGTAATCCTTTTTTGTAGAATAAGTAGGCTGTACGTGTCAGGAATGGTGTGCTCGCCATCTGCTAGTGTGTGTGTACTTTAAACGCTGTGAATGCAATAGGATCTTGCACAACTGTCTCACTTTTAACAGCGGGCATCTGTTTGACACCACGCTCTGGTATCCTCTATTAAAACCCTTGATGGCTGCGAGGTCACACAAAGCCTCAGAGTTCAAGTTCGGTTCTCAGCGGGTTCAGATTTGCATGTCTGCTTTACAAGGTGTAGATATTTACGGCTGAGTTGACATCAGTCTGCTTATAGCGTTAGATACGTGATTTTTAAAGAGAAAGAAAAAGCATGAAATTACCAGTCAATGGCGGTTCCTCAGGCATTGGCAGGCCATTTTCAAACTTGTTAGCCGTTATAGTTTAAGCATTTGACTTTAGCTGACTTTAAGTCAAGGATCAAATATGCGATCTGATTATGTCATACTTATGTTGAATGTGTGTCATTTGAGCATCAGGTGTTGAGAAGACAAAAAAAACAACTTCAGACAGTCTAACATGCTGTAGCTGTGTAAATGAAATATGGCGTCTGCATTGACTGACAAAAACAGTTATGTCTCTTTCCTTGAGTGACTCGATACATATACAGATATTGTGTTAACGCCCTTGTGGGCTCTGCATGCATTTGTGACATTCCCAGTTGCTGTCATAGGATTCTCCGGTTTCAAAGTGTGCACATGATCTGAGTCCTCTGGGATATATAAAGATTTGTTCTCAGAGAGATCAACACTGTTCTCACCATGAAAGACATCCATCCCTCTGTCAAAGCCAACCAGACACATACACACACGTGCAGGAACATCAGCAGTTAATGATGTATGTAGGTCCATCTGCTGGGCCTTTTCAAAGCCTGAGTGAGATGCCTAGACAGGATTTTTGGGACATTTATATCGATTAGACTGTGTTTGATTTGACTCCAATGATGTATTGAGACGTGATATCCCAGGATGCCACATAGAAACGTGTTCAAGACAGACGGAAATACCAACAGCAGGAGCTTGTCAACTTGAAACAGACACTGTGAAAAGGGATGTGTGATGCAGTGAATGAGGTGTGTGTGAAGGAGTCGCAGTGTGTTTGCGAGGTGGTGGGATGGGTAGAATCGGGTGTGTTTTCTCGAGGCTCTGGGGAGCTGTACGTCCGTCACGAGGGCTTAGAAAAACATTCTCTGTGTTAATCGTGGTAATTATGGCAGATTGACCATGTTGACAGTGCCAGCAGTTACCACCTTAGACAGCTGCAGGAGAGAAGCTTCAGACAAACCCACAACCGATCAGATTCACATGCACTCGGCATGAGGTGTCGAGCGCTGCATGGAATTGTGATTTTAAACGTGCACAGTAAACACACAGACATCTGCTGTTTTGTCTGCCGTGAATGCCGCGTTAGGTTTTTAATTTTGGCGTGTCTGTTTGTATAAAATGGCGCTGGTGGATTTCCTATTTACGTGTTATCACTATAAGGCTCCTCTTTTTACAAACCACACAAAACCAGGTATTTATAGCTGTTAGAATCGCAGCCCGATACTGAATGTGTAATGAAGACCTGCGGGGTCAGCAGCCTGTCTTGAGTGTATGTTATTTCAACCCAAAGGTTAAGAGGCAGACTGGCCTCTGTGTCATTATCATGATTGATTATGACTGTGAATCTGACTCGATTAGGGGCCGGGGGGCGTAAATCTCGTCCAGCTAAAGTGTAAATAAATATCGACTTGAAAATATTTGGCAGATGCTGTAGTTGCAGATATTGATGGAACACTTGGAACCGCGGTCAACACTGTGAGATGGTTTCATTAAATGTGAGAGTCGGTGTTGCGTTTATGAAATGAAATGGAGCAATTTATTTTGGGCAGTAATGATTTTTTACACCATCATCATATAAATATGTAGAAATCAATGCAGTGCCACATACTACATATTCATTTGATAAGGGTAAATATTATTGTTACAGAAATTTAATTATAGAGAGTTTCAGCGGCAACAACATAAACTTAGTTTATTTTAGTTTAGTTTAGTTTAGTTATAGTATATTTAAATGAATATACATTATATACTGTATAAAATGCATTGTTACATTAAAACCAAACACAGATCGAAGGTAACCTTGAATGTAGTAGCTCTATGTATTCTATTATATTTAGATTTGCACGTAAAATTGATTTATTTGATATTTGTTTATTTGTTAAATATCGAAATATAATAGATCTGTATACATTGTCTGTGCACATTAACCAAAAAGTATAAATTATTCCTGGTCCTTAAGGTAGTCAAAGTTGTTGGGCCTTGAGGATTTTGTGGATGATGTGTGTTTGAAAGACTGAAGTGCTCACTAGAGATGTTGAGATTGTGGACTCTTGTAGAGGAGTGTATTTGCGCACATGGTAGCATTTCCATTATTTATTTGTTTACCTATAAATATTTCAGTACATTTTCCTATATTCTTTATTTGCAATCATTTTATCAGGTCTGCCTGTAAAAGCTGTGTACTTGAATTTAAAATGGGATTGTACATGAGTGGATTTTATGTGTGTGAGTGCTTGCGTGTAATGGACATGTAAATCCGCTCCGATCATGCCGTAGTTTAAACATCAAGTGCCTTCTGATTGGCTGTAATTGTGTCACTTTGTTCAGCTGTTTTGTGTTCACTTGGGCAAATGTAACTTGTTTAGGACAAAAAAAATCAGCTTCATTAAGACCATAGACTGTAAAAAAGATTGACGGCATGATGCTGATTCCTTCCATTGTAATCAACTGGGCATAAATCGTTCGACAATGGGTGCTGAGATGTTGCGAAAAAATGTTAGTTTGGAGCCTGGGCACCAGCAGAAGGAATCGTCAGTGGAGCCAGAGTCTGCGCTGTAGTGAGCATGAAGTGGAGAGCAGTATCAAGGTCCCGCCCATATTCCCTGATGACTCGATCGTAAACGAAGAAATCATGTTACCACACCCCTTTTTATAACGTCTTAAACAAAAACCAAAACTATTCGAAAAGTTTTCCTCTGGACATCAACGTGATAAAACCTGGCTCCTGTCCCATTCGTTTACATGGAGAGGGCAGGGTTTAGGACCTGTAATGCAGCTAGCCACTAGGGGACAATCAAAGAAGCCCGCACCTTCACTTTTCAGGATGTGTTAGGCCCACCAGGGACTGTTAAAGCTTTGGAATATCAGCCTTTTTTCTCTGAGACACCAGTTTGTGTTTGAGTGTGTGTGTGTGCGTGTGCGTGTGGAGGGGCAAAGTCTTACTTTTGGTTGCATCACGCATCGCTAATGCTCTTGAATTAGTGTTTCACCGTTGATTAAATCAAGCTCTGTTCTTGTAAGTGGACCCATTAACAAGTTTATTTTATTGCCTGATTTGTTTTGCTTCCAAACACCTGTTCCAAACGGCTCGCACAGGTGGTGCAACTGTAGTCTAAATATGTCACCTATTCAGTTCAACCACCTCCAGTTAAGGATTTTAAACATGCATTTTTGCAACAAAAGGTGTTTAATTCTTTTCTTTATGTATCGTTGATTAGAAATGAGACTTCAAGGACAATACAAATAGCCCACTACAGTTGCTAATCTATGTTGTCGCATGAGAATCATGGGGTTAAAGATCTGTCACCAATGCTTGTTTATAATGCTGTTGCATTGTTTTTATTTACATTTATGCATTTGTCAGATGCTTTTATCCAAAGCGACTTACATTGCATTGTTATATACATTTGTTTCTATGTACAATCCCCTGGATCGAACCCATGACATTGGCGTTGCTAGCACCATGCTCTAACCATTGAGACACAGGAAAGCTGTGTCGTAGCTTTAGCAACTGTGGCCAGAAACCTCCCACAAGGCACTTGAATCGTTTTTCTGTGGACCTCTCATCGTCTTTTCCGCTCCAACCGATCACAAATAGCCACGTCAAATACTCTACCAGCATGTAACGTCTCGGCTCAGTCAACCTGACAGTAAATCGGCCGTCAGGTGGGGAAGACGTGCAGGGCTGTCAGTTAAAATGAATAGAAGAGTTTAACACAGGCCTGAGGGCTTAGAAGGGAAGGCCTAATAACCCCAGCCCTCATCTCACGCTGACAGGAGAATGAGGGGCTAGACATGTTTCAGTAGGAAGGGGTTATGGAGGTGTCAGCCCAGCAAACTCAGAATGTTCCCCTTAATTTATTTTTTGGTTCCATTTTGGTTATTTTTTGGGAACCGTTCTAAGAATGTTCTTTTCTGGTTTTATTTTTGCAACCAGAAAATAACGTTCCCAGAACGTTGCAGGCTATTATTTTTTTATAAGCCAGAAAAATAACGTTCACTAATGGTTCTTTTTTTGCAAGCAGAAAATAACGTTCCCTGATGCTTCTTTTTTGGTTCTTTTTAAAGGTACAAATAGTCAAAACTGGTAAACGTCAGTGACAAGTGCAATACAGAAATTATAAGATCACATTTACACATATTATTCTGACCAAATTAAATGAATAAATGTGCCCTTTATTGGCTGAAAATAATAAAAACAATTATATAAATCCATGTGTATTTAGCACCTTTTGTACTATTATCGCTTATTGCTCCCTGCACTCTTTGTAAGTCGCTTTGGATAAAAGCGTCTGCTAAATGTACATGTAATTTCTTTAGTGTGGTTGTGGCTGGGAACCAAAAACTAACGTTAGGGGAATTTTAATATGCTGACTGGCATTTATAAGATGGATCAGCAATCGGCACATACCACACAAGAAAACCAGTATAAGAAAATGGTAAAGATTAACTAGTTGGCAACCTAATTTGGTTGCTTCTGTTACTACTACTTCAGCATTTTTGCAAGAAGTATGAAAGGGCTCCATAGGGTTTTATTATTTAATTTGAACAGCTTGTCACAGTTAAAACTCATTCTTGAATAGGTCTTAAGTGTGTCTGTGTAAAGTTACACTCGGATCCAATTTAAAATCTCCCCTGACAACAGTGAGAGCACAAATGCTGCGATGAGCATACAGACGTTTCTTAAGTCAGCACATCGGCACTATGAAAGTCACATCCATCTCTCTTTATTGCAATCATTGTATTCTTCCCTGTACCTCAGATATTATTCAATATAGATACTTTGTAAGGACTGTAAGTGTATTGCATTGTTATAGCTCCTGGATACAACCCACTTCAATTGGTCTCCTTTGAATCGATCAGTATTTTCATCATTTGAAAGATATTTTGTTTGTCACCAAGACATCTGAATTTGAATTGAGGCCATTCGAGAAAAAAAGGTACTCTGTGTATTGATATAGAGTGCTTTCACATTATGTGTTTGTTATAGATCCGGGTTCAGTTGGATGTGTAAAAGCCATTTTGGTCTGTGTGAAAATAGACCAGCATATTTAAACTTCAAAAACATTATCATAGTCTTTTATATACTCCTTCTGTAGTAAATCTATAGTCGTTTTGGATCACGGCAGTAAACCCAGACCGGGTTGCATTTGCATTATTGTTGTATCGTGGCCATATCTATGAGTTTGGGCAAGTTTGGTATTTAGTGGTTAGGTTACGGGATTAGTGTGATTGGTTTGAGTAAGTGATGTGGTTTTATGCCGGGTAGCCATTTTTATGTCTGTGGATAATCTTTTGGCTGAAATATTTTCAGATTTATCAAGTATGCAGTCATATTCAGTTATGATGCCTTGAGGGAGAGTAAAACATGGGGAAGTTTGTTTCTCGGCTGAAGTATCCCTTTAATAAGATTTTTTTTCTGAAGTTTGTATATCTGTCTTTCTCAGTCTCTCTCTGTGGTTTGTCCCAGTTGAGCAGCTGAGGTTCTTAACAGGCTGTATTCCATCCGAGCAACCTCACCTCAGGATAATGAGTTGTGTTTGGCTGTCCACCGAGACCTCACCCAAGCACACTGCTCCAGGAGCCTCGTAGACCCCAATCCCGCTCACACACACAAACACAGTGTGATCAGATGCGATCTTTGCAAAGTACGCCTCCCAGTCTGCGCTACCGTCTTGATAAACATCCTCCTTCCCGGCTGCTGTTCGGAATAAAAATCGTCTCTCTCTTCGCTCTTTTTTCTCTAGGTGAGAACTCTGCTTCTATTTGTTTCCAGGGATCAAGAAGACTTGACAAATTATCTCCCCGGGGAGGAGAAACACACTTCTCCTCCGCTCCCTTTCTGGCCCTGGAGTCTTCATTACGGGAAGAATAAGCCGTGTTTTCACTTGCTGACTCTGTTTTTTTTAGGCATGTTAGTGCATCGAGACAATGGCTCAGGGGCGGAACAGCAGAGATCTCTGCGGTTTGGCCTTTTAGAAGGGCTTTGGATGTTTTCCATCAAGAGTCTCTACAGGAAGAAGAGAGACGGACACCCACGCTTTTGTGTGTTTGTCTAGTAAAGACGGCATAATGCCGTCTGTCCTTACAAGCCAAGTCGGTAGGTGACAGCGCGCTGGAGCTCTGTAATCTGAAGGGAACTCATTTATAAAAGCCCTCATTCTGACACAAACAAGTGTGAAAGGCTTCTCTCCGAGTGCTGTCAGCCTTCTCGGCCTTAAATCCAGTTATTCAGGCTGGATATGGGATGACTTATTGCACCCTCTGGATGGCTTGCTTCTGAGCTAAGAGACTGAAATACCCTTGTTTATTAAAATGTGTGCTTAGAGCGCCTGAGTCGTGGTACCGTGACCTTTCGGGGATCAGATGGGGTTGCCTATTTCTCTTACTTAAATAGAGATATCTTTCGGTCTGCTGAACACAATATCTCCGTCTTTATTCTGTTAGCATGCATTTAGTTTTTTCTTTTGAGTGCATGCGTGCGCATTTATATGTGTGTTTGCGCACACGTATGGCCAGTGTGTCACACAAACCCGTTCCCCAGGGGTGCCTCGTACTCCCATCTTAGCCAGGGTACATGAACTTATGACATCACACACAGCAGCGATAGCAGTAACTCTCAGCTGCACATCAGGACCTTGTGGAGTCTTTTAGTTAAACCCCATGGGGAACTGTATTGGGAGGCCCCCCAGGCTCAAATGAGGGAGAAATCCTTGGTGATTCTGTTCCAGTAGGATCCCCAAATCCTGTGGGATTCAGGCTCAATCAACAGCTCTCGCTGGGGGCCATGCACAGGGTGGGTGTGTAAGGAGGGATAAGAGAGATGTGTGGTTCCCTCTGAGACTAAATGGAGTCAATGAGAGTTATGTATGCAGTGTGATTCTCCCATGAGCCTTTGGCCCCGGAGCATACACACTGAATCTCTTTCTGTAACGTATTTTACATGCACCATAACACACAGATAGCTACTAAAATAAAATAAATCTGTTGGTGTTTTAATGCAAATCAATAACCGAAAAACCAATAAAGTTCTCAGAATGGCGTTGACATGCAAAGTGAAATCAGGGTGTCAGGCCAAAATGTAGGCGTGGCGATCAGGATTTGTTTAAACCGTTTGCGACCCTTTCTTTTATAAAATAACAGAGTTTAAAGCATTTACATGACATTACATGTGAGGCTGGGTTTTTCGCACCTGAAATGTAAATCCGTTTTTATAGTTGTGCAGCGCTTTCCTGTCTTAAATTCTAGTCTTTATTTTATTTTATTTAGTGGTTCATCCTGTTAATCCTGCTCATTAAAGAAATGTACTGGAAATGATTCTTAGGAACATCTGCCCTGCAGTTTCAAGAGTTTTTTTCTTACATTTTTATCACTAAATGATTTGTGTATTTATTTACGTTACGTGTGCAATTAAAAAAACTCTCCGTCTTGTCTCTCCAGTTCCAGATTTTAGCGTTGACACGCTCTCCACCAATGCCAGCCAGGAGCTGCGAGGCCTGGGCATTCCCAAGGTGTCAGGCCTAGAGCGCAGCCAGGAGAAGAGCCAAGAGACCTCCCACGATCTCCCTTCGGCCACCCCCTCACCAGTACCCCCCTCCCGTCCCAAACCTCCCCTCCCCACCCCTCTTCACCTTAAGCCGCCCCCATCCAACGGGCCATTACCCTTGCTCGGTAGCCCAGCCCAAACCCACCATCCTTGCCCAGAGAGCCCGCTTAGACCCCCTACGGCCCCAACAACCCTGCCTCTCGCCCAGAGCCAGGAGGCCTCTCAGCCAGCCCCTACCCAGCCTCAACACCCGCCTGAGCCACCATCTCACCCACGGCCACCCCCTACCCCAGGCATCTATTACAACCCTCAATCACCAGCGCTTCCAGCTCAGCAGATCCCCACTCAATTTCTGCAGCACAGACCGCCCTCGAGGTGCCACCCGCGCCCGGTTTCAACCTACAACGGCAACATAAACCTGAACGGCCTGAGGTAAGCAGCACTATTTCAGAGCCTCAACTCTTAAATACTGTGGCAGAACAGTGTGATTTCTGTAATAGAATGTAAAACGCATCAATCCTCAAGTAAGCGTCGGGCATTAATCCCTGTGTGCATGTGTATTTGTGATGACTGCACTGCAGAGAGAACCCCGGCTGAGAGATTAGACGGTTTGATTTGTTGTCCTTCCCACGTTGATGCTGCTATGGCGTAGCTGCCGGCAGCCTGAAGATAACATTGCCTCCGCACGACTCGACACCCTTGTATCCCACAGAGAAGCAGACCCCCCAACCGCCCTCCTTTCCTCCTCTGCCAACCTTTATATTTATGTAGTTCCTACAGCACAGTATCTCGCCAATGTACTGCTGATGATAATTATTCTTTGTGTGTGTGTTTAGCTTTTAATATGAATATAATTAGCATTTAAATGATTGCTTAGCCTGTAAATGAGCTCTTTGTTAGATTCGTGTGACTCTGATAAATGCTTTTGCGTGAGCGGGGCTAGGAAATCCCTCCAGTAATAACACATTCTTCTGCAACGTACACACATTTTCCAGGTTCCTGAAACGGGATACTAAATTTTACCAAATGTATAGTAGAAACTGCGGTTAATGCAGTTTAGTGAACAAATGTGTTTTGTGATTGCTGTTTGGCCAGGAGGTCGTCCAAGACTGAAAGAAACATATTGTATTTGTTAGATTTTTTTGGTGTCATACCAACTAGACACTTCGGTTCACTCTCTCTCTCTCTCTCTCTCTCTCTCCCCACAGCAGTAGTAGAAGCAGCACTCCAGGAAAGCCCCGCGGGCCCTCTCCAGCCCCTCATCTGCACCATCACCAACCTGCCCCCAACGGGGCGGCAGCCTCTTTCCCCCTGCCAGCGAACCCCACGGCCCCTCACACGTTCCCCCCCTCCCTGCCGTCCTCCACTCTTCCTCATCACACCAATATGTTTGCGTCGCCCGCTGCTCTGCCTCCACCTCCTCCGCTCACCTCAAACGCTCTGCCGGTCCCTGGACACCCAGCTGGCAGTGCCTATTCAGGTACCGTCTTACTTTCAGTTCTGGAAGATATATCTCTTAAGTTAAAAACAAGTGTGAAATGCATGAATGTAATGTAAATGTATGTAAATCATTTAAAATATGTAAAACTTTCTCCCTCCTCTTCCAGAACAAGATCTTCTCCGTCAGGAACTGAACACCCGTTTCCTGGCATCTCAGAGTGCTGACCGTGGAGCATCGCTTGGTCCACCCCCATACCTTCGGACCGAGTTCCACCAGCACCAACACCAGCATCAACATCAGCATCAGCACACACACCAACACACACACCAGCACACCTTCACCCCCTTTCCCCACGCCATCATGCCCACGCCAGCACCGCCCATGGTGCGTACCCCAGCAAGAAATGTGAGGATAAGTGTAACACAACTCCAAAAAAACTGAACATGATAATGGATAACTGTATGAATTTGTGGTTGAATGCTTATGGATATAAATACATAAATGTGTGGATATAATAAGGATGGGTTTAACTGCTGTGAATAGTTGTTTTTAAACCCAGGAACACTTTCAATATGAATTGAATTATGAATTTCTCTGATACAGCCATTAAACAAGCCGTCCTGCGTAAACAAGCCAGTTGTTTGTCGATTCCAGAAAAGATAATACTGTTAGGCCCATCCTTAGTATATAAGGTATTATTTCTGCATGTTGTACAGTATATTGCTTCAGTAAACACTGGAAGCCATAGCAGTGGCTCTCTCTCAATCGTAACCATGTGTTTCTTTGTGGCTTCTCTTTCAAAAACTCTCCCCGCTGTTTTTCTCTGGCATGCTTCTCCACCCTCTGTTCTCTGCCCTGATTTTACACTTGGCAACGCGAGCCGGTGATCGGTTTTTGTTCCAGCCAAACCTCGAGAACTTAATACTAGTTTATTCATTCCTAGTTTAATGACATCATTTGCTTTGATGCAGTTTTGACCGAGGGCTTTCGGTTGGCAGACAGGCTGAGCTGATTAGCGAGTTTCGGACGCAGCTCTACGGTAACCGCATTGCCCGCGCCGGGCCGGCGGAGGCTTGAGAAGTGCTTTTGAACCATGCCAGACTCAAAGGCCCCGGAGAGCCGTGCTGTGTTAACTAATGAGGGTATAAAACCAGCTTGAGAGGAACATTGTTTGCTCACGAGTGGGAAACATTCTCTCTGGATTCAGATTAGACCACTCAACTTGTTAAATTACTCTTTTTTGGGGGGGGGCTATTTTTAGTCAGATGGCCTCCGCTTGACCACAAGTGCTGAGTAGTACACTTTCACAAGAGGGAAGGTCTTTTCGACGGTTATCTAAACACCATGTAAATTGCAAAATGAGAGTGTGGAAAGAGCCAGAAGCATTTTCAGAGCTAGCATTCATTCATCAGGGCAGAGAGCAGTTTGCTGCCAGCCAAACACATTTTTGTGGAGAGCACATTAAAGCTTTTGATATTTGTTTGGAGCCTCATGACTCCTCGAGATGTTTGTCAGGAGTCAATTGTGTTGGCCTGAAGGACTCATGTGTACTAAACTCTGTCTCTCTTTTCCTTCACAGTTTGATAAATACCCCACTAAAGTCGACCCCTTCTACAGACACAGCGTGAGTGTCTTTCTCTTGTGCTCTCATATGTTTAAGTGGCGATTTATGTGGTTACTTTTCAAACATAGACTGGAAACAAATGTTTTAGTCTTGTTTTCTAGTACAAATATCTTTAATACAATATACCATAACTTGACGGGCTGCAAGATATTTTGTCTTGTTTTATAAAAGGAAATATAGTAATCAAGTTCAAGTTTAAAACGAAAGAAGCTTACATTTGAATAAGGTACCTATAAAAATTCTGTCATCATTTACTCACCCTCTTGTCATTTTGAACACGTACGACTTTCTTACTTCTGCAGAACACAAAGGAAGATATTTTAAAGAGTGTTGGTAACTGGACAATGTATTGTAGAAGTGAATGGGTACTACCATTGTTCGGTTACCAACATTCATCCAAATATCGTCTTTTGTGTGCCGTAGAATAAAGCAAGTCATTTTTGCAGATTTCTCTTCTTATCGTGTAATTTCATCCTGATATTATGCATACAGTCAGGCCACACTGGCTATAAGGTATACATTCATTATATCATTTACTCTATGTAGTCATAAAAAGGTTTCTTTCAAACCGTCTTCCTGTGCATCAGGTAAATGCAGCCTTAATTCAAATGATCTCTGCCATTCAACTACCAAGTCGCCCTTTAGCAATGATTCATTGGCGTCACTAACCCGTGCACACGCAAACTCTGTAGTAATTACATGTATTATGCAGCGTATCCTCATAATAACAGTCATTGCTGTTAGAGCAGGTTTACAGTGACCCCTGTTGTAAATTCATCTCGCTGGTAATCTCTGTTGAATGTAACAACAGCCGCCGGTCACTAAAGGTTTAATAATAATATGCTGCAAGAACAGATCCTTTGTAGTCTCATTCCTTTCATTTATTCATTCGTAAACAGAGATTTTGTTACCAAAGCACTGGTCTCTATAGCACTAGGCATACTCTGTTGTGTCTTGTCAACTATTTAACCATCATATTTTGATTTGATTGTGATGTTTTGTTATCACGTTAAATGCCAGCAAATTATTTTTTATGCCTAAAGGCTCTCAAGGTATAACTGTAAACAGCTGACAGGATCAAACGGGACACTCTCGGTGTAACAGTGTTTCTTTCTTTTCTCAGCTGTTCCACTCTTACCCCCCAGCTGTGACCGGCATTCCTCCCGTCATCCCACCGACGGGACCCTTCGGATCTCTGCAGGGAGCGTTTCAGCCCAAGGTATCACAATGTCCAGACTACACCCAGGACTAAACTTCTAAACATAATCCGACACATACGGAATGAATGCTGCTAAATATACACAAATCACAGACAGAGGGTCTCTCTGTGTTTCGTAACACCTAGAATCTGAGAGTGCAAATGGTTTTTTATAAATGTTGTGTCGTGATTGGCTGAAAAGCCTGTGAACGCTTGCCTACGTTCTCTTTCTGAAATATTTTGTTTGTTTGCACTCAACAGACCTCAAACCCTCTAGACGTGGCAGCCAGACCCGGAGCTGTCCCACACACACTTCTCCAGAAAGACCCTCGGGTACGCTCGCCACCCCGAATTGAAGTTCATGGTCATGTTTTTGTAGTGCTTGCTCACATTGGTATGCAGGCAGGGAATACTCAGACTTCTGTCCTAATTATTTCCTGAAATGCTTCGTTGGAAAGGGAAATTGTAACATTTTAATTCGGTCGGTGATGAAGTGATGCTCGGATGCTAATTAAAAGTCCTGAGTGACAGCGTTGTGTCCCTAATCTCTCCCTCTCATTTTCTCTAGCTGACGGATCCGTTCCGGCCGGTTCTCAGGGTAAGAGTGCTTTATCAGTTATTCAGTTTGTTTCCCCACAGGAAATGGAGTAAAAGCTCATTACAGTTTCATTTCACCTTACGCTGAGCACCTGCCTTCCGCTTCACAGTGTCTTTAATTAGCTGTGCGCTGGAACTCGACGCTCTCATCGCTGAGCCTATAGGAGACACTATATGACAACCTTATCACGAAATGCACTTCATAATGACATTCTGCTTAATTCATTTGTAGCCGTGCATAAAAAAGGGAAGAAAGCCAAACGAATATATAAAGTTAATCTATTTTTAATTGTTCAGCAGTAACATGATCACCACAAAATCACTGCAAATGGCAAAAATCTAAGCAAATGTAAAGAATTGAGTTCGTGTGTTTAAAATGCATTTCAAAAGCATGAGTTGTGTCTAAACAAAAAAATATTTCTTTGTGTGTCCTCAGAAACCAGGAAAGTGGTGTGCTATGCATGTCCATATAGCCTGGCAAATTTACCACCATCAACAGAAAGTAAAGGTGAGATTTATGTTGACACTTTTAACTGCGCCTGTCAATCAATATGGAAAGGAACAATAACAGCTGTTGTTGTTCTGTCTGTGTTGAGATTGATCTGCAGAATGAATAGAGCCGAGCAGAACCTTTGTTTATGAGATGGCCGTCACATTTGTTTTTTATTATTCTTCTCCAGCAGCAAATGCACATTGACCCACACAAGCTGGACTTTGGCTTCAAACCTGAGTTCTTAAGTCGGCCCCCTGGTCCCACCTTCTTTGGAGCGATTCATCACCCTCATGATCTCGCCCGACCGGCAACACTTTTTTCAGCAGCAGGTGGGTGAATGACCAACGTCTCAGCAGTGGTGTTTTTTTCTTAAGTACTACATTTAATCAATCGATTTTCTTTCATCATTTTGGGATATTTGACTCGTATAGGATTGATTATTGTTATAGGTCTTATTTCACTTAAAAAATTGTTTTAGTCAACTCACAATTTTAGAAAATTAAGTACTTTATAGATGAGGGGTAGAAATATTTTATTTACTATAGGAATTTTCATCAATTTTAAAACTCCATATAAAACTGATATTTCTATATTTTTATTGTTTTCCAAATGAAGTTTCCCGAAAATAAAGATTACGTCATGATGTATGGCTTGGTGACCTTTAGTCATTTCAAACCTGTAGCTGTTTCTGCAGAACACAAAAGAAGATTTTTTGAAAAATGTTTTTAACTGGACCACATTTACTTGCATTGGTTTTATGTCCATACAATAGAAGTAAATAAGGATCCAGTGCTGTTCTGTTACAAACTTCGTTCAAAATATCTTCTTATTTCAAAAGAATACAAAACAGTGTTTTTCTTTTTCAATTCAGGTTCCACGCATTCACCATTTGGACACCCTCCCCACCATCATGGAAACTTTCTCACCCCAGCACCCCACTTAGGTAAGACTGAGTGCACTTTTTCACTTCTCCACTAGATGTCACTGGGCAGTCAACGTTTTGATGGAAAAGTGTGTATTCTGTTTTGCTTTATTATTGGACACTTAATAACTCTTTCCCTGCCGAACACGGAAGTTTCTGGGTTTTATGAGAAAATGCTTCCCTCCCAAACACGGAATTCTCCAGGTGTCCGTGTTTTGACTGTTATTCAGCAGGTGGTGCTGTTACACATTTTCTTAGAGATCACAGTATCTCTGAATCTAAAAAACGATAAATATTTGATCTGTTTTTTATTTATCATTCTAAATGTGATATGGGTGGAGTCTATAATTAGATTGCTTATAATCTCAGCTGTTTAATCAAAATGTTGCATTTCTGATAAAACCTACCCACATTTAATAGGTGATAAAAAGAACCAATGAAGACATTTTTTGTTCAAAAATCAGATACTCCATTCTTTTTTTTGTATATTGTTTGTCCATATAATTATAAAAGAAAATGTACTGGGAGCCATCAAATGATAGTGAAAAGGTTAAAAAATGCTGGCGGTGGCTGGCACCTTTTTTTTGGAGGGGGAAAGAGTTCAAATCAGTAGATACACATTTCAATATACATTGAATAAATGTTTATTCGTCAATTAAAAATTCACTTTATAATCACATATAATTCAATTATACTATAATTATAGGTAACACTTTATAAGAAGGTGCTATTTGTTAACAATGAGCTAACATGAACTAACAATGAACAATATTGCTGCAGCATTTATTAATATTAATTCATGTTAGTTTTTCTTATACATTATTAAAATCAAACGTTGTCACTGTTAACATTAGTTAATGCACCATGAACTAACAATTACAAGGATTAATAAATGCAGAAAAACTAAATTGTTCATTGTTCGCTAGTGTTAGTTCGCTGATGTTAACATATAGCACCTTATTGTAAAGTGTTACTCAATTATAATCAGAGCAGGCAGTTATTTATTGGTGATTTACATAGTTCATTCACTGATTCTTGGTTCCTGTTGGTGTTTTGATCGACAGAGCCCTTCAGCAGACCGTCTTCATTCGGAGGTCTGGGATCATTAAACTCTGCAGCCTTCGGTGGGCTGGGAAACCCAGCACTCAGTGAGTGTCAACTATTTAAACCAGCAACTTAAAATGTGTCTAAGATCAGTCAGTCAAAAATACACGCTGTTGCTTATTAAACGTTTCTCATTCAGCAATACAGAACATCTGATAATTGCATAATTTAGCTACACTAACATTCTAATGACGGGTTAAATAAAAATTACAGCAAGGACACCTCGGGTGAAATATACAAAGTAGGAATCTGTCCGTGCACTACCATTTCATGTGAAAATATTTGTTCTCTTTCAGCACCAAACTCATTGTTTGGCCACAAAGACGCACCCGGCGCACAGCAGCACTTCAGCGGACCCCACGAGCCATGGAACAGACTCCACCGCACCCCGCCCTCCTTCCCCACCCCACCTCCTTGGCTCAAACCTGGAGACCCTGAACGCAGCACTTCGGTCAGCTCCCATGAAAGAGAGAGAGACAGAGAAAGAGAGAGAGAGAGAGAGAGGGAGAGAGAACGGGACTTGGACAAAAGGGATTCCTCAGTCAGCAAGGACGATAAAGAGCGGTGCGTAGATCTCTGAATGATATTAAAAAGCGACTAATGTGTTGAATTTGGTTAATGATGTCGTTTTGCCCTTAAACATTACAATAAATTCAAGAACGTATAAGTAATTTTGATAATTGTATCGCTGTCTTTAGGGAACCCACGGAGAAGAGACACCAGAATCACCCTTCACCCATTCCTGTTAATCCCCTCAATCTGTTGGGACATTCCCGATCGGCTGAACCCAACAGGAACCACATCCAGTCCAGCGAGCCCCGGGACAAGGACAAGCCCAAAGAGCGTGAGCGAGAACGCGAGCACCCAGACTGGAAAGACTCAGACGAGCACAAAACAAAGGAGAATCACCACACTGACAAGGACACGTCTGTCATCCACGATGGACGGGTATCAGAGGACAAGCTGGCCAATCGGGTGACAGCATCACCCTACATGCGACCCGCTGGCTTAGACAGGGTGAACAGCGGCTTGAATCGCGAAATTTTGGAGAAGAAGGGTGAGATAACATATGAGAAGAAAAACAGTGAGGTTAAAGTGAAAGAGGAGAGGAAGGAGGAGCAGGACGGTCCTACGGCAAGATCCCCGGAACAAAGATCTACACCTCAGGCACCTCCTGCCACCGCACTCCACCCACCCTGTTCCATGCCGATGCCCATGGGCATGGCCAACATGCATCCCATGAACAGCATCAGTAGCCTGGAGAGAACTCGTATGGTGGCCCCGTTCATGGGAATCAGTCCCATCCCAGGCGCAGAGCGATTCCCCTACCCCGCCTTTCATTGGGATCCCATGAGGGATCCTTACCGTGGACTCGACCTCCACCGGAGAGATCCTTTAGCTCGGGATCTGTTGCTGAGAAACGACTCTCTGCACCGGTTGGCCGGGCCCCGGATTTACGAAGCGGAACGTTCGTACCGGGACCGCGAGCCGCATGACTTTAACCGTGACCATCCTCATGGACTAACTTTAGAACAGAGACGAGAACAAGAGAGGGCGCACTTTGAGGAGAGGGAGCGCCTGCACTTGCTTAGAGAGGATTTCGAACAAGGCCGTCTACACGCAATGCATCACCCAGCACTGGACGGGCACCTCCCTCACCCGGGTCTCATGGGCCCCGTACTACCCAACATGCACTACCCTCGTGTCAGCCCCTCCTCAGCTATGGCCGCTGCTCAGAATGGAATCCTAAACAAAACCCCTCCCACCGCTTCACTTAGCGCCCCGCCCCCTCTTATCCCGTCACTCGGGGGGCGATCCGCTTCTCCCAGACGGACTACTCCGCTTGGCACTGACATAAGAGACAGACCCCCTTCGCACACACATAAAGATATCGAGGCACGATGAGGATGGACAAAACACACTTGCCCTTTATTTGTGTATGATGGACAATGGAACTCAAAGCACTTGATACTGGACTGAGGCTGTATCATATCTGTGTATAAATTGTGTTTTTTGTGTTGTTTTTTGTTTTGTACAAACCATAAAAGACTGAGCAGAGATTTTTTTCATTATCTTTTATTCGGTTTGCCCCTGCTTTGGTGTGTATTCTTAAACATGTACAGTACACCGATCTTGAGCAAGTGGACAAGATCTCCAACTTGAGTGATTTTGGAATGTACAGGTACCTCGTCACAAAAAGGCAACACTTGTAGATATGTGCATAGTTTGTGTGTTTCTCTCCTTAAGGAAAAAAATCAAGGTACAAATATGCAAATGGGTGTTATGAAAGCTTTACTTTGACTAGCTGTACATAATGAGCAGTGATGAACCGGAGAGCGCACATTTTCACAGACTGGTTTGAGTTTAATGCTGCATATTAATGGTTTTGAAGGATCATATTGTCCAAGAGACCGCATCCCTTCTTTCAACTATGCAACTCATGCGTGAGCTCTCTATATTTCACTCTTTCTCTGTCCTGGAGGACAACCATTCTCCGCTAACCCCTCCCACTTTCCTGATTCACTCTCTGTGTATACTTTTGAAGCAACAGTACACGCTTAAACATGACCGAGATGGATTTTAGTCAAGGCTTTCGATTGTGATTGTTACTCCAAAATAGAGTTAAACTGACAGATTCCCGAAATCTTGATACATTTGTTCTTCAAGCTATAAAAATCTGTGTCGACAATCTTTACAAATACACCAATGTTTCCACACATACAGTAAAGTATAACATACTGTTTGCTTAAAAATTCAATCTTACATCTAAGGACTCCATGACCCCATGATGTCACGATACAGGAGTGTGATGTTTCGAGTGAGGAAAGCTGGACAATTCCCTATTGATCTAATTGTGTATTAAAGTGTTATGTATCTATGAATTGAACAAGCAAGTTGTAAGCTATGGACAGTTTGTTTTTAACGAGCAGAGATCTATTTTAGTAGTCCATGGGAGGGTTAGTTGTGCGCTTTTAAACTCTGTGAAATTCAGATGTTGTGCAGTGTTTTTTTCTTTTGATTTTCATTAAAATGTCCACTGAAGCAGTAGTGGGTAGTCAATACGTATTGCAAAGAGATTGTAAGGAACTTTTTTGCTGTTTATCATGTACGTAAAAAAATGAAGTCCTTTCTAGATCATGTAAAAAAAAGGGTGAGGCGACTCAGCATGCTCCTCAGTTAAACTTGTGTTATGTAAATTGTGCCATGTTATTAAAAAATGTGAACTAACATTGTCAAAGTTTCTCATTCTTGTCATTTAATGAAGGGATAATGTTCCCAACTTGAGCCGATGTACATAAAGTAATAAAATCCTGTACGCAAGGGTAAATCATACATTTTGTTTAGCTGTAGTATTTTTAAGAATTCTGTACAGAACAGCCAAGTGGACAAAAGCTTAAAGAAGCACTGATTTAGAAATGACAAAAAAAGACTAGTTATCTACTTATTTATTCTAACTTGGCAAGTATTCATGCAACTGGTCGTAAATGTAACAGATTTAGTAATAATATAATGTAATCATTTCCCACTTGGAAACGTCATCAAATTGAATGGCTTGATGCCATATACTAAAATGTAAATTAACAGGTCGAAAACCTTTAACTCTTAGTATTTTAAAGTAATCTTTATTTACTTTTCCTTTTTCTCCCGAGCTCTGACTACTAAGAAAGTTGGAGTTGGAAAAAGTTTCAAGTAAAGAAATAATTTTATTTGAATCATTGAACAAAACACCTACCATGTATGTTATATGATAAAATGTAGCCTATTGAAATAGCTTTTTATGTCGTCATTTGAACTTTTCTTGTGCCTCACGTCACAACATAATCATAGAAGTCAAATAAGTAAGACACTGGCAGTCATAGCAATTCTACAGATTTATGCAAGACTTGCTTTCTTCAATGTGAACAGAGGCAAAGTACATTTGATGTACTTAAAACTAGTTCTTAAGCACAAAGTGAGAGGACAAAGAGATGGAGGAGGAGAACGGTTCACTGGAAAGCACGTCAAATCCCTTAAGCAAAGTTGCATTGCATAATAATGCACTATTGGTAAAGTTCTTGAGGACTATGATGAGTCCAGTATTGTGCCAGGCACAGACACAGAAATGACTGTCCAGCAGTGTTTGAGTTCTGACAGGTCTAAAGTGCAGCCAGAGATGGAAAAAATCTATTTCCCACAGAAAGCCACTAGATGGCACTATGTTAAAAGAGATTATGGATATTATGTGTCCATAAAACTACCAACGATTTTTATGCAAGTATTTAACCTTTAATGCCATAATGCTACAAAAGTGGTAAAAGAAAATCAGCTAGCCTATATAAAATGAAGAGACGTGCCAAATAGAAGAAAACAAAGCTGAATAAAAGTATGAGGACAATATTCAAAATAGCCACATGTTATATATGCTTGTGTTGGTCGAGAACAATACAGACATGTTTTAATTCTCTCTTCTCGTCGGCGCAGAAAGTTTTCAGCAGATAGAAGTAGAAATAGAAAGATAGACACGCCAGGTAGTCGCTTTGAGCACTGTCTCCCACTAGATGGCAGCAAAGCGCCTTCACTAAATCAACTTTTGACTGAGACAAAGAGCAGGTGAAAAGAGGAACAGGTGCAGTTAGGGCGTGGTACACATAATGACGTCAAATAATAATCAGCTGTCATTTGAGAAGGTTGAGCCGGTCTGTCTGGTTTATGAAGGCACGCATGCCACAGGCATGCAAAGAAAAAATGCTGCCAAACAGGAAACATGCCTTATAAAACCAAAGATGAAAACATGTCATTTATGAAAAAAAACTGTGTTCAAACGAAATGACTGTAATAGGTTTGCTAGCAGGAACAGAGAGAGAAACTGGATCTATCATGACATCAAATTCTTTGAAACACGCGAAGCGATCAGATTACAAAGCATTGTGTGGTTGGCTGTGATCGTGTGACATCTGTTTCTCAATATATATTAAATACAGAAAGAATATTAACTTGATTTCAGGCAATAAATCACATTAATGAGGTATCAATCAACTGCTAAATCAAATCTTCCTGCTGTGCAGAAATTAGAATTATTTGATATGCAGCAAACAAACCTCTAAATGCATGTACTGTACACAACAGAAGAGAGAAAAAGACACAAATGCTGATCAGTTTAAGCCTGACAGCAATGATAATAACATCCATTGAGTAAATACGTTCATGCACACAGCAGCCTTGTTTATTTTGGGTTGCACATGTTTCTAATTGTTCAATATTCCAGTTAGATCTTCAATACTATACCAAACAACTATATTCTGTAAGTCTATCTCTATTAGAAAGTCAATCGGTTATCTGCAATGAAATATTTAGGCATGTGCCTTCCAAAGGAATTCACGTTTGCTTTAAGCTCAAGTCCTCTGCGGTGTCCTTGATTCTTGTGAACAGACTGAAATAAACCAGAGATTCTCATGTGGTACACAAAACACTGATAAGACAAAGCAGCTAGTACGACTCCAAATGAGATTCAATAGTTACAGCCATTCAAAAGCTCTGTGCATTTTTAAACACATTTTATTTCTCATGAAAGCGTGACCTCCCCTGCAGTTAAATTACATTAATATTTATAAGCGTTGAACTTGAACTCTGCTCTCATTTAAACATGACATAATAGCAAAATAAGACATTTTTTGACATTTGAATTTTGTTGTTGTCATTTTGCGTCCCAACCTGGAATCTCATTGGTACACAATTACAATCTTATTTAAACATATGATCTCATTACGTTTATGTCCCATGATATATACTTCACGTCTGGACAGAAGAATAACTGACCTCTGCCTCAGCCATAAGTCACCCTAAAACACTTATACATACATATAACATACACATAAAGCCCAGTAAAGGTATACTGGAAAAAAGGGATACTATACCATTCGAAATAGCAACCGTGTCTTTCTACCAATTATCAGCAGAGGTCTCGTAAAGGGTCAGCCATCTGACCCCTAGCTTGTCGCTCATCGTCATTATCCCTACATCCAAACGCTCTGCAGAGCCCCAAGCCTGATAAAAAACGGTTATCTCCCATCACACAGGCACCGAGCCCTGGAGACCCACTTATAGGGGCCATGATGTGTCAGCCCAGGGAAAAAGACTCAATCTCCGTTCAGCAGGGAGAGACAGAGGATGACTCCGTAATTGCCTAACCGCATTTCACCTCCGGTGAGTAATATCTCCAGAGAGAAAATAAAGAAGGACAGAGACATAAAGAGAGACTGAGAGAAAAAAAGCAATAGAGAAATGACTATACACAACTAATTCAATGGTCCTGACCTCTGCCGTGCGCTGGGAATTCTCACGGCACACATATTTCACATATACAGCACACCCCGGCGCGGCAGTAATGGAGATGACCCCAATATCACCATGGGAGAGGAAAAGCGAAACATTGTATCGACCCTCTACAGAGTCACACTGAAACACATTACCTGCTGTTTGAAACCTCTTCATGACAAGCGTTTGTGTGCTGATTGTCTGTAATGGAAACCAGTGGAGGTGGTACACATGGTCAGATT
Source organism: Barbatula barbatula (assembly GCF_947034865.1). NCBI lineage: Eukaryota > Metazoa > Chordata > Actinopteri > Cypriniformes > Nemacheilidae > Barbatula > Barbatula barbatula. Next base: position 12,248,330 of record NC_136787.1, on the reverse strand, counting down.
TATTTGATATGATTCTATGAACTCTTGGAAGTGAAGAAGAAGAGAGTGATTTTCCCAGTGTTCTTTACATATCATCATTCTGTGTAGAAAAGAGTGCATTGGTGAAAACACAGCTGAAGTCTTTTTTGCTAAGTTTCTATAGTTTTGCCTTTAGTTTGCCTAAATTTTTTGGTTTCCTAAATGTTTTTATTTCAATTTTGATTATGTAATGGTTTTATTTGTGTGTGTATTCTTTATGTTGCTGTATAAGAGTAATTTATTTTGATTTTGTTTATTATCATTTTAGTGCCTTAACTAAATTTCAAGTTTTCCAAATTATTTTAGGCCAATATTTGATTTGATTTCAATTAACAGAAATGTTTTCAAAGTTTTCATTTTAGAAAACTAAAACTGTTTCTCGTAATTTACAAGCAGCTTTACAGGCCATGAATTCTTGCCCTGCATTTCCACAGAAAGCACAAGGGTTTTGAAGAAATTCACTTCTACAGAGGATAATGATCGACAGGCTGTTTACACAATAGTTTCGGGCACCATTTTGCACATAACAGGGCCTGTATTCACAACACATCTGAAGGCTACAACCCGGATACTGGGTTGGGCTACATGTAGCTCCTAACTTGCCGATTAAGGTGAAACTCTTAGAAATAATGGCTAATTTTAGGACTCCAACATATTTCACAAAGCGTTTTAACACTAAAACGTACTCCTAAATCTGTGAAATGTTAGAAGTGGTGAAATGGACCCCTACTGTAAGTCAAATGTACTGTAACACTGGCAGTCTGCCTTGACCTAAACACTTTAGAAAGATTTCATGACAACAACCTTAACCATAAATACTACAAATATGAGACTAACTATTTAACTAATATGAGGCTTACTATTTATGAGACAGGCAAAATGCTTACAATTAGCTGAACATTTACGTATATACTTTGGTGGTGGTTTTACGGACAGGGCTTTATGAAGCGATTTTAGTCGGGCTTAAGACTAGTCCCAGACTAACTTAAATGTAAAAGGTTTATTGATAAAAACTATTAACACCGACATGTTTTCAAAAAGACCATTGCAATTGTTTTGTCTCGCGATGGACACCAGAAATGTTTTTTTGTAGGGTGTTTTATAAAACAACTTAAATATCCCAATTTAACTAAGGACTAGTCCTGGCTTAAACTAATCCCTGTCCAGGAGACTGCCCCATAGTTCATTTGTAGAAACAGACAATCCCTACAAATATTTCTAAAATGACGTTTGTATTTTATCTTGACGTGTCAGAACTCTTAGTTGTGAGATACAATGTTTTGAGAATATCAGCCCAGATCCACAAATATCAAAGCAATGCCTGAAATTATCATTATGAAATGAATCCAGGACTATTTAAAAGCTTTTCTGAAAAAGACGTACTGTAAAGTCAATAATCCTCCAAAATTGGTTTGGGTTGACTGCACAACACATAATGCAAATCCTGTGTTTGACAAGTTGAACAGATCTGATTAAAACCATATGGACAGGTTGCCTAGCTGCCTCCACATTCCTTTGTCTGAAGGTGGAGTGCATGCAAACAGAACCCTGGAGGGCTTTTATCTGTGCGTCAGTCAGTAAGGAGTGTTATCTGGCTCCCAAACATGATGTATTCCAGACAGCAGGGATTTTAAGCACACTACTTTAAATAGATATTACGATCGAATAATTTAAAACTGACAAGTTTGAGAACACAAATCTAAACTAGACTTGAAGGTTATCTGTTGGTTATCACACAGGTGCCTCTCATGGCAATACTCTTCAACCCATCCTGAAACTATTGTATTTTTGTGTTCGAATACAAAATGAATTACAAGCTGAATGTTTTTGCTTCTACAGAAAACAAATTAAAAGACGTGATTGAAACAGACCACCGCTGCTTCCAGACACTCCCGTTGTTAGGTATCGGAGTATTACGCTCGCAAGATAAATCCTCCCTTTTCCATGCTTCTACTCTCTGTGTACAACCAGATAACGTTGCCAAGGAAACATGCAGGATCCGACCAATCAGCACCCACCCACAAAGCTGTTCCCCTCGTGATATGCAAACAATTAATACCTTCGGCGAGAGTGTACGTCTACATGTATGTGAGGTGAAACATTATGGTGACGTTTTCATCAACAACAAAAGAACGAGAAGATCCAAGGACCAAAAATGTCCGTCCGTGTGGCATTAATTCTGTGTATACAATAAAATCCGATACATATGTATGCTTTTGTGTACATGGTGGAAGTACAAAGCACAAATTACTCACAGAGATAAAATCCAGATTACTGGTTCTTATATTTATCAAAACAAGAGCGTAATTGTTACTTCTGAAATCACTGCAGTGCAATTGTTCTAACCAAAACTGAAACCGTGACATTCAACAGCTCTCTGTACCTAATATGCCTTCGGTAATGGCTTTTGGGGGTCTGTGAATAGTTACAAATGCTCTTGGAACAATAATTAGGAGGACTGCTATTATGATCATTCTATTATTGCTATAGACATCAGCATCATTGCAACTAATCATGTTATTGACTAGTACTCAAAGCCTGCAATGCTACACGGTGAATAATTTAGCCAAGTCAAATCACACATAAAAGTACCTATTATTGGATGGTAAGACCACATAAAAATGAGATTTCTTACATGCACAATAGTTTCATCGCCCTATGGCACTGATGAAAAGAGCTGTGGTTATTTTCTCTCATACATAATGTATTGAGTATAATAAAGTACTTCCCCGTGAACCTGACTCGATCATATTTGATACTTGATACATCAGAAAGCTTTTGTTCTTTTGTTAATAATCGTCAGCACTTGAAACAAAAAAGCTTGAAAAAAACGTCATTCACTCACGCTTGCATTAGAACATGCAACTGCAGAACACAAAATAGATACAGAACGTTAAGTTAAAAAATCTCCCACTTGACAGTAATGGTAGTGATTTGTAGAACTAATACGCGTTGCTTCGGCTATTATTTGACATGCTTATTTAGCCAATGCAATCCAATTAGTCACCAATTTCAACCCTTGGAACAAATGTTTGAGCTCATGGTTCAAATTAGTTATTGGCAATGACTCGGCTGGCTGACTCTAGAACATGTTTTATAAAGCAACCTCAAGGGCACTGGTCTGAATGCAATGTGCTACAGGAGTTTTTTTCTTTAACACAAACTGCCATTGCTTTGGGTTCGGTTGTATGTGGTCAGCGAAGCCGGCAGTGTTTTCACAGGTCATTGATTAATCGTGGTCATTAGGTAGTGAGAGAATGGCCTCACCTGGAGTTAGAGGTGAAAATCAACGGGAGATTAAAATTAATCACTCTGAAAAGCGACAACGCCGCCAGCACCCTGCCGAGAACGGGACGTCGAGAGGGGAATGAAAATGAGGTGCGAGGGAATATCTCAAAGAGTGTTGAGAATGATAGAGGTTTCCTTTTATTTAAAAATACATCACAAAAAGCACACAAAAATAAAGTAAATAAGGTTTTGACATAATGTGCAGAGCAAAAATGAGGGATATGTATTATTAGATCACCATAAAAAAGTAACAGCTACATCATTAACATCATGGTTTGATTCTTATTACGATTTACATTTTTCTATCTCTTAAATGGCATTGTACAGAAAACCAGTTACAGCTACAGTTATGAAATACAGAACGGGCTCCATCCCAAACAGATCATTCAGTTCAAGGAAACCACATGGCTACCAAGGTTTGCCGATGAAGGATCAGATTGTCATGTTTACAGTAACATCGGCATGTTTAAACAAGCAGAACTGATCCTTGAACAGCGCCTCAATTGTCAGAGTCTTAATAAATAAAAGCCCAGAGAAAACATGAGCATGTGCTTTCAGGTAATGACAACTTCTGTGTAGTAATAAATGTTAATACCTTATCCAGATGGTGAACGATTAACCCAATCCCACTCTCGTTCTTCACCATGTTCGCAGCCCAAGCACCAAAACATTAGAGCCGTAAAATAGGACGCAGGACTTCATTACATATTTACACAATCAACAAGAACCCTGCTAAAGAAATTGATCAGAGAAGCGACTGCTATTTGTGTACAACAGTGACTGGTATTTATGGAGACAGCGTATAGTTGACGGTGTACACACATCCTCGCATGAACAGTACATGCATCCAGCATCTTTGAGATGTAAAGCAGCCTGTTTTACATGTGTATCAATAACAGACATTTCTCAGAAATATGTTTTGCAGTCTGCTTCAAATCAGATAGTGCTAAATTGTACCAATTACTACGACTAATTTATCATTTCAGCTGAGCATCATGTTTGTTCATGTGTTAATTACCTTTTCATCTGTTAAACCTACACTCATTGTGCTCATTTTGTGATACCAGTTCATTAAACCCAGTTAAAAAGGCACGTACAGTGAACATTGAGAAACCCTTCAAGATCAAATAAAGCCCACCATGGGAAAAATGATTAAAAAGATCCGTAATGTTTATTTTTACACAGCCGTAAATTATAGTGACAATGTGCTCAATTAGGTGGGTAATTATTTGAGACCTTATCAAATTCATCTCAAACTACACCTGACCAACATTACTCCTTCAAAATTACACATTTACAGATGACCCCGGTTTAAATTAAAGTCCTTCATTGGCTTACATTAATGTTAACCATCACTTCATTTCTTGTTGCATGTCCTTCATCTAACACATAAACTGCTTACTAACACTTACAACTGCCAATTGGATTTAAAAGCTTCATCTTTAAGATAGAATGAGCTGACGGCCAAACCACATGCAGGTTTAAGATTAGGATTGCATTAAAGTCAGCGTATTATCGCTATCATCTGTGATTGGCTAGGGGTGGTGTAAGAAGCAGGGGCAGGACAGAGTTGTGTTCTGGCGGGGTTCTGTTGGCCCTAAAACCTGATTGCTCAATGAACCGTATTTTACCACCGAGCCCTATCTTTCATTTCATTGCAGGGTGGGGAAAAAACAAAGGTTTGGGGTCAACAACCAGTCCTCTGAAAGGAATTGACTGACGCACTAATCTCTCTGAAGCCTAAAACACGCTTGTTTAGAATATATATATACACACACCACATCGACCATCAAATCATGTTTTTTTTAACATCTCATCCATTTTTTGCCAGCCTTTTGTACAAAGTGATGATCAGATAATAGCTTGGGAGTTGCTATGTAAAATAATGAACTATAAGTTGGCCTAAATAGAGTAAATTTAGGTTTCAATGATTCATTTCTCTGCAGAACATTTCATAGGAAAACATTTCAAGTGCCTTGGAATATTACAGCCATTTTGCATATGATAGGGCCTTTAAAAAAATCATGCACTGCATTATTTACAAAACGAAACAGATCACCGTTCTGCATTAGGTTTTTTAAGTTCTGGAAGTCAAATTGTATTATTAGACATGGTACAGCGAAGTTCGGAATCTGCAGAAATCTTCATTTGTGCCGGTTGCAAATTCCAGTCGAACAATGTATAGAATAGTGTGAGTCAAAATGGTAGAGATGCCAGTTTAGCTCTACACAATGGATCCATCCCTGTTCTGGGCAGGGATCATGACTGGGATGGCCCCCATGCGGCTGAGGTTGGGGCCAGCCATGCGGCTGAGGTTGGGGCCAGCCATTCTGCTGGGCGGGGGAATGGGGGCGTGGCTAGGGGGCCTGTCGTTTTCTTCAGAGGGTATCTTGCCGTACTGAGGTTTGGCGTACTCATGGAGGTTGGAGGGAGACATGGAGCCCAGAGAGGAACGTTGGCTACCCACGCTGGTGAAGCTGCGTGCGGTAGAAACACGGCTCTTGGGAGGGGGTACATCCTCTCTGTGGGAGAGAAAACAACAAAGACTGAGTTCAAATTCTTAGAAAAGTAAGTTTAAAAAGAGTCAAATACAAAGCTCAAAAACTCTGATGTAGAGATATTTAGATCAGATTTTTTTTTCGAAGCAAACCTTAAATTAAATCTCTCTGAAATAAAACCCTTTACTTGGTTTTAAGAGCACAGAACCCCAACTCTTTCACAGTGTGCAGTAAAATAGTCATATAAAAAATTAAGTGGTTAACAGTGGTTAGACCCCCTTTATGTGCACCTTCGGTTATTAATTTATTTTCGTGTCTTTTGGTCCCAAATAAAACTTTTTCAGTGCACTTCCCTCAGGTCCTGCTCTACCCCATCCTTCCTATTAACAATTAATCAGCAACAATAATCCATTATGAAGCAGAACACGGGGGGGCGGACAGACAGTGGGGTCACTCAGAAAAGCAGGCTTGTTTGGATAATCCTCTTTATCATAGTCTGTGTGATGCAGCATAGGGCTCCCAGACAAAGTCCAGCACAGGGGTCCAAGGGGGGCGTAACACCAGGCCAATGAAGGCCTGACCCATGGCCTTCCCCTTTCACGAAGAGGAATGCTATTTCAATAGAACTGGAGAGATGGGGGGGGGGCATTGACAGCAGGAATCGACTGAACAAACAGACCCACAAAACTGATTACAATAGCAGTTTCGTTTTGGGAGAGGGGGTATGAGGGATGGCACAACCAGACAGTTTTACAGGCCATCAGTTTTGTTTGGCCTATGGTGTTAAGCTCATGGGAGGCCAGTGATTGGGTGAATCAGACAGACATGGAGACAGTGACATGTACCAAATGGCATCGGGGTTGAGAGCCCTCTTTTGCTTTCGCTTACAGTCTTGTTGTTCTCTTTATTAGCTCGTAGTAAGCAGTTGGCTCGAGACAGAAAGCCAGTTGAGAAAAGCAGATGTTCAAATGTATGTGATAAATCAGCATTTGAGGAACGATAGTTACACTATCATGTCCCTACCTAAGACTTCAAAGAATTGATCAATTGATTGTAATTAATAAAAAAAATACGGCACTAACACAGTAGATTTAATATGGTAGTACTGTACATACAATAGCAGAATGAATGTTTAAAAATAACTAAATTAAAAAGCAGTACAGATGAACCATGAGTACATTCGGTGTGGACAGGTCCTAACCTGCAAAAGAATCACACTGTGCACTTCTTGAAATGTGTGTGGCGAGAAAAAACAAAGGTAAGGTGTCAAGACAGCCTTTGTGTTCAGTACCTGATCTCATAGGCAATCTCCTTCTCGTACCTCTTCTTTTGGCGGGCACGGCAACAGCAGAAGAGGATAAGGGCGAGAAGTATGAGAGCCAACAGAACGCTGATCACAGCACCCGCAATGATGCCCGCTGTGTTAGGAGCTAAAGAGAAATGCGAAGACAGATTAAGGTTTAGAGAGATTTAGAGATTTATTGAGCAACACAGGTTAAGTACCTTTGGAACAGAGGTACAACAAACTGTCTGTACAGTGTAACCCTACTAGAGTTACTAGGGCTCGAGGATGTTACGGCTAAGCCCATTCAATCCATTACACTCACTGTGTAATGACGTGGATGAGGTCGCAGGTAAAGGAAATAACACCTTTTTTTAAGTATATTAAAACTAGAGTAACTGACTGAGGTAGGCGTGTACTATAAAATCAGACTCACCTGGTGTGACGCTAACCTCCACTACACACTCCTCTGTTCCAACATTGTTTTTAGCAACGCAGCGGTATGTTCCAGAAGCGGTCTCTGTGGCGTTCCTCAGACTCATGGTGCCCCCTACCGGATCTAGTCACAGAGAGAAATTGATTCTATATTTGAACTGTGGCATGATTATCAAAACAGTAACACATCGTTCAGGGGAAGTGTAGGGAAATACCGAGCTGGGCTGTTGGTGGTAGCAGTTTATTGCCCGTGATTCTCTCCCAAGTGTACTTTAGTGGTTGTGTGCCGTCTGCAGAATTACACCGCAACATCATATCCTTCCCCATCAGAGTTGGACCATCCGCGTAACATCTGGGTTTAGAGGGGCGAACTGAGGGAGAGGAAACAGGAAGCGGTCAGTCAAAATCAGGAGACTTTGGTATAAATGTTTCATTGTTGTTGCCAATGGATGAATTTGTCAGGTAGTAGAATTTAATTAGGTTGAAAACACCCTGGATAAGGCAATGCCTTATCATCCTTCCCTACGATCCACACAATGTGGTCAGTTACGTGGAAGTGTATCTACAGAAAATCTCAACACGTTTTCCCCCACTTTTTGTGGCATTTTCGCCCCATACCACCATTACTTGCTCAATGTTATTTTTTCCCCTTAAAAGCTGCTTTGGAACAATGCAAATTGTGAAAAGCGCTATATAAATAAAGTTGAATTGAATTGAATGTAGGATGTGTACACAGTACCATGGTCAACATAAAAAGTCCCTAAACAACATCTATCCAACTCCATCAATTTCTACCCATTTCATCTGTATCCTACCTAATCGCAACAAAGGAAGCAATGATCTCAGTAATGGATACAGCTGTTGCTATTACAGGTGCTGTCAATCAACTTAATTAAAACCAGAGCGCTGTGGGTGTCAACATTCCCTCAGATAAAAAAGAACAAAGCACGGGAAGGTGCTGCTTATTGCAAAAGACAGCATGTGTTTTGTGGGTTTGAGAGCTAGAAAGAAAAATTGGTCAAATCTACATATTACAAGGGAAAGTGAATTGGTAAGACTGGATGGGGGAGGGTGGAGAACAGGGGTGCTCTGTATAGAATCGAAAGCCCTCCACAAACACACTCCCCCACCCCTTACTTGGCAGGAGACGAGATGAGAACTCGAAAGCAAACAAAACTGCAAATTAAAACCAGGAGGAGAGAGACAGAACCTCATGTGAGGAGGGCACGGAGGAAAAAAATGAAGCTCAGACAAAGAGATGAGCTTAGAAGAACAGTTCACCCAAAAATAAGATTACATCATCATTTACTCAAGTCCTTCCCAATCGATTTACTTCTGACCCCCACAGATCACAAAACATCCATTTGGATGGGGACTAAACACAGTCGTGATTACTGTTCACTGTCATTGTATGGTTTGGAAATTCATTTTTGGTGAACTATCCCTTTAAAAAGACAGACAGCAAAAATTATTTTCAAACTAGAGTAGGGTGTTGGAGTTTAAGTCTAGATGGACGTTTGTTTGTTTATAAAAGCTGTAAAAACATAGCTGGGGCAGAGGCTTACAGCTGCAGAGACCTGAGGATTAACTGCAGGCTGGACTGAACAGCAATTTAATAGGATGATGGGTCAGGGCACAGCAGCTTCCTCCGACAGAGAAATTAAATGTGTGGTGATGGACAGGTGGGTGGGACACATCCAGGTGTCGACTGATGGTCTAACACATGCGTTTAAACCAACAGACATATGTCAACAAAATCTGTGTCTGTCTCTCTAAGCAGGACATTTCGACAAACGTTGTGTATTGTGTATTTTATAGGTGTATAAAATAGGCAGCAAAAGTCTCTACTTAAGTCATTGCATCTCAGAGGTGAGATGAAAATAGTCAATCATACCAGCATGGTTTAAAACAACAGCAAAAGAAGTTGCAGGGGATTGCAGATACCTATGTAAAAATGTATAGGATAAAGCAATGTAAGTCGCTTTGGATAAAAGTGTCTGCCAAATGCCTAAATGTAAATGTAATGTAAAATGTAATGAAATAATCAGTATTTGTAATGCAAGCAGATGTCTGAAGACCAACTGGTGCACAACCTATAACTAATAAATACTCATCTTCATAAACCTTTGAGATTCTCTGTATCCCAACAGTATAGCTGTGCCTCTCTTAGGTGGCAGGTAGCACATACAGTATACAGCTCTTCAAGTGAATGTCCTTGGACGGCTGTCTCTGATGGAGACACGTTTAGTAAGGAACACACGCACGCAGCCAGACAGCATCTGCTCTGAATGCAGGTACGGAGTCCCTGCGGTCATCAGCAATAGGATGAGGGTGGACAATGAAGGTAACGGGCGAAGAGCGAACAGCTGCATTCATCAACTGCTGAGAGAACTACCAATCTGCACCCTTCCATCTGTCTCACTCTGGTCCACCTCCTATCACAGGGTTTGCTTTTGCCAAACTGTCCTTCACCTTACCAAAGCAGTAAGTTTAAGGTCGACTCGGCTACGTCTTCTGCCTAATCAGACCCTAGCCAATCTAATGTGTTTTTTCGTTTGAAAACATATTTCTCTCTCAGTTTTTGCCTTTAGTCCACACCGAGACAGCATTTCTGTCAACGAAAACTGATCTTTTCGAAAACGCACTAGAAAGTGGCTTCATTTGAAAACAGTGTGGATGAGGAAAACGGTGGGGTTTAAGAAACATGATAGTTTTTTCCTATGTCGAGCAGTTGCTCTGGCTTCTCTCGTGTTTGATAGCTGTCAGTTCATGCATACTTTAGATTGCATTTTAGGAGAAGGAACATTTAATTACTCGCAGTTATTGTTTGGCAGCAGAGCTCCAGTTAAGCTTCACTTTTTTGCAGCTTTATAGTCTTGTGTTACCCGCAGCAACATCTCTAAATTACTTCATTGTCTATCTATTTTTTTTATTCTCTGCGTCACATTGCCATGACATAAGGCAGAAAGTTAATAAATGCCCGACAGAAATGACACATGCTGACATGTCTTAGGTTTTACTCATGCGCACTACATGGATGTAAGCTTTCAGTGTGGATGAACAGTATAGACATAAAAGTATAGACATAATCTCCATCATTCATCCATAAACTGATCTTAATGTGTTTGCTTTTTTGTCAAACTTCAAACGACTGCTTTGTTGGTCTTAAAGATAATACACAAAGATCCCAAGTACAAACTGTCAGTGTCTATGAAGCTCCTTAATAAAAAACAACAAAAACATGGTCAATCTGGCAACAATTAACAATATTTGTAAACCAGACAACCCACAAGAATGATGCTCATTTAAAAAAAAAAAGACATTCAAGCTATTATTATGGATGCCTGAAAGCTACTATTAAAACAGCAGTTCACCTAAATCCAAATTCTTTAATTTATTATCCCTAAACTATCCATTAAAAAACTTTTTTCCTGTTTCTTTTTAACCTTACAGTTACCATTCAGGCACCAGTAATACAAATACACGTCTCAGTCATGTGGTTACCAAGTTTCTGGAAGTGACGCTGATGCTGTCGTATTGTTTGCCTCAGAGATGGCCTTGTTTGGCAACAGTATATTTGCATAGGGCGTATGTGTCGACACCAGTAAACACACAAGCAACAAGTGCTTTTTCACACTCAAAGTACCACTGATGTCACACTTGCTGTCGACAGCGATCAATCATGTCACTGAAACAAGACGTGTCAGGGGAACCATGAAATCAAACTTAAGTGCATGTTTATTGTGCTTTCATGGTGCAGATCAATGTAACGCCATTCGCTCTATCCCCTGTTTTAACATCTCACTTTTCAGGAAATAGCAAGATTGAAGTCTAACTTGAATTTCTGTTCAAACTAGCCTAGAAATACACAGATGTTATCTTTTGTGAAACTAAAGCATACATCATGCATACAGATGCTTGGCTCATGTTACTGACAATTTTTTTAATAATGTTGCCGTTTCAATGCTATAGTGGAGGAACATTTGAGCTTCTGTGTTGTGCTATAAGTCAAAATGGGTGTGGACAGGATGTAGTGGCATTTGTCCAGAACATTTAAAATTTTCATTAAAACTTAAATGTCCTTTTTCAGGACCTTACAAGTTTGTTATAATACTCACCCATGACAGTTAGCAGAAACTTTCGGCTGCTGATGCCAGGAACTTTCTTCACCTTGCATTGATAGGTGCCCGTATCTGTTGCCTTCAGTCCCATTAGGTTCATGGACGCGTCACCATTTTTAGGGTCAGGGGAGTTAAAGTGGACTCTCCCTTTAAGGGGAGCATGGTAGTCTGAAAAAGCCCTGTCACCAGAGTACACAATCACCTGATGAAAGAAAAGATTAAAGAAAAGAGAATTCAGTCACATTTTAGCTACGCAACATTTTAGCTTCAATATAATGGGGGCAGGAAACACTGCACTGTGAAAGGTCAAAATAATATACAGCTATTAACCTTCACGTAAATCTTAAACCTAACCTGTACTGCTTTTAAAAGTCAGTGAGACAAAGAAACAAACAGGGCAACTCTTATCTCCAAAACATCATTCAGCACAGGTAAAACATTTGCCCTTTCAATGTCACGACCTGAACAAAGTTCTCTTGTTAGTTCACAGCTGCACAAAGGCACAAAAACCTCAATGGCTTACTGACGCATATCTTAAGTTGTATTTTTAAATGAGCCAATCAGTACATGTGCTTATTCAATCAATACAAGGATGCCACCAAGCAAAGTGTACACACAAAGATTAAGACACATACAGATTCATCACCATAGAAGGAAAATGAGTGATCCATTCTATAATCCTTAACCAACTCTCCCCACTTTATTTTCATGATGGAGAGTTGGCGGTCTCCCATAGTGACTTGCTTCATGCACGGTAGTCATGAGAACGCCCCTTAGGGCAACAGAGCCAGTTGTTGGAGAGACACAGAATCTTAATGAACACATAAGACAACACGAAGCAAAAGGAAAGAGCCTCTTATATCCTCTCTCTTCACAAGAACCAACATCTGTAGAGTCTTGTCCAAATTACCACTTAGTAAACAGAGCTAATCTGTGCCACCTGGAGCCTGCCTACAGGATTTCAACCAAACATCCAACAACATGTGTAAAATAGCCATATCTAAACGTAATAACTAAACTATATTAAAAAAGATGAGGAAATGAAAACTGCCTGAAGCAACAGATCTCAAAGGCTTTCGATTACATATACCAGACAAGGATCCAAGTAAAAAAGTCTGCTCAAAGCAAAGAACAAGAGACACGAAATTGCATCTGTGGAACATGACCCAAACTTTGCAAGATTTTTCTCCTCATACAATCTGGTGTTTTCGTTTACCAATGGCACTTTATGTAGTAATGCAGCATTAGCAGAAAGCCTTGGCTGAATTTAACAGACCCAGCTATAAACAACATGTGGGGTACTCATCGCTGTCCGAGCTAGTAGGAACAGACGGATGGAAAACATCACTTGGCATACTGTGGCGGGTTAGGACAGTGTTAGACTACTGGTATGACTGGAGTCTTCATGTCAGCGTATATAATAAGTTTTTGTATTGTTTTCTCTTTTAGGGGTAAATTAAATAAGAAAGGTTCTCAGTGTACCTCTATGCTGTGTTCACACCAAATGCGAGCAATAGAGTTCCACGCTCTTTATTACTCATGGAAAAACTCTTGAAAATTTTGAACTTGCACGTAAAATGCCTCTTAACGCGTCGCCCGATTTGCTCCGCCTGCCACGAGTTTGCGTCTATGTGCGTCCTTGTATTTACTTAGCATTTTATTCGCATTTGGTGTGAACGCAGTATAAGACAGCTTGGTCCGCCTATTTATGAGTCAAGGCCACAAGGAAACCCTGCGACTTATTAAAAGTTAAAAGTGTCCATATGTTCACTAGTGTGTCTTGTTTGCACTCAAGTTCCATGATGTTTGTATGCCGCCAGGTATGTGTACTTTCCTCTGGAGCTACAGCAGAGGCTTGTTTGAAATGCAAAGCAGCAGTGAGTCACCTGTGCTGGGACATCAGTCTGCTCTATAGCCTGAGCAGTTTCTGTATCCCTGCCGGTCTACATCAGTGTCTACACTCTCTGCTGAACCACAGCTCTGACTATCCGCTCCTGGAATCAGGTGACTCCACAAACTACACAACCTATACATTTTAATGGCAAACAAACCATTTATGTGTTGCAATTAACTAAACAATTACTCATTGCTTTATATTTAAAAATACAGAGATATAAACGTGAACACGGCAACTAATGTGAAACAATACTAGCTCCTTGTCCATATAAGCAAGTAATTGTTTTACATTCCCATTGTTTCTTCCAAAGAAGGCCTATTTTGTGAATGCTGGTTCTGTATTTAAGACATTATGGAGCCACAGTGTATTACCAGTTCAGCGTTACCCCCCCACATCCCATCCATTCTGTATGGATGGGATACATTCTATAATGCTAATGGCCACTGCCGTTTTGTATGGAATTCCTCAACTTGTCAGCAGCGTCCCACCAACAAGAGAATTATTAATGCTTCACTGTGCCTCTAAAGACCATACAACATTAACAAACATCATAATATAAAACTGGGTTCTAAATTCAAAGCGGATTCTTTGTTTAAGTTCTGTTGGGACTGTTGTTGAATACAGGCGAAAAACACACTCTTCATTGTGTGTTTGTGTAAACTGTCAGTCTCTTTTTTAGCATGGATCAAAGGTAAAAAACATAAAAGAATCTAAGCTAGATTAAACACCAGGCACTCTGCGTATTGTTTATAACTCCCTTTTCATTTGGTATTGATTCATGTAGAGGCTGAGAGCTTTTTTAAAGCCAATCATTGGAAAACCATAAATCACAGTCACCTGACTGACACCGACAAAATGAGAAAGTATTAAACAATTCATAGAATTAAACTGTAATTGGTTCACAGTTTGGGTTTAAACAATACTGTGCAATGGTAGACTTTTCTGCAAAGACCTTCGTGTATAAAAAAAGTTCAAGTTCTGGAAAAAAGAAACAAGAGTATTAGCACAACCCTGGGACAAAAAAGTGGGGCATAGAATGTTCATTTTCATGCCCCATTGGAGGTAAGAAAGATGGAGGTAGCCAGTGTCCAACCTTCAACTTCATATGAAACCATTAAAAATGTTGAAATGGGTCAAAGACAAATCGCAAGTCCTGAGGCACAGCCTGGCAGCACAGAAGGGGAAGAGTGCAGGGTCTATGCCCATGAGAAAAACCTAGCAAACAAGGAGGGAACAGAAATATAAGGGGAAAGGGAGAATGATAAAAATAGAATGAAAAATCAGGTTCAGAACAAAATGAAGAAAGAATTGAGAAGAAAAAAGATTGGGTGAGAGAAGAGGAAGAAAGGTACGAGCGTTGCCAAAGAGAGATCGACTATCAAGGGCTCCTGACCCAATTCTGTCCCCAGCTAAATGCATAATCTCTTGAGAGAAATAATATGTGGATATCTTTGCATGGGGCTGCAACAGACACACACATCCAGTATCTGGGTTTCTTTACATCCCAGTATTTCTGTGAAAAAAAACAGCCCTCAATCAAACTATTTGCAGACTAAGGAGGTTGTATAGATGCTAAAAATGAAAACCTAGACTACAAATCTTTATTCAAAGTGACTGGTAAGCATTCAGTCACAAACACACAAAACATCAATAAACAGTGTCAAATAAGAGCTGCCAAAGCCAATAAACCTCAAGTGTACATTCATGCGAGTAAAACCATAACATCACATATAGGACATTTTTACATGTATGTTACATTTTATGAATTTTATGTTGAGCCCCCTACCTATTTATCCAGAGACAAATTTACATAGTACTAAAACAACAGAACACATTCATAATGCCGTGTTTACACCAAATGTGAATTAAGCGATTTCTGTGAGTAAATTACATACAAAGCCAATGCAAAGACGTGAATAGACGCAAATCACACCGGGCGACGCAAATGACACAAATCAGGCGGCGCGATTGCCGCTAACATGTGTCAATAGCGTCTTCTACACAAGTTGAACATTTCTACTCGAGTGAGAAATTTAAGCAAAGACCTCATTGACACCTACTGTTTGACAAATCCTGACCTGGAAGACTCTCACTCACGATTGGAAGACATGCAATGTTTTCGGTGTCACTCGCGCAAAAAAAAAATCACGAACTGTTCCTGTTAGTAATAAAGAGCGAGGAACGGGATTGTTTGCATTTGGTGTGAGCACAAGCCCCCGACACAAAAACATCTGTGCTATCCACACATCAGCACTTGCTCAGGGTGGATCAAAGCAAGTAAAGACTACAATGAAAATTCAACCTTCAAAAATGATCCCAATTAAATTGAAGTTGCTTCTATTCTTGTCCTCGAATATCTAAGGGGTCATCCCATGCAAGACTGTTTATTAAAATGATTTCATTTGCGTTAGATATTAAATGTAATCTGCCTGGCTGTGATTGTGTCACACCGCACAGAAGTTTCTTGTGTAAAGAAATTTCAGTGCAATCACACCTAATGACTGCATCACAATAGAGAAGCAGTTTAACTGGTTTTGTGAGGGTTTCTTTTTTGCTTAAAGAATTTTGTGACAGAAAGAGAGGCAACACAACACAAATGGCAAGACAACAGAAATTGGAAAAAGTCAAACTAAAAACTCCTTAAGGCACTTGAATAATGAAGAAAGATGCTTTGCCACGGCACACAAAGAGACATTCTCTCTCATCTTACATAAATATCTTGTCACTCTAGGGCTGGTACGATTTATATCGCAATTCACACTAATTATACCTGTCTATGACAATTCTGAAATTGCAAAGGCTTAGTGTTTTATGCACAGCTCTTCCGTGAACTACGGCTCTTTGATCAGCAGGAAGTACTGCTCAATTTAAAATCGCTACGAGATTGAGTCTTTTTTAACGTGCATTTGAAAAAGCCACACTCGACAAACATATAAATATATATCATTATAAATATACTTTATTATCATGAAAATGCCTGAAAAGGTTTGAACAGCAAAGAATATGACCATTGGCATTTCATGGAACTACGTGTGTAAATCGTTCTTATTCTGTGTCCCATATTCTGAGTTTCTGCACGAGACCACCCTCTGAGTGAGCATGTGGCAGCATTTAATCGCAACTCCTTGAGAAACGGAGCATAATAATTGCACAATATATCGTCCTAGCCCTATGTCACACAATACACAATCACATCATCTACTTACCACTTTTTCTTCATTTTGGTTGTCGGAGGGCTGCAGGCTCCACTCGATATCCAGAGGGCCGGTATCCTCAGGAGCAAGTGTAAACTGACAGTCCAACTTTACACTCTCCCCGCTGGCTTTCTCCATGGATGTGGAACCAGTTGAAGTGATCTGCAATCCACAGGCTATCCCTGAGACACAGAGAAGACAATGGTGTTTTATGGAATATAATATCTCTTCATAACAGTACTTCTAATTAGACTACTATATACTTACTATACTTATAACTACTTATGATTATATAATGCAACCCTATGCACACATTATTTCAACATCATAGATGCCAGATTTAGTATAATTTCTAAAAGCAACCATAATATACTTTGTTAAACAGATTTTGGAAGAGCGAAATTAACATCACACATTGAACATTGGGGCTCTGTGATTTGGGAAAATATCTTATTGCGAATTTTTTTGACAGACATTGTGGTCACGATTTGATTTGCAATTAAAACATTTTTTTAAAGTCAAGCTTCAGCTCAATTTTGTCAATAGTGTGCAGCACATTATGGCTATAGTTACCCTGATGGAAGAAAACAAAAACCATTACAGAAATTTTAATTGTTTCCATTAAAACCATTACAAAATTCATTTTGTAGTGTGTTTTGGGCATTATTCAAATAGTAATTACTGTTGTTCTATTGGTTCCCAACTGCCAGATTACATCACATCAATAGAATCCAAAAACCAGTGTACACTATTATAGTTTCCATTAAAACAAATACAACTCACATTATAAAACTTGTATCATAAAATGTTCTATTCTTTTTTATTCATTTCTCATTTTTAAGTATTTGAGATTTTAAAAACAAGTTTAAAATGTGATGAATGTTTAATTTCATCCAAGTGAAATTAGCAAAACCGTTAGTTAAAGTGGCTTGTCCAGGAAAAGCGCCGCATGGGGCAGAGACAGGGGGAGTATGACACAGGCTGTGTGGGCAACGGCTCGTCCAGGAGACGTGCAACACAGGGCAGAGATGCGCTAGTATGACACAGGCTGGGTGTGCAGTCTTCTGAATTGAAATTTTCTTTAGTATTTATCTGCCTAATATGACCGATCTGACTCTGTGTAATAGTATCTAATGTATACCGTAATCCTCCCTCCCCTCTCTCTGTTTCTTATTTGTTTGCTTTCTTTATGACGGGTTTACGCAGTTGGCTATGGCAGTGCTTATTGGGCATAACAGAGGTCATAAAAAAATACCAAAGTTGTTGACATCAGGTATCGAGTAAGTGTACATCATCTGTCCGTGAGCGAGTTTCAGGGGATTGACTCATCCTTGAAACATTCAATGCTGCATAACTGAAACTTTAAAACCAGAATGTCTAGTTCAACACAATTAAGAACAGGTGGAGTTCCTTTACCGCAGAGATCAAAATACTACTGATCTAAAATCAGCCTCATGAGGATCTAGAGCTTTATGAACAAAGGCCTGGGTGCAGATCAGAATTTAAAGAACATTTCCCACAATGCAAACACTGATGTGTGACAGTGTGACAATGCATTACGTAAAAACAAAATCCTTTCATTATAACATTCCTTTGACAGTCTGCGATTATCCCTATGGGTTTCGCTACTTTGATTTGTGCGAGTGATCAGTTCAAAATGTGTACTGCACGTGGCTTAATTCAATAGAAAGCAGCACAGCAGCTGACGAATGAATACTTCTGGCATCGGCCATTAAAAAATGCCCCATTAGCAGTGATATATGCTCTTATTCCAGCGATCAAAGTAATTGTTTGAATAAATGGATCATAAAGGCTGTATTTCATTTCACTTTAATTAATATTGCCAGCTTTAAAGCATAGATCAGGGCTGTCTGGAGGACATGACTTCATTCAATAACCTAGGCCTACTCTCACCATCTGGATCCATAAATCTGGTACAAAAGCCTGTGGACTATGCTCCAACGTCATGCTAATGACAAAGAGATGGCAATTTAGTATTATTTTAGAATAGATTTTTGCAACCGAGTCAAACTGGAGTTGCATTTGCAACCGAATAAGAGAGAAATAGAAGACAAGTTTGTGTTTATCTCTCAATTACATTCATGTAAATGAAATGGTATAGCAGTTTGCATGTGATGGAATTCAGGAATCAATACGGTCTACAATGCTCTGTCCTTTCTACCAACATGAATACAGAAGAGGAATGCTGGACTGAATATAAATGAAGCCTGGCTGTACAAATTGTGATTTTCATTGCACGACCAATGTACATATGCACATCATAACAATCATGAGTTGACAGATGTATTATCATTTTTCTTAAATGTCAAAATCATTAACTCAACATTTGATGCTAAGCCACATTTAACAGCACACTTGTAAAATGATAAACATGCATATTGGACAATGAGGCAGTAATGACCAGGTAATGGTCTTTTTATAGAGCGTTACAGCATCAGCATTGAAATTTGACAAATGTTTTATTTTCATTATCTGTGAGGAAATGGAATGAAATTCTCTCATAACAGTGTGCTCACTGATAATCTTCTGGGTAAAAGTGGGCAGAATCAAAACACATTCAAATTGCAGTTGAAGGTTTAATAACATCATATCCTCACATTAAATGGAAATTACAGATAACAGATTTAGCCTCATTACCTAATGGCAGGCCATTCTGAATGCAAAGAAACCAACTGGAAATTCGTTGAATATTAAAAATCACATTGACCATTAAACAAGGGTACGAGTCAAATTGCTCCCATTACCAAAACTTTTAAGAAAAAAAATGTAAATAGAGCTGTTACCCTCGAGGGCTTATTCAATCATTGCATGAAATGGAAAATGCATGGAACAGCACTGTATGGCAATATCTGAAGATTAGGGAAAGAGAGGAGATATTAATCTAGAATAGACTCAGAATCTGCTGCCTGAGCAGAATCATTTAATACTATTCCACATACAAAGCAGAGACACCACTATGCCGATTATGTAATTTATGATGTTCCTGTGTTATTATATTACTAAAGTTATATGGAATATCATTACACTTTCTGAACAGTATAAAAGTTTAAAACTTAAAACAACTCTCGGCTCCAATGCAACTGACCTCACAATAAATGACAATTGTGGCGAGGGAGCAGAACATGTGTCTGGTCTAAGGAGGTCTTGTAAGACCTTGCAAGCCTCTCTTGACCTATCAGCTGAGCACTGCACATCAAATCCCAAGTGGTTCAAGAGAACATAGTTAGACCAACAGGATTGAGGCCACAAGACCACTACACCACTCTCCTTTTTCCTTCTGCTCTATGTTCCTCATTTTTTTATCTTCTGCTCTGCCTGCACCTCCAAACTCTCTCTTTAACGTTGGTCCCGTGAGCCTCAACGCTGACGATTGTGGACCCCTTTGTGCATTCACAATAGGTTGAGAATCCCGTCTCCTGGCAACACGTCCAACTAAGAATGCTTGAGTGGGAATGAGAGAAAAGGGGGAAGGTGGTGCAGATAAAAAGAGGATTGAGCATTGAAATCAGGGTGGTGGATGTGAAGTTATTAAGGAGTGAGGGTTGTTGAGGAGAGCGAAAGGGAACGTAAACAAAAATCCCCCCAAAAACAGCTATGAGGTTAAAAATGAGAAGGACAGTTATGATAAACTGTGGCTTAGAAAACAATAAAGGCATAAAGTTAATAACAGGTAACTATAGAACTATAAATACCTTTCAATTTTCAACCAATGCTAAAATGCATATGCATTTCCAAATAATCTTATTTTACAAATGTATGATATGTCTATGGAGGGTTTAAATTATTGTTTATTATACGTTGGAAATGCATACAGAAATTGAGCCAAAGCAAAAACTGCTCTGCCTGTTGCTAGGTCACAAATCTAGGCATTTTCTCTGTGAGAACTGCAGTTTCGATATATGAGAGGAACACCAATACTAAACATTCAAGCTATTTACATTTAAGTTTTCATGGAAAATTACAACATGACTTTAAACATGTGCTTTTGAAAGTGATGAAAATGACTCAAATCAAGAAAACATCTATTACACGCCTTCTTGCAACTTTATCGTGGAAAGTCTCAGTCAGTCCCTGTCTTGATATATGGACAAACAGAACAGAAGTGTATGCAATGATTGATGATGATGTTCATACGAACATACCAGGCTGTTTTGCATGTAGTGCCTGAATTTTAATTAGGTTGTCATTCGAGGATGGCTGGAGTATACAGTTAAATAACAAACTGAGCGCTCTCCTGTTTGCCATCTCAAACTCTCATTTTAGAAGCAGAAAAGAAGCTAGAGTTATTTGGGGGTTCAGACAGTAAGAGAACGTGACAAAGCAGACTGTGATGACTCTATGAAGGAGCGTGGCATCTTTTTTGGGGTGGTTTAAGGAAAGGATTGATATTTGAGGATAATTCCCATTTTAAAAGCACAGCAGTTTACAGCTTGTTAGGTTTACTCCTCCCCCCACAAATCGCACATTTTCAGATGAGAAAAAGGAACATCTTAAAAATTATTCAATTAATTTCACACACACCAGACTGTGGCACACTTCTGACTTTAGAGTACAACAAAATTAAAAACTTGAGGCAATGATAAGGCACAGATGAACACCTTGTCGTTTATGTACCCTTTTTTTAGGACATTAAGACACAGCTCCCAGGATAAAATTAATTAATCCATCTCTATAAATAAAGTCTCTTATCTACAACTAAACATCTGTTCCAGGCTTTTCTACTATTCGGTTTTACTCTTGAAATTTGGTACTGCAGTACAGCTATTATCGTTGGCTCCTGTATAATAAATAGCTTGTGCTTTTCCTCATTTGTAAGCCGCGGTGGATAAAAGCATCTGCTAAATGATTAAATGTAAATGTATTCATGCTTTTCCTACAAATCTGCCTAATAACATTTCATCACCAGCCTTGTGACTCAATGACTTCAACAGGAAATGAAATGAACAGAGAAGAGAGGTAGAGGTCAGTGCCCGCCAGCGTGTGGAGAACAGCTATCAGATCTCTTATCAGAGATGAGAATCTGTGCGATTCTTTAATCAGCCCCCTGTCGACTCTTCCCTCCATGCTCAAATAATATAAGATTAACGCCTGAAGAATAAACATCATTTATAAGCCAATGAGCCACCACTTTCGTTTCTCTGAGCATCTGCTGATCATCATCTACCTCCTCCGCTCCTTTTTCAGCCCTTCAGACAAAGAGTTAGTGACCTTTCCTCTCTGCTCCCTAACCCAGAGACAGATATGTTAATGAATGAAGAAACATTTCCATATTTCCCAGCTCCCTCCCCCAAACACAAACAATGTGTCACTTTCCTATAGTCATAGTTCTTTTTGTCTATGGAATAGATGGTAAATTCCTCAACTTCTGGAATAATCTTGATTCTTGAAGACAAGCTTCTTGCCATGTAAACTGCACGTTTTAAAACTGTAGGTACGGAAATTAAATTGGCTATAGAAGGACTGAGGCAAAGTCCTTTACCGAACAAACAAACATGACATCACAGGCAACCCAAAATACTCATGATAGCTCTGTAGCAGCATCACCAGACAACCTAAGAAAATCATGGCTGTGAAATCATGGCTGCCTTTCTGACAGGCTGAATGAATGAAAGCAACTGTGAATACAATAAATAAACAAACAGCAATTAGGAAATGTAGGTGAGGTGAGAGCTAGAACAGATTACAATGGGCTGACAGAGAAACAAGGAAAGTGTGTGTCTGTGTGTGTGTGTGTGTGTGTGTGTGTAGGGAGAGAGAATCCTTTGGGGAAATTATACATTTGAGTCTATTGTTCATAGGAAAACACATGATTATTTTGCAGCAATCCAAACTGCATTCCCCTGCAAGCTCTTGTCAGTCAAAACATAACATGACAGAAAAACAAAAATAAACAACATAGGTGACTGCTAAATCCATAAATCTCATCCGTCTATGGGGACCTACACTAATCTAGTACATTTGTTCTCTTATATAATCCGTGTAAAACATACTAGTTCCTAATGCGCAGTGATGACACACTCAATCGGAACACAATCCACCGGTCCAGTGACCTTCCATCTGCATTACACATCAAAACTACTCCCATAACATCTAGAAAAAACACAAAGCAGCTAAAGTATCACTGCTCAGTCGCTAGATCACTTTCTGCTGCGCTTTTCCGTGTGTAGAAACAACAGCAAGCTGTGTGTAAGAAATGGAATCTAAATTTCTTACGAAATACAATAATAAAGTAGTGATCACAACACTAGTGACAGTGTGTATGCGAGTCTGGCAAGTTTATAGTGTAAGTGAGACATGTGGGAAAGGTCAAGCATGAAGATGCTGCAAAACCCGATTTAAACCTGCTCTTCCAGATTTCTCTGAGGATGAAGATCAGATAAAACAGAGTATCATTTTACTGCGTGTGACAGAACCACCAGACCGCTAAACGTTCTTTGATCAGTAATTCAGAAAAGATCATAGAAACTAAGAAAGAGACTGACATTACATATACATTTTTTCAAATTGAGAGCTCTTAGGCAAACAAGGATTCCTCCTAATGTAAAACCACAGCATACATAATCACACATTCACACACCAGCTTAAAGTTCTCATGCATGTCTTAATGATTTTGTAGGGGCTCAGGCTGACAGAGCGTGAATATCATTCCAGAACATTCTCTCCTGAAATTCAGTGCTCAATTAAGGATTATAGCCCCCCAAGCAACATGGTTTCTTCTCAGTTATTAGAATTGGAAAAATGAAACACGAAAGAAAATATGAAGCACTGATTTATTCTGACAATATGAGAGTTCAAATCCCTTGTGAGGCTAGTATTGTTCTAATTATAAGTTAAACACCTTTCTAGGAAATCCTATTAAAGTGGCAGGCACATCCCAGCACTGAAACCTGAAAGTTTATGTTTTTCTGAAAGAAATCAAGGATGTTTATTTAATGATTGGGCATTCAGCTTTGGAAATCTGCAAGCAAGCACAGATCGCAATCTAAGAATACATTCTAGAAAGAGTAAAGGCATGGTGCATGAAGACCTAAAGTTTTTTATTCATTTTCTTTCCCACTCACACCAGCACCCATTGAAGTTGTATAGAAAAAATGAATAAAACATAAAACTTTCACAGGAAGTGTGTGGTTGTGCATGCTATTTGGACAAGTTGGTACGTACAAAATTTGCTAAATGGACCACGAGGCAGTTCACCAATCAAAAACATCTGTGAATGCATTTCAATTTTTGTTACAAAATAATTGGGCCTTATTTAAACCATGTCCAAATTCAATGAAGTTGGCCACAATGATGCTGTAATTCAAGATTTCTATATTAATTATAAATATCATATGCATGCATGCACAAATACAGCTTAGCTTGAAGTTACAGTCCAGTAGTCCATTTTTAGGCTATTTAGGGGATGTAAAATAATGCAGATTCACTGAACTGAATGCAGTTATGCAAGGGAAAGGTTTCTCAAAAACCTTTCTAGTCATAGGGGTCAGCCTGCTTTTATGACAACAGAAAACATTATACAAGTTCCAGGAAAATTGGACTAAAACATCTAAGAAGTTCTAAAACACCCACAAAACATAACTAACTTTTGTAGCCAAATGCAATCTGTGACATTTAAAAAAATAACATTGTGACATTTCTGAAAAATATATTATCAAGCTATAAGATGGATGAGCTATTAGGAGCGTTAAGAGCTTTCATGCACTAAATTTTTACATTTTCTTATGCCATGCGATAGCTTTGGAGAAAACAAAAGATGAAGTTCATGAAAGCTCTGTTACTGCTGTCGTCTCCATTCTGCATATTCTAGCGTTGGGTGACAGTCAGGACTCAGGACGCTACTCTTCACAAGATTTTCCAATGCTTTTATAATTCTGCATTCTGATTCTGTATAATCACTAGATAATAGTCTTTGGTTTTGTTTCAAATTATTGTATTTTGCTGGAGTTGGTAATCACTGATAGGTATCTTAGATTAAAGCATTAGAAGCCGTCTGACTAACTGTTGGAAGGATCCAATGCACTTTATGTAAAACACATAACATATCTCTTACCTTTGGTTATTTAAAGGTTATGAACTTCAGTTGTAGGTGCGTTAAGCGCATCAAGGCGAATGTACAAGTGCATCCTTCTGCGCCCGAGAAGTGCACAGTACGTGTAAATAATAGAATGAATGAAGCGCATCATCCAGCTCCCAGAATAAGCAATATGTGTAGAGAAGCGGATCCATTAAGCGCATCATTCTGTATCCGGAATGGTGTTTTGTACAAATATGTCGCGGTTTGGTCATGAATGTGCCATCTCACTAAACAGAGAAGATGCCAAGAGAGACATTTTTCCACTCACTGGAAGTTAAGGTTTATCTAAAAAGACTTTGAAGGAAAAAACTATGTAAACACCGCACCACTGTGCGCCTTTGTGTATGTGTGCATGTGACACGGAAGTCTGTGACAGATGCTTATGCACAGCAAATCTCCGCTCGCTGCCCGCGCACGCGTTTTCCAAAACGGACCAGGCATTGTAAAGTAAGTTAATAAATGGGAACCACATGTCCCTTCGCGCTCGTTCAGGGCAGGGGTGGTAGCCTACGATCATGCTCTAATGAAGGAAAATGACTAAATGGGGAGTTACAAATTTGCCTTTGAAATCGTACCCTCGTGAAAATGATGAACAGCTTTCAGATTTTCCCGTCACTGGTGAAAAAAGAAATCTGGGAATTTTCAGTCCACCTCTGTTTTACTTATGTACATTTTTCAAGTTTTTTTTACTTTATGAGAGTTTTGTTTTAATTTAACAAAAACGGTTGCTCTACATTATAAAGCATATATCATTATGTTCATTCAACTTTTATAAATATGTGAAAGTTTTGTTCAATACAATAAAATACATGCAATTCTACACTGATCAGGAAAAAGCAGTATTATTATCGGATCGCAATCAGCATCAATGCTTACAAATCAGGGAATCAGATCGGTAAAGGAAAAACTGGTATCGGCCACTCCCCTAATCTATAATTAGACAGTGATCCCAACGACACATGAAACCAACCAAATCCTCACCCAAGTCGGTGCTACCCTTGCGGGTAGCAGGAATATTCATAATTTTACAGGCAGACGGTAATGTAAAAATAATTATTTCATGGACAGTTTGGCTTAGTTTAAGATTCAAATTGTGTTTTTTTCACAGAGGCAGCATCTGCACATTCTGCTACGCCACAGCCCCCAGGCTAACAATGCATTTGATTTCCACTTACAGTGTATTGTATTTCCAATAACAGCCCTTCTGGGTGTCTGACAAACAAAGAATTTTTAAATTCTTGTAAATCAATAGCACCTGACAACAGAAAAGTGACATTGTCAATCGGTCAATTGGCTCTGTCTGAATACAAAAAAACAATTGCCTTACCAACACAGGACTGAAGCTGAAAGTCCAGCACGGGTTAATTGATCTATCAACAGGCCCAGTAATTCAACTGATTGTTGGTATGAAAACAAGCTTTATTGGCAAAAAAAAAAATCACATTTGGCCAATTATCTTCGCTGTAATGTATGTAAAATATTTATTTTGCATTACACAGATATAAATCTATTGTTTGGCTACAAAATACAGACTTCAGCTAATCCTGGCGCTGAACAGCAGGGCAGTAAAGATAGGATTTGAGTTACTTGCAGCCTGAAATGAAAGCACTGTATCAGATCACAGCCCTGCGTCATGTGAAAGACCCCATCTCTCCAGCAATAGCGATGGTCTCAATACGATGAGATGGTTTTCACACATTACGCACACACACCACACCAGCAGGTGTGTTGAGAACACCTCTGTGTATTTTGTTCCCCTAGGCTCAGCAAGTCTGTCAGGGTCTATCACTAACAAGGAAAAGACAGATGAAACGGCAAAAACCCTCTCTCCCACTCCCTCTGAATGTCAAACCTTAAAGCTAATGTCACTCCCATTAAACAAATCCCTTTTGATAAGACCATGGAACTTGAGTGTTAAGTAGAAAAAAGGTTTACCTGACCAATGGTGATAAAAGCAAAAAGATAAGGGATATGGACATATCACTATTTGGTTTGGTATCATAATAATGATAAATATAGTGGCACTGCTTATATGTCCAAGAGTACGAATATGGTTTAGCAGAACATCAAACACACTGAATGTCTAAGGTCTGCTTAAAAACTAGATATGCATAAAACAAGCATGTTGTAGGTGTACACAAACCTGTTTGTGCATCAATGTCAAATAGACAACAAGCACATAAGAGTTGCAACTCGGTTCAAATTTGCTTTGAAATGAAAACGTATTAATCTTGCCAACCATGTAACATCAAATGAAATGACTTAAGGTAAAGGCCTGCAGCCACAACAAATAAAACAATTTCCATCTTCCTGTTTGTTCTACCATTTGCCAGCAATTTTGATTATCACACAAAAATCCATAATAGTAAACCATAGCAGTTAAATTTTATCACATTATAAAACAAAATGTTTTATTAATTATGTAAAAAGACAGCCTTTGATTTGGTTATAAGGGGAACAAAAGGTCAGTGCAGCAATGGAAGCCTGCTCACATCAGCACTAGCATTCAGATCACACCTAGACATGCTTATTTAACAAAGCCACATTCACCAGACCAGAAAAAACAGTGATGACCTTTTCAGTCAAATATCACAACCTTAAAATGAAGCTAGACTCTAGTGATCTCAGGGATAAAAGATGATGTTGAATAGAGGTGCAACGGATCACAAAACTCATCATTTTAAGGATTTTGGGTCACGGATCAGATAATTTTTCGAATCAGCTAATGTATATGCTCATCATAGTTTTATTAAGATATGTTATAAAAATAATTATAATAACTTGTTTTTGCAATCAATAAAATGTTTTACAGTAAAATATTACAGAAAGCTAAATGTAAGATATAAGTTGAGAGAGCCCTCTGATGTGAACAATAAAATGCTGATCAAAATCAATCTAGAGGCCAGCAGTGTGCAAAGCTACATAAAATAATAAAATATTTTTGTATAGGCCTGTGTCTTTGTGTAGGTATCAAATAGTAGAATCATGTTACCAATAAAAAAAAAAAGAGAAAAACTTCTCTAAATATGCTTCAAAGCATAATTCCATAACTTCAAAATGTGCCTTAAAGGTGACTTTCCCGTGATGCCATGCTTTAGGTAGTGTATAATGTTGATGTTAGAGCATAAATCATACCTGCTAAATGATAAAGCTCAAAGTTCAATACCAAGCGAGATATCGTCTTTAACAGAATTGCTTTTCAAGGACAACAGAGAACAACCGGAATCGGACAACAGTTCTTTACTTCCTGGGTACATGATGTCACTATTCCGAGTTTTTGAATAACCTCCGCCCAGAGCCATGGAGAGAGAGAGAGTCGCACAACCGTTCATATTAACTTCTCCATTGTTGTGTATGATGGTTGGTCAATGTAGTGTCTGTCCCGCCTCTTCTCCACTGTCTCCACTAAATGTCGTCCAGATACTGGAGAGAGAGAGAGAGCGTGTTTGCGCTAAAACTGGAGACAGAGTGAGAGTGCGTGCATTACTCTATGATGAATAAACGGTCACATGCGTTCCGAACCTTAGAGTATGACATGTACGGATCACGGATCATGCGAGAACCGTTTCACCACTAATGTTGAACATTTTATGACATTAATGCTTAGAATTTTGTTTTAACGTTAAAATAATTCAAGCTCTTTGAACTAATAAGTAATTAGCATGTTACGCTTATGTCACAAATCTATTTCTACAAAATTCAAGTTTCTGCAAAAGCCACCTGATTGATGAGTTTTATACCGAAACTTGACTATTTGTATTTTGAAAGCCAATAAGGCCGCACAACATGCATGCTCATAAGCATGCACGCACAAACATAAGTACCATACGAACAAGAAGCTTTGCTGTTTCAAATCTAAAAAGGTTAAATCAGCAGTGGTCAAATAGGCAGACAGCTGTCTGTCAGCTTAAAGATCAGTCAGGGTCAGACAAACTCCGTAATCCCAATGAAAGGGTCTGCTCTTGGCTAACAGGCTTTCTCTTTCAGAAAGGAACTCACATTATTAGAGAGGCAATGTTCAGAGCCAAAAACTGACTTAAAGATTTGCATTCTAAAATATGGACGTTTACAAAAGGTTAAAGGTGAGGTTGGACACTAAAGCCTAAAACACATCTAATGGTAAAATTCTTCTACGCTCAGGATGCAAATCTCCATGCAAGCTCCGTCTAAACCATCATAGGTAAGAGAGCAAAAAGTTATATTAATCTTCATTTCAAATCCACCCACAAAACATATTGAATAAATAACTCAAGCAGAACAATGATTTGGCTTTGCAAAAAAAATGACATGTCAGAACACTATAAAATGACAAACCTATCAGATAAAATTCAGTCTTTCAAAAATCAAATCTGACAATCCTACGGATGATTTAATACTGCATCCAAGAACCCTAAAGGCAGTTATTTAATTTTGCAGCGTTAAGGACAAACCGTATACAAAGCTAGACGGTGGAGCTCAGGTGGAATCTGCAATCAGGAGTGCAAGTGAGGGTGTTTCTATGGTGCCGAATGTATTTATATTCTCACCAGTACAAAAAGTGGGACAGATGCATGCTGCTAATACGTTCTGACAACAAAATAAAATATATCGAGAGAAACTTTGTTGTTTGTTGGTTCAGGATGCACAAGAGAAATGTGAATACAGACTTTTTTCCAGTTTGTCAGGAGGCTTTAAATACTCTTCATAAGTGGAAAACTCTTTTTAAATGCTACAAACCATAAAGCCCATGAAATGGCCAAATGTGAAAGTTATGATTTAAAAAGGCCAAATATTTCTTCTGTGTTACTGCAACAAGGACATATTAAGTATTTGTTTGCATTTGTCTGTCAAATGAGTGCACATCATGGAAAGAGTAAATCTGTGGATTACTGAATAGTGCTGTTTAAATGCATCTCTTTACACAACGAAAAAAGGGAGGAAGAATGGGAGAAAGAGAGATAGCAATACATTCTCTGAAAGAATAAAGACACTTATGAAAAAAATTTCATAAGAACATCTAGTAGCGAACACTATACATAGTGGTTGACACTAGAGGTCGACGATAAATCGGCCGGATGATTAATCAGACAATTTGGGGGATTTCTTAATGAATTTGCATCGGCTCACTGCGCCACAAAATAGGCCGATTTACAGGCAGGTGCCTCTGTGAGATTCTAAGCTTTGTTGTGGAACTTTCCTGCTTAAATGAGCCTGTGGGTCGGACTCTATTTGTACTTTGTATTAAGATGTGTTTGGTCATTCTATCTATCAAATGGACGAAATTAGTGCACACTTTTTAAAATGAACGCGACCGGGGCAGATAAACATACAGAGAGACGCGTTAGAAATCTGAAATGAAGAGAAAATATTCTGCTTGCTTGGTATGTTTTTCGTCATTCAACCAAACTTTTAAGTCTTCAACCAAAGGTTAAATGCTGACCTGTTGTTTCCTCTCATTTACGCATTATGTCCGTAGGCCGTCTTTTGTCAAGTTTTACGTCAGGCTTTCTACTGTCCTATAAAATAGAAAAAGGCTAAAAGCTAACACAGTTATGAGCAGCAGGCTGTGTTATATGAGAGATCTTTTAGTTTTCACTTAGATTATGACCATTTGAGTTTGTTAAGGTGCTTAAAAGTTTTGAGCAATGTATTATTACTATGAAATAGACTGCTCTCTTGTACCCTGCAAAAAAACCACTTACTCAATCTTTCTCAATCAACTGCACTGATCTGAAAAGATATGTCTTCAATAAATGTTTGATTTAAGCAATATTCTGTATCACTCCTTATCACTTAATCAGATTTTATGAGACGACAGTGGAAAAAAGAAAATCGGCCTCATATATCGACCATCGGCTGGCCTGTTTTCTACAAATCAGCATCGACCAGAGAAAAAACCCATATTGGTCGACCTCTAGTTTACACAGAGATAAGTGAAAGAACTTAAAGCAGGTTAACCTTAAATCTATCATTTTGTATCCAGAACTCACATTATTACTGCATGTGTGCACAATGTTGTTTTAGTCCCAACAGTTCACAAATTCCACTTAAAACATTACTGTTTAGCCAAAGCAGAGACCGTTATATCCAGATGCAGTCTCCAATATGTTCTTCAATCAATAAAATGTTTCCAATCTATATCTCTAACTTTCTCTCTGCACCCACATCTGTAAAACTGCTGAAGAACAAAAACACAGGTCAGGTGATATGCCCACACGCATGTTCAAGTTCAGCTCAGAGTTGACACCAAAGAACAAGGTTAAACTTAGCAGGTGGGCTCCACTGATGCTTTTATTTCCACACATGAGAGGAGAAACGCAAATATTTGCAAAGATATGCATGGCAGAAAGTGTTCAAATTCAATTTACTTTAATGGTGCCTCACTGTGTCTAATCATAGCTCCAGAAACAGAACATAGGAAATTATAATGAAGGCTATAGTGACGCAATTTGTTTAAAAAAAGAGAGATAGTTGTTTGATTTAATAGAACTACCAGAGCCAAAAAGCTATTTGTAAATACAAGATTCTGCTGGGTATCAGCCCTGTAGGCAAAATGTAAAGCTTGGAATATGAACGCTTGTTCATGCAGAGAAAATGGAACATAAACAAGGCAATTGTGCATGCTAATGATTATCAAGGGAAAGCAAATCACTTTTCCAGCACACGGAGGTCATTTACATATGTAGGAACAGATTACAATTTGCCTTAAAATTAGAGTTGTTTTGACTTGAATGCTCATGCCAGAGGTAGAATGTCTGTGTTGGAGGGGTTGGAATGAGGCAAGGGCACATGTTGTTTTCCTCCACATTTTCCAGCGTGTGCAAATAGACGCTTGTGCAATGTCAGTGAATAAAGCTTAATGTTTCTCAATAAGATAAAGAGGCTAAAATTGGCTCCTGCAACCGCTTCTTTACACACTCCCTTTCGTATTCTTTCTCTTGATCTTTTTCCATCTCTTAACCTTTCCACCTTCTTTCAAGGTGTATTTTGGCCATAACACAAATGTTATGCAGCAGAGAGCACATCTTAAATCTTCAGGTTTGACCTGAAGACAATGTGGCAAAATCGACACGGGAAGGCCAAAATGCACATCTTGCTCCGGTTTAGCAGTGAAGGCCAGCTTTAAGATCTGCAGTGTCAGGCTGAGTTTATGAGCTTGCCTAAGACTTAAAGAATGCAGGTAGTTTTAAAAGGGTAATCTGAAGTGCTTGGGCACAGTGCCAATGTTTGGCTTGTATGATCCACCTAAACTTAATCATACTGATACCAGGCTCTATTTATCCAGCAAGGGGAAAAGTATGTGAGTGAGAGCCAGATAGATACACAGAATAGTGCTTGCGGATATAAATCTTCGGACTACTAAAAAAATACACCTGCTGTAAAAGTCCTGGAGATATGACTGATGCGTAGTAAAGGCTTACACACACTCAATGTGCGCTTTTCCACCATCATGCCGTATCGTTCTCGTTGCTTAATCGTTCCATTCCATGCCGATCCATGCCAGCCGTATGTAAATGGTTTAATTTGCCACAGCAGGGCTGATAACAGAATTTTTTTTATGTAAACACAAACCCGTCACGCACGGCCTTGGTAACAAGAGACTGAGCTATAACGCCTCTACGTGCATTCATTAGCACAAGACAACCGTGCCCAAAATTCTGAACCGAGAACAGTTTGTAATCGTGCCGTGTTAAAAAAGGCTCACATGGAAATATAACTGTAATCGTTTCAAACTGTGCTTAGAACGTTTAGGCGCGATGATGGAAAACTGCTCAAAGACTGCTCAGAAACTGGCCTATACATACACATAGACAAAGCAATATCAGGCTGGCAGGCGTAAATTTACAAATTTTCTCATTGATCTAAGGACAATACATAATCGCTCACTGAAGCCTGACCACTCCCTCCCCTATAGGAGACATAAATAGATAAGCCTCCACACCATGTAGTAGCAGTAACACGTTCCCTGTTACCAGTTTGAATTACAGAAGAACAGTATTGCTGGATTAGGAAAAACTGCTACATGCCGGACTACTTTTCATGTGAATATCTAAACAAAACAAAACAAAAAAAAACATTATCTAAATTGAGGATTAAGTCAACCTAAGACAGCAGTTCCTAGACCGGACCGGCATGCATGTTTAAGATGCTACAGATTTGACATAGTACTGCTTCTTTACCATAGCATGTCTGACAGTTTCTTAAGACTGTTTTTTTCAGAATTCTTTGTATTTATGTATATTTATCATTTAGTCAATACCACTGCAGATGGTCAAAGAAATTCTTCACTACTTCCACTGCTTCCTATAATTAAGAATGTAAGCATTACATAATTAGCTTTTAATTGATATATTAATAGGTGCATTACCACAAGTGAAATATTGTCGGCGTGGTGACAGATGCTTCAAGACAGCAGTTATAATAATCTTAAATCACAAAATATAGGTGCTACATGCAAGGCCTAATGCAAAGATCAATCATATTTTCCCATGTATTCAAATTCACATTGCACAAAGACTTTCTTTACATTGCCCAGGGACTCTTAGTGGGTTACAAATGTAAACGCCCCGCAATTTACTCCACACTTAAGCAATCCTAGACGAAACACATGGGTGGACCGTCCGACTGCAAAATTCATAGAATCCTTAAATCTTTGTATCAAAAGGTCTTAGAGTCAGAGATATTTCTGACTGAAACAATGCTGACAATTTATTTTGTTCTTTTGTCAGTTTATTTCTATTCCTTTTTAAATGTCCTCTTCTCGTCTCACATGATGGTCTTACAATAATCATGCCTTTCTCCTAAATTCCTACTCATTTACTCATCCATGACTTTAACCCCTGCTCCCTTTGGTCTAGATCTGTTTCTACCCCCTTCATCCTCCTCTCTGTTGCAAAGTTGTCCATATCAGCAGTGTGAGTGATGATCCCAGCATGCACAGTAAGTCTCCAATTGAAACTGGAGCGACAGAGAAAAAAACTTTACAACCTTGGTTATTTATCATTATCACCAGGTCTAATGGAACGTGATCGGCCCACCTTAATGGCCCACTTACTCTTCAAATTGAAAAGAAGGGAATGAAAATAGCCAAGAATGCCAGTGAGTGTGAGAGGTACGGCTTGGCACTTGAGATCAGAAGGTTGTAAAGTAATGGGAGTAGGCGTCGCCAGCTGTCTCAGGTACGAGTCATGCATGCTAAAATATTTAGGAGGCACAGGCCTGAATATATTCATACTGATAGCTTGTCCCCTCTGTTAGATGAAGGGCATACATCAGCCACATACACAAACACAGGTGCGACTGTGATCCTATCCTAAAGCTCAGTCCTTTATTCAGAAGGACAGCACCGGAGGGAGCGCTCTGTTGAGAGAATAAAAACAGGGTTCATAGAGAGCGTGATGAAACTTTGAGTTACAGGTGAGGCTTTAGATATTACGTTTTCATTTAGAAAGGTTATCCTGGTTTGATAAGACAGCGCTGCAGCAGAACAAGAGTAGAGTCTATGTTGGCCTGAGGCCATAACTCAGCAGCTTGTCACTCTTTAGATTAGACAAAGAAAAATCTCTGGGTATTTCAAATAAATATCTCATTGCCTCCCAGCATGCCTCCCAGCTTGCTTTCTTATCAATCTTTCTCTCCCTCGCTAACATGTCAAACAATTTCTGCTCTATTTGAAAGCAAGGTAATTAGCTTGGAAAGAGGAATAAGTTCTTCAAACTTTCAAGCCTGTCACTTCGAGGAACAAATGACTCTTAAACCATCATGTTGAAGCCCTCATTTATAAATAAACCATTCCAGTGCGACATGAACCATGATTTACTCTCTGTTGACACCTCTACACCTCTATTTGAGTGTTCATAACATTACGCTTCCAGCTAAATGTTGAGAACTACAATGATAATGCGATTTTAAGAATTAAAAATATATATAGATTTTTTTTATAATTTTGTTTTTGTATTAGGTCTATCCATATTAGCCAAACAATTCTGCTATGAAATAATACTGAAGAAAGTGTTCATCTACAATCACGTTCCAATGACCCGCGTGGCTGTGTGCCACAGGTCTCTTAGCAACGTTCTCCAAGCACAGTCTCCAGAGTAGGTAAGCTTAGCAGGTAACTACATAACAGGCCTACTCAGGGTTGAGGAGGTTTTCAGACCGGTATACTGACCTTAACAGAGTCAAAACAAGAGACTCCGTCACTTGTGAATGGGAATGTGAAGCAGATAATATTGAGGAGTTGAGTGCATACTACAACACAGGCAGGACATGAATGAGCACAAACACATACGTGCACGCAGGACCAAAATAAATGTGCTGACTGACCAGAGATGTCTGACAGCATCTGCCTAATGTCTAAGTGAAGGGACAAGGCTGTCAGAGTCTATGGAGGCTATTATTGAGAATATGTCTTTAATGGACACCAGGGATTATACGACAGAACATGAAATACATCACAGACAACAGGACTGGACAGTGAATACATCAGGTTGTCTAAAACCTGAAAAAGGCCTGTGGGCAGTTTTTGAATTTGTTCAAAATCAATTTTTAAAACAAAAAAAGAGTGCTAGGGTTTGTTGCTCATTCGGACAATGCTTAAGAATATCTGAATTTAAAAGCACAAAACACTCCATGTAGTATCTCTGTTTTGTTATACCAGCACATAAGAGACAGATTTATACTTGCGTAAAATGGTATGCTTTCCCCTCCGCTTCCCTCTTAACATGAATCATCTATATGGAGTTGGAACAAATGTGAAATTGCCTTATAGCAAGGCCAAAATTATATTCCTGCCTCAGAAAAACGTAGCAGAAAAAAACATTATCATTTAATTTGACGGATATCAGGTTGTGCCAGGCTATCAGTATGGAGAAATACATGTCACAAAATCATGCAACCGAATGTCTCCCAAGATAATGAGAAAAATCACTATTAATATGTATCATTACTGAAATAAGCAACGAAACCAAGCGTGTACACATTCCATGATATGGGTGTAAACAAAAGCAGTCTGGGCACAAAGCACATTATTGTCAGAGTCTAGTTAATCAGTAACCAGTGGCCTGGGAAGTCCAACCAGTGGCCTATCCATGGCACTTTATCTCTTGCTTTTAGTTTCTGCCTAACCGATAGACAATCTTTAATGGTAACTTTAACCACAACTATACACTCTAGCAGCAGTATGTAGTTTCAAGAGAAGTAAAGGAGTGCATATGTATATTTTGATTCTTATGTTATCCTTTCCCATTTCCTGATAGGTAAATACATGTCAATTGCTGGACTTCTACCACCTACAAACGATCCACTGGTCAGTGCCCTAGAAAGACAATATAGGGGCCTCTCGCGTAATCCATTTTAACTGGAGATGAAACCCATAAGCTCAAAAACCCCCGTGTGTGTCTGTTTGTCTTTTAGGGCAAGGGATTGGTCAATATCTGGATAATAAGACTGGATAATAAGCTACCTCATTTCAGACGTATAGAGTGGTCTTTCTTAAAAATAACGGGGGGTTACAAGCGGTGTTTCTATTGCCAGATGGCTGGCTGAAGGAAGCCCCTCTTGTGAAGGTTATAAGACGAGTAAGCCTATTTTTCTGACAACGAACAATATGAAAGAATACCCGTGTAACAATTCAAATAAATTAATTCTTAATGGCACCAAAAATTACAAAAAATTATTAATTAGAAAATCTATAGCATGGCGTGTAACGTTTCAAGCACACAGGCTTTTCATCAGACGAAAATACATTGTTTTATTGTTGTATTTTTTGTAGCTTTGGTGTGCCGACCTTTTTGTATATCATTCGTCTTTTTGGTCGAGCACCCATTGAAGTTGATGTGCGTGCTTTTGTTTTCTTTTTCTAAAGAAGACTGACAAACACATTTAAATAATATTTCAATTTAATATAACACTCATAATAATACAAAGACATAACGTTTACGCTAAACTACCAACAAACCACAATCTCCCCAGTGTTAGTTAATTATTAAACACCAAATTGTTTCCTGGCATGTAACGTTATGCTAGTATTATTTAGCTACTTAATTTTCATGTATTTAAATTCGTTTATTTGTTACGTTCGTAAAGAAAATCACGCTTTAAACATCAGTCATGTCATCCGAAACGGGTTCTGATTTCGGATTCAGTACGTTAGCTACTTTCTCCTCACGCATTTTTATCGCTGACCGAAACTATTAAAGCACGAAACTGTTGGTCGGTTTCTATTTCGACGTATCTGCTATACATTGCAAAGTTTGTAACGGTAACAAAACAGAATCA
Organism: Barbatula barbatula; assembly: GCF_947034865.1. NCBI lineage: Eukaryota > Metazoa > Chordata > Actinopteri > Cypriniformes > Nemacheilidae > Barbatula > Barbatula barbatula. Next base: position 12,211,244 of record NC_136787.1, on the reverse strand, counting down.
TCAAAGGAAACATGTTTTAAAAAGTAAGTTTCTTTATGTTTAACTCCTGAAAATGGTAACGTTACCGTGTGAGCTAACGTTAGTTCGTAACCGCCTCGTTTTAACAGCTCTCGGAAAATAAACACATTAAAACTTACCTGCGAGAAGAATTACGTGAATTAAACAGAGCCAGTGCGTGCTAAAATCCATTCCTCTGCTTTTAAGTCACGATTAAATAACCAATATGAGTAGAAGAATAACTTTTCCCTCCGACTTCTAACGTTGTGTTCGTCTTCCTTTCGCTTGTCTCGCGCAGCATCAGAAATCCTGGGGCGCGCTCTCGCAGGTGGATTGAGCCTGGAATCTGAACACGTGATTTCCGGAGGTATCAGCCTGAGAAACGTTACAGGGCATTTTACGCCCTCTTGCGTCCACGTTGTTCATTTTGAGTAAATGACCCACCAAACCTCATTGCATCCACTTAGAGCATCTTGAACGAGGAGTACTGACCACTCCAATGCGTTATCTAATTTGAACCCCTCGTTTTTTCTCCCGCGTCCACGGGGAGGTTTAATGTGACCCATATCACAGTTGTGCGTCCTTAAAACAGCATAACTAATCACAATGTCACTTAGGGCAACTATTTTGATATTTCCCTGATAAAAACATCACTTTCTTCCTTCATGAACCAAGATCTGGCACAGCTCCAGTTAACTTTACATTGGGGGCAATAAATCGGTCAGACATACAATGTGCCAAAACCTTTTATTTTTTGATTACAAATCTTATGCGTTCACAAAAATGTCCTATTATAATATAAAACAGCCTTAGCTCTTAGAATAAAAAACAAAACTACATATTAATACGGTAAGCTGTCAGTCAGACAAGCACAAAATGCAGACTTGTTGTAGCTATTTATTGCGAACAAGACACAAAAATAAACATATGAAAAGCATTCATAGATGGAGTGTAAAGAGCTTTTTGTATTTGCAGGCTGACGCACTTAAACCATGACTGATAACACAACAAGTACTTGTTTAAAACATGACGTCATCATGTTTTTGTCAGTTTAAGGTCAAACTACTTTGTAAAACACAAATTAACTGTATACTACATCCTGCTCACTTCAGAGCAAATGGAAAGAGAAGAACCATGGAATGAAAGCATCCCAGGTGTGATTTAATAATGACCAAACTTAATGCCTCAACACAAGAAGATGAACGGTTTATCATATGGATTCAACAAACACATCCCTGCTTATCCATTGACAAAGTTGAGGCAAATAATGATTAAATCAGACAAACCTAAACTATAAGGATTGTGTCATTTTGTGTAAGTATACTGTAGATTAACAATATGCACAACGTAGACCATCATATAATTCACAAGAGAACAAACAATTTCTCCCAGCATAACTTTAAATTTGAGAAATAAAGTGTAGGAGAAAAGCATTAATATATGACATGCAACAATTTAATGACAAATTTCATGTTCTACTTTAACGATCTCTTTGACCTCTAAGAGCTTTTTAATACAGACATTTTGGTCATAGTGAAAATGTCCTAACATCATACCATTGTACATACCGGAACGGGCTTAATTTAGAATTTGAGAAACTATTTATTAATATTCTTGGTTTCAATTAAATTGATATCTACTGTTCTAACAATAACACAAATGTAAAAATATGAGAATAATTATGAAAATGAACTAGTGATGTATAAGTTAAAAGCTGTTAGGCTTTTATTCACAGCTGACACATATTTTTTAATTACAACATAAACTCTGTTTATATGTGTTTTATATTCATAGACCACTCTTCTGACCAAATACACAACCTATCTTCAATTTGGCTCAATAATAAAAATTTCCCCTAAATGAAATCACTGTCCTCGTTTAGACGGAGGCACAAGGTGATCCGGAAGCTCAGCGGGCATCTCGTGACCCTCCAGTTTAACCTTGATGAGGTGGTTAGCCAGGGCGAACTCCTCATCATCCAGGAAGCCATCATTATCCACGTCAGCAAGCTTCCAGATTTTTCCTAGAACAGTGTTAGGTAGCTTGGATTTAACCATCTCCTTCTTGGCCATAGCACCTGAGACCTTCCCATTGACAGGCGACAGGGTGTAGAAGATCTCATCATAAGTTGGTTTGTCTTTTATCACAATCCACTCCAGCTCGTCGATGCCTTCGCCGGCTCCCTCTCCGTAGCCGTGCCCGAAAGGTCCATTCATGGTGCCCTCAAAAGCCCCACCCTGGACAGACTGGCTGGGCATGGCAGCCTCCTCCTGGCGAACGAGGGTCATAAGTTTGGCAATGTCGTTGGCCAACATGTCCTCCACTGCTTCCAGTAGCTTAGGCTTCATTACTTGAAACTTATTGAAGTCCTGGCCAGCAAGGATTTCCTAATGATGAAAACAACAGGATGGATTAAGGCAAGCCTTAGAATATCTGTTTTTGAACTCAATTTAATTTTTGATTATTTAGAAAACGTTTGGCTTAATGATGTGTTTGGATAAAATTTGTCCATGTACCTGCATTTTAGACAATTGAGGGAAATCGCCAGGGGATATCTGATGTTCTTTTTCAATCTTTGCATAGATTTCACCCAGGTTAGAGATGAGCTCCTTTTTCTTATTCTCTTTCCCAAACATGTTTGGCATTTCTTTCTTCAAAGCACTGATGATGTAGGCATGGACCTGGACCAAGAAAAAGCATACATTTTTAATCTAAATTGCAGCAATTCATTAAGACGTCATTGTCTGGGGTATTCTCGAAATTACAAATGTTTTCCATTTCAACTGACAATTTTCAGAGGTGAGGGCATCATACACTACATTAAACAAACTAACAAACCAGGATCATAATGTGAGATTTGCCTGTAAAACTTCTAACAATATTTTAAATATTATTATTATACTATTTCATATGCAACACTTTTAAATGAGACTACAATTACAAAGCCTTTATTTTCTACCTTTGCCAGACGTGCCCTTTTGATAAGATCATTCAGCTTGCGCAGTGCTGCGTTACGCGGAAGTCCTTGGATGTCGCGGAAAAGGTCCTGCTCCTCTGCCTCAAACAGTTTCCTGTTATCGGGAACCAGCAGTGGCTGAGCCCAGAATGAACCAATATACACTCTGATGACTTCTGGGGTGTTGACGATTTTGCCAAGCGACCACATGAGGGCGCCATACACTCTCATGAGCTGCTGGGTGCCGATCTGGTCAGCTTTGTTGAGCACCACTCGCATCTTGTCCTCGTGGTTCTTCAGGGCCCGGATCACCTGGGAGAACTCATCGGAGATGTCCAACTTGTGCGCATCGAAGAGAAGAATGATGCGGTCCACGCGTTCAGCAAACCACTCGAGAACTGCAGCAAAATCATAACCTGGAACAGTAGAGTACAGGTGAGTATCACATAAGACACGAAATTATAATACAAGACACAAGATCCACTTAGAGTCAATTATCATATTCATTCCGTGAGGGTAAGGTTTGTGGGTAGGGGCTAGGGGATAGAAAATATAATTTGCCTTGTATAAAATCAACTCAAGTCTGACTCACTCAATGTAGTAAAAAAACATGAATGTGTGTTCCTGACAATGTTGTACACTCTTCCCGTAACCGGCTAAAGGGCAGTACATCAGTCACCAGCATGATACTCCTGCACTTCCTAATCTTGCCCACATCACTCTACATCTCCATCCTAACACACAACCGTGCATCAACACAAATCGCACATTCAAAAATACTGTGTTCCGGTTTCCCTACAGTTAAACAGGAAAAATAATAAATTGTCCTGTGGACATACTGGATCCCATGTTTTTTATTATCTTCTTACCTAACGCTTTAAATAAATTGCAGGGAACAAAGAGAAATGTAAGTAAATCTGTTTGGACAGTCACCAAGGTGCCAAAAAAAACTTTAGGGTGCTGGCATATAATATTAATGCAGAACAATTCATGTTAATGGAAAACATTTGGTAGAGATTTTATTTCAGCAATTCAGGGTTAATAGAGCAAAATGGATCCGATGAAGAATCATTTTTAACAAGGACCAGAATAAAATTGCTTGCCTCTAGATCTTAGTAGTGTGTTGGCTCAATGCAATGCCAACTAGATTGCTGACTAAGACAGAAGTTATCAATTTACATTTGGATTGTGCAGAGAGAGTGTGGAGGCCAGTTGTAAGGGCAGAGAACAGGAAGGACTGAGTCCCAGCTCCCAAGTGTTATGCAGACATCAGCAGGATGTAAGATCTGGATCTGAAATCAACATGGGCGTGACATCAACGAGTCAGGCCTTTTTCTTAATCAGCTACTATTCTTCATAAAACATCTATATAGCATTATTACATATATAACGCAATTGTTCCTACTATGGTAGTCAATGGTGGCCCAGAACTTGGTTTGCTTACAAGCATTCTACAAAATATCTTTCTCTGTGTTCATCCGAACAAAGAAATTTGTACTGATCTGGAAAAACTTGAGGGAGTGAAAATGAAGACAGAATTTTCATTTTTGGGTGAACGGTTACTTCAATAAGAAAACGTATTCTAGGACAAATGAATTAATAATTATAGATGCAACAAAGAAACTTCATCCATGTTAAAATAAAACAAACGTTCAGATTTTTTTTAAATGGAAATCAAACCGGGTGTCTGCAAGGGTGCCAGCTTTGTATGCACTGTACATAAAATGCTGTAATATTAACAACCAACACAAAGACAGATCCTGCTAACCACCATAAATGGACATGGTGAGTATGCTGGTCTGAAGGTTGGTCTAAATGTCAGTAATGAAGGAGAATGTATGAGGTAAATCTAAACAAAAGCTAATCTTTAGTTTTGCCTTCTCCAGACCAGATATTAACCCACCATCTATTAAAATAACCATTCAGAGATACTTCAGGCATGATACTTCACCTAATTTCACAAGGTCCTGATAAAAGTTAACCCGTACACTCTGGAATTTGTTCTTCAAACCCTAACTATGTGTAGTCTATTTGTAATACAAATAATTAAACATATAATAAAAACATTTGGATTTGTAGTTATGTCCACATTGAATGTTCATAACTAAGCTGCAGCTGTTTGTTGTTGCAACAGTTGTGAATGGTTGATAGCAAACGTCAGCTTGCATATGATTGGGACCAGATGATTTGTTAGACACAAAAAAAGCAGGTTGAAAGGATTGTGGATTTTTTGTTCTTGTCTACTTTAAAAACTGTGCCTACTTAACTGACATCATCTTCTGTTTTATTTTTTAACTACTTTAAATGTATTTTGAAGTTCCAACTAATAGATCTTAAAAGTCTGGGTATGTTCAACAATGATAATACAGACTCTCTGTATGAAACAAACACTGTATTGGTGGTGCCATTGTTCCAGCTAAATATTAACCCAACAATGATCTTTGCAATCATACTGTAGTTTTTTCTGCCATATTGCTGATCTACTAGATATTACAACCTAAAAGTGTCTTAACATTAGTTTTTCTGCCTTTGAAATTTATTTTTAGAGTACTACGCCTCAGCTACCATTTTACCGGCAACAATTGTGAAAAAATTGTGGGAGGGGTGGAACAATTTCCAATGGAAATGTAGTGTTCATTCATATGTGCTTGAAAGGAAATTGTGTCTTTCCAGTACCACTGGAAGTCAATGTGGCACCTCTACTAATTCCTGGAAAACACTGAGAAACAAACAATTGCACAGATCTGATATAATGATAATCTCAGTTAACAATAGCCAAATTTAATAACTGTTTATCAAGTTAATAACTGTGTATCAAGTTTTCAATGTGTCAGAATTATATCTATATAATAAAACACAATTCCTGGCAGGCTACTTTTTCAAGCCCACTAAAATGACAGGTGCATCAGTCATCAACAGATGGGATTTCAGGACAAAATAAAAGCTGTGACCTAAGTGTATTCAATGAAGCTCTATCTGAATTTGAGGAGTGATGAAACAAGACACGCTGCTAAAGTTACTCAGCCATGAAGAATTAGGGCAGATACTGTGTACAGTAAACAAGAGAGGTACTAGAATGGGGCCCTGTGGAACACCACCCAGTATGAGACTCTGTTAAGGACAGAGACATTTTTCAAGATCACACTGAATGGAAAGGGAGTGCCCACAAAGGAATCAAAATAGCATTTGAATCTAAATTAACGTTTTAAAAAAAAAGAACTACAGAAGTTTACATTGCTTATTACAACCTTTTCTCTAGAAGCAAATGAAAGTGATCAATAAAAGATTTGGTTTAAAACCCTAGGGTAATTGTGCTATTAAGGAGAAACATGTCAGTGTTTTAGGACTAGCACAGATTGAGACAACATGACTTAAAGCCACATGTGGATTCATTTTTAAGTATGTTGTAGTTCAAAGCCTATCAGAGGTCAGGAGGAGAAGAACAGATGTGAAGTCAGCAGACTTTTGCAAAGTCAGCAGAGAGAAGATTGTTAACCAACCTCACAAGATCTACACCTGAGCTTGACAGAAGACAGACTTCGTACAAATGCATTCACTTATCCTCAAGCTGTAAAATGGCATTTGAGCAATTCTACCACAGTATAAAAGAGCACTGGATTATTTTACATTTATTACTTGGGAGTGGCTCTTTCGTCTATTCTCCAAACTATACAGGAGTTAAGAACCACAATATGCAGACCACATTGTTGTGAAAAATGAAGTGGGACGAGTAATAAAACTACTCGAGAGCATAATAAAACTACTCGAACAAAATAAGGCTAGAGAAATGGATTAAATTAAAATAGCACACACAACGTGACTATGGCTACATCTCAAAATAGTTGCCATTCCTATCCGTGTTTTTCATAAAAGGTGCTCATAATAACTCACTTGTCCCATCATTCTCAGACAGACACAGATTTCCTACTAAACTTTCTTTTGAAGTTATCACATACAGCATCCTCTTGACTCAAGTCTGATATGATTGGCTATGTGCCAAACTCCAGACTATGCCCTGGTTTTGACACATACTTTCCCTCCGTGCGTGACTGCGTGTTATGCTGCCAATTCAAACATTTTCCCTATGTACTTGACATGGTAGCCAAACGCTCACATTTTCCATGTTCGGATAATGATACTAGCAGGGCTTTCCTCACATTTCCCTACACCAGAATACAATTACTGTAACATTATAAAAGAGGAAGTTTTGAACACAATAGAGTCTGAATCTTTAAATAAACCCTCAACCTGTAAAGAAACACACTAGCAATAGCTCTGTGAATACTTGTATGAGTTGAACAATTTGTACAATGGAAAATACACATTTTAATCCCAAAACCACGTGCCCATTATCTGTGTTCTTAGAATGTGCTGCCACACCTAGTAAGCCATCACCATCTTCACTTTCTATCTTTATGGCTGTCATTCTGCCCCGAGCAAGAAAGAGGGCAAAGGGTGGCTACCTCCATCTCTCTCCCGTAATGAGTCCAAGACCTTGTGACTCTCACACCTTGTGTGTAATTTCAGTGTGAAATTGAAAGGATGAATCTTGCATACTTTTTCAGCATGTGTGATCTTCAGCATGTGTGATATACCCATATATTATCCCTGGAATGCAGTGTTTTGTCATTCACTAATGATGTTTTTTAAACCAGCTTTAGGCACTGCCAAGCTCTGGGGGGGAAGAGTTTCTTATCAGAGACCACAGGGTGCGGTCCGTTTGGAAGCAAACCTAAATAATAAAAATGTACAAAATGGAATTTAAGAGTTCTACTACACCTGGTTAGTATCATCCAACCATGTCTGCACTGCCTCATGGGGGCATTTCTTGCATGACTAATTTTCATATTTATATTTTGAGTAGATCACTCCCTTACAATAAAAATATCATGTGCAAGATAAACTATAGACCATTTAGCAAGACGTAAACAACACTGGTTCAACGATGGTCCAGAAGAACTTCCTGTTTCACTACATTCACATTTGAACAAAACACAACAAACAGAATATTTATAACCTATTTAAAATGTCAAACAAATATCTTTAACATTATCATTCGTTCATTCAAGATTTAAAAAATAATATTAAGTAATAAAAACCTAAACCAGAACCAAAACAAATGTACACTACACAAATGTTCAAATGATATACAACCAACAGAATTGAGAACTTAATCAAAATGTTAAAGGAATTTCTTTAAGAATTTCTTTGTATGAAATTTAGTGAATTGCAACCAACAGCTCACTCCACCCCTCCCTCTGAAGCACTACGTTGGCTGACACAGAACGAAGATGTTGTCACGTTTCCACTTCTTTGCTGAAGGAGATAATGTATTTACGAAACACACTCTGTAAAGGGTAGCGAATTAATGTTAGAATGCCGTAAAGCATGGCAAATTCCATTCAAGGGGTCCCGCGATGTAGGTAGATAGAAATTCATTCTCATTCTAAGGTAAGAAAAACATTATGCTTCATTATGCAAGATCTTTACACAGTTCTGAAGACATAGTTATATGTCTATTATATGTACTGTATATATTATATGTATACAGTATTACATTTAATTTCTGTGAATAGATCCTCCAATAAATTACACATTGGACCTTTCATTTCATATGTGAAATAAAAACAAGGGAACAGAAATTGCACCATGACCATTTTGCAAAAATGTCTATAGTATATCTTGTAAATGCATTTTTCACTGAACTGTGTTACATGCGAGTTCAAACTTGTGAATAAAGGCTTTCGGTTCAACGAAGTTAATTTCTATATAACCAAAGTCCAAACTCAAAACAAGAATATTACTGAGTAAATCACTGAAGATCTTCACTATTTTTAACTACTTTACATTTAATACATATAAGAATCACACTTTTATGGCAAGATATCAATATTACATCACAGTTCCTCAGATTCCCACCATGATATATAATACCACAGTTTACGCTCTATGGTACCATGGTATTACTGGAGCAAGTCCAAAAAACAGTACTTCAACTGTGCTATTTACTTGGCAGGTACAAAAGGCAAGAAAGAAAAAGAAAACATGTACTGACAAGCACCTATGTTTTACCATACAATATGACAAAACATGCTCAATAACACAAAAGCAATTTGTTGAACATGGATGTATTCAGGCAGCCCAATCGTTTGTATGCCTTTACTGCTCCCTGTCTGTTCCGCGGCAACGTCTGTTTCCTGGCCTACGATGCCCCCCCCCCAGTCAGACCTTTATCTGTAGATGCCACTCACCCTCTGATCCCATATTCACAGTCTTCAGGGAAAGGCACAGAGATGCCTGCACACACACTTACACACGCCACGCCAGATCGACAAGCACAGGAAGGGTTCCAGGGTGACACCGGCTAGCTCCGTACACAAGTACCTCTTAGAATTTACTTGAAATAAACAAACATCACTATGCTCCATAGTAATCCTTGGTCAAATATACTTCCAGGAAACCTAAAAGCACTTTTAATAAGCAATCAAATAGAATGACCAAGGTGTAACTGAATATTGAATAGATATTCATTACAAATTTTCTTAATGTTTGCATTATTAAATCCTGGGGCATAAGTACTGTATGTATTCTGAAGTGTCCACAAATGATTAAAAATTATAAATTGCAGACAATTCATAATGTCTGACGGGAACAGACAGCCCAGTTGTCACAATAAACGTATAAGCTTTTCAACTTCCTTTCCTTCCTACAGGAAAAGAACCTATGGAAGGTGGATGAGTTTGTTGTGCTATAATGTAAACAGGGAAACTAAAAATACTTTTCCCTTAACACGGTAATGCATCAGTAACTGTAACTCTTTTTCTTAAGCCATTGGTTTAATGATGGTAAGCAATGTTTGCAAAAAATACACTTACACAAGCAGTTACAGATGCAAACAGAGGTCATAATAATAGGACAGAATATGACAGGGTAACTACGGGAAGGGAAGTCAGGGGACGGCAAAGAAGGGGGGGAAGGGTGTGGGGTATAAGAAACCAAGACAAAGAAGCATAAAGGAATAAAGACAGCAATACAAGCACCAACCTCGGCTGAGTCTCTGCTTCTCTCCGGCCAGAATCCCAGGAGTGTCTATGATGCTGATGCTCTCCAGCACTGGATTTGGCATCTGAGCACATACAAACCTGACAAAGAGAATCAGACATATCAAATAGAGACACACTATCAGACCATGTAAAACACATATGTATGATTTATGTATTGCAGTGTTGAAGTCTTGAGACTCAGACTCGGTCTTGAACTCTGTCTAGAGACCATAATGTAATGGTCTTGCTCTTGTCAAGCACTTGTGTACATTTTGACTCAGCCTCGACTCGTACTTAAACATTAAATTAGACTTATTCGTGTTTATCACACTAATTTTAGTTAACACATGGAAATAAATTAACTGAGACTCATTTAAATAAACCGAGTTGAATGGTTTGAATGCAGTAAGATAGCAAGCAACCATTGAATCAATGTTAAAAATGGATGATTTGTCAATGATGAATAAGTATGATTTTTGTACCTGCAAAAATCACCATTACTGTGAACATTTATTAGCTTTAGTTGAGCTCTTGGCTCTTCTATTTTAATGTTTAATAAGGGTTTCCTTCAGCCATAACGGTGTTAAAATATTTTTTTTGTGGCAAAGAGATGATGACTTCTGAATGGTAATGAATACATTTTGAAGTTGTTTGGATCACTCTTAATAATTGGGTTTGTGTTATTAATGAATCAGCTCTTTTGATCCGTAGTTTGAGGTTCAAGCTGATTTTTTTGGGAATTTAACATATAAACAAACTGCAATTCCACTTTAACAAACAATGACATCAAAAATCTGCAAATGATCTGCAAATCTACAATGGTGACAATCAACAAAAGAAAGCTCCATGCTGCATCAACATAGTACAAAACTCATTCATGACTCCCAGCATTTGCATTTGATCAGTTTATCTGAAGTATTTTGACAATTGTCACCATTGTTGAGGTTTGTATGATAAGTGTTGATGTCAGTGTGTGTGTCAGTGAAATGTTTTTGTTTATTTTCTCTCAATACTTGTGCAGACCACTCAGACCAGTCAGTTTTTACATTGTACAAAGGTCCCACATCAAATCAGACGTTCAGAAAACATCATAAAAGACGTAGAAACACCTTTCACTTTTGGCCAATAAGGGGACATATTTTCAACATCGTCTAAGATGTAGAAAAGACGTCTGTTGGACATATATTTGCTCAGGGGGAAGTCAGAATTGTGATAAAATTACCTTTACAACACTAACTACATTGGCTTTTTCATCCTCAACTAATAATATTTTTAAACTAATATCAGTCTAAGTAAATAAAACAAAATCTACATGTACATCTATATGTAATACATGGCTTGGTGCCAGTTTTATTGTTCCCACCAAAGATTTAACATATTCTTGAAGATTCTTTAGGTCTTGTCTGAGAACCAACCTTATGTGGACTCAGACTTGACTCGGACTCGACCCTCTCTGGTCTCGGTCTTGACTCGGACTCAGCCCAACCTGATCTGGACTCGAATGAGCTGGTCTCGACTACAACACTAATGTCTTGTGATTGATGTTTTTAGTGCAAGTTAAATCTTATCATCCAAGCTCTTACCTCAGCTTTTCCATGACCCAATCCGTGCTTTTTATCTTTCTGTATGTTTTTCATTTATGTGCCTACCCTACACATCTGACTGTACGGTATGATCTTTCATGTCTTTAGCATTCCAGCACATTTTAGTCATGCAATTTTCAAACTCTAACTGGTACCCGTTACATATTTTTCATACTCTTCTATCGTTTTCCAGAACCAGAGCCATGACTTTTTCTCTCAGTGCTTCTATCTTCACTCCAGCCAATTATTTCCCTTCTGCATGCTTTCCACTCACTATCCGACACACTTCCATTTGACAAAGACTGTTTGTGTATTTTGCCTCATTTATTAATGTAAAGCCAAGACAATTTATGTTGCTTATTTAGTTGTACTCCCTTTTCAAATCCCCATACTGATCAACTGAAAAGATACTTAAAAACAGTTATATACAGAATGACCTGTAAGTCGGTTTAGATAACAGCATCTGCTAAATAAATCCTTCCACTGACTGTACATTAAACTTGTAGACACACTCCTCGACTATTGTTCTTTGAAGTCTTTCCCATTCAAACAATATTTGGAAAGGTTTATGGAAATTATGACTAGTCTTATTATTTGACTTCTCATTCTTACTGAAACTGTAAATGAAGAAAAATAGTAATGTCAACATCACTGGTTTCAGAAAGAGGACCATATACAACTGTGGATCCAAAGCCATCAATATAAAAGGTGGATTAAGGGTTAGGCCACCACAGGTAAGGGCCACATGTGTCATTCTAACAGTTTTTCTACAGTAAAGACAATATAGCATTTTTTTTACCTAACCATGGTAAATATTGAAGTACACTCCTGTATTTACTACAGTAAATCATTCACTAAGCCCTATACATTAAAAGCACGAAACGGAAGGTCATATAGTCTTTTCTTCTTTATTGTGATGTACATGCGACTGAAATGGGTTCTGAAATGTGACATGTAGGGCAGGACTCGTCAATTCCCCTTGGATGTCTTGGGAAGACTTGGATATGTCTTATATGCACAAATCCAAATGACTGGCACTAACACAGTGCATGTTGCGTAACATCAAAGATCGCCACCAACTGATAACCGACTGTAAATTAATCTTAGTAGTGGTTTAAATACCATGGGGCTTTGCACAAGATCTTGGAACAGATATCTGAACTCAGCTTTTGACAAGAAAGCTCACAGAGTGACAGTCTGCAATTACGTTTCACAATGCCAAATTCAATATAGAGCTTATGTAAATGATGAACGCAGCTGCACAAGAGAACATACTACTCGAGTTACAGCGTAGTAGTAGTATGGAAGGAGAAACGCCAGCACAAAGGCAGAGCATGAGCACATAACTGTGAACTACTGGAATGTCCAAAGGGTTAATGTGTACTAAGAATCTAGAGCTAAACCAGTGGCCACAAGTTACACACAATGAGTTCTTTGCCAATAACCTTCAAGCCACCTTTAACCTCAATGACAAGGTCACAGGCAAAACGCACGGGACATTTTTTTATTATGCTTGATCAGCAATTGCTGAATGAGTTCCCAAGATTGTCTGCACAGTGAAGGGGAAATTCTTAGCAGAGTCAGTCTTTTTCTTTCTTTTGACAAGCAAATCTCCAAAAAAGTCACACAGGCCAAGAAGTGTCAAAATCTGGAAATGTAGCGAAAATTCTGTCATTATCTTGTCAGATGATGCTTTACTTTAATATATGAAAAAATGAAAATGGATGGCAGGAATTGTTTCATTCTTCTTTCCCTTTCACTGAAAGTTTGGAATTACATAAAAGTATTTACAAATTACAGAATTTCTTACAGATCACAGTGTGGAAAAACCAAACTAACCCAAGAAACCCTTACTTGACCTCATACAACACACCATCAAGGCGAATACAATGAGGGAGGTCTGAAACTCCTCCCAAAGTCATAAGTGAATTGTGAACCCATTCATTGCTCAAGTCAAAGCTCACGGCAGCATTCATTCCAAGATTTCACGTTCAAGGACATTTAGAATAACACAGTTTCTGCCAGCCCGGGCCTGTCGGGGTGTAAATACGATCTGTGCATAACACGATCCCTCAGCCAAGCATTGACCAGCATGAAGCTCTGCTTCATTGAGGAAGTCCCACACAGGGCCTCTAACTAGCAAAGTTCAAAAGCAAATGTGTAGAACGAGTCCTTGAGAGAAACCACGCCCACCTCTTCCGAACTTTATTCAGCTTATCAAAAGTTAATTAAACATGGACATGTGTGACATGTGTCGAAGGCGACTCTGAATTGAACTGATACACCATGGTAACTCCAACTTGTGTTTCCTGGCGTCTTTCCTTATGGAGGGCCCCATTCCCCAGGAGCTTGTTAAAAAAAAGGCCTTGAAGGCCCCAGCAGCTGTTAAACCAGTGTCAGCTGACATTTTTCTTAGAAGAGGAAACCAATGATTAATGAGAAAGATCTGGTATAGGAAATATGGGAAAAGGCTGCTGTAAAAGTTCAAGAGCAAATCATAGTCTTCATAAACTGACAGAGTGGACCACTTGTGATTTGCTGTTTGGCTTAGACTGTCAGTGGCAAAATTATGAAATACATAACTTAAAATTGCACAGATCATAGCAATATACTTTAAATACTTTAATCAGTTATCTCATTTGGAACATGAGGTAATATGTCAAAGATCCACCCTTACATCTGAAGTAACAGCTGACAGGGCACTAATGCATTCAGAAAGAGTGCAGTAGGTTCATTCAGATGGACAGCTTTTGATGTTCATTATGTTTAAATAATGCAACAAATAATTAAATAATGTACGTTTGAAACACGTTTAAATACGACTAAAACACCGCCCCACACAGCAAAGATTAAATGTAAACAAATTGTATGTAAACAATGCAAGGATTTCTCTATAATCACTTTATTTCAATTATTGAAAGAGCATCAACTGCACAAATGATCGTGACAAATGTTGATGAGGACCTTACCTGTTCAGAAAGGCGTTTCCAAAGGAATTGAGTTTTCGGAAAGGTTTCTTGGGGTCAACCACTAAAGCGTTGCCCGGAATGAGCCCCTCTTGGTCCCCATGCATCACCGCAATGAATGAGTCGGTGGTCGGTTCGGGGCCTATGCGCATTCCAGGGAAATCCTGCTCCATGAGATGCCGAATAAAAGTGGTTTTTCCCGTGGAATACTGTCCCACTAAAAGTATCATGGGTTTGTTATCGAAATCGGCGTCTTCCAGAGCCGGAGAATGAAAGTCATGGAAGCGGTACGTGTCTTCCAACGGGAATAATTTGTTCTTGTAAAGTCGTCTCAGCCCGTCAGAAACAGTCTGCAATAGTTCGGGATCCTTTTTCTTCCCGTCCTTGCTCGCCCAGCTGAACATGTTGCAAAATTTGTAAACTAGACTTCTTATGTCAAGAAAAAAAACACTTTGACGGCCCTTTAATGGTCGTTTACTTTTAAAGCTGTTTAATGTAACGGATTGCCAGCGTGGTGGTGGGTTGGTCCCGAGCTGTCAGCTGTTCTGTTGGTTTATCTCTTTTACTGTTAAGTATATTCTGCGGACTGCCCTTTTCCCCTGTAAATCAGACTGAAGTTAGTCGAGTCCTCGGTTGCAATCTTGCAGCAGACTTTGTTTTGTTCTGGATATTCACTGGAAAGTCCGCAAGCATCCCACACTCACACTGCGCGAGCCCTCTTCGCGTACAAGTATGAGCTCACGCCGTCCCACTACATTTTAATACATTACTATGGACCGGAACTCGGGGACACTTCCAGAATAAAAGCCGCCACCCTCTCATGGAGTTCTGTGAATAGTTTATCTCAAAATTGCTTTTGGAATCATGAAAGAAAGTATGAATGAAATAACGAATTAATTCATTATTTAGACAAAAAAAGACTGGATAGGAAATTCTGCCTTATTATACATCTTACTGACTGTATTGTTTTTATTCAATATTATTTATCATATTATTATTTAATGTCATGTAGTATGGTAAAGTATAGTTTACTGAATTTATACAACAAAATACCTTTATATACCCTGCCTTTGAACATTTAACTGAATGACTGCTATAATTGTTCTGAAGTAAACAGAGAAACAGTTGTTTGTGTGAATCTGTGTCAATTTTAACACTGTCATATCCGCGTCCTTATTTATCACCCGCTATGTCTGGAAGTTGCGGCAGTGTTACGCATCTTCCAGACAATGACACTCTTCTTCATATGAAAGAGTGAAAATGAAAGTTGTGTCTTCCACTATTCCCTCTGGATTGTAGGAAGTTCCCAGACAACGGGTACCATTCACAAGCTGTCACTATTATGAAAGTGAAAATGTTTTCGTAAAATGATGAAATCATTTCCTTTAAACGAGCAAATAACAATAACACAGCTCTCGTTTACTGTCTTCTTATTGGATACATTGATATCACAATACATATTGTTTTAAAGGATCTTTAAAGAATATCATGCTTTAGTGTTCCTAGCTAGTGGTGGGAAAAACCTCAGGGAACCAGCTGGGGGAGCAAACATTCCTCTGGCAGGAATGTTGGCCTATGTGCCAAAGTGTGTGGTTACAAAAGTGTGTATTTAACACATTTAAATATTACTCATGTAATTAACACATTTTTTCAAGTCCATCCAAACTGATTACAAGGATGCAGGCAGTAGTTAATGAAGCGTCATTTTTTTGTCTGGCTGAAAAAGCCTATTGTAGTTGTTGCCAGTCATACATTAATTTATAGTCATTGGAGTCCATCCTAAACGACGAG
The DNA here is from genome assembly GCF_947034865.1 of Barbatula barbatula. Lineage (NCBI taxonomy): Eukaryota > Metazoa > Chordata > Actinopteri > Cypriniformes > Nemacheilidae > Barbatula > Barbatula barbatula. The sequence continues at coordinate 12,194,908 of NC_136787.1, read as the reverse complement.
AACTTAATATTCAAGCAAAGTCCGTTTATTCCGGTAACACTGGACAGATTCCTGTAAACACAGCCTTAATCTAAACAAAAGTTAAAGTTAAACCATTGTGATATTTGCTGGATATGGCTTTGGAATCAGTATGTGGGTCTTGTGGTGTGACTAATAATAGCAATAACTGTATTTAACTAAAAATACATGTAATCTTTCTGGCTGAAATATGAATCACTGATACAGTTTTTTTTAATTGTATTTTTAAAAACATATTTATTGGATATTCAGTCTGTTAACTAGATTTAAGAACACGAATCCGAAATAATAGAACAAAAAAACACTGTAAAGTATTTCTGTTGAAATTACAGTATTACTGGCAGCAGTTTACTACTGTAGATTTACATTTATGTAATTTACTGGCAACAGTTTGTACAAAGATAAATTATTATTAAACTCAAACAAGTGTATCCTTACAGAAAAAATACTATAATTAGCAGCCTCATGCAAACCATTCTGGGAACCAAAATAAGATAATACAGAAAATGTTTTTTTATTTCTGGTTCCCAGAATGCTTTGCATGAGGCCGGTATTTTATCTTTTTTTGTAAAGATAAAGACTTCTTCGTGTTTAATGTTAATTTATCTTTCAACAAATTGTCGCCAATAAATTAGATAAATATAAATCTACAGTAAGTTAAGGCAACTAGCTGCATAACTAAGACAAACGTGTTTACAGTGTATGAGTATGAAATTATACTTTGTTTCTAAAAACTTTAAATACTGAGAACATTGTAAAGAAATGTTAAGGAAAATTTTCATTTACACATGACATTTTTAAGGCTATTAACAGATGAAAAAACACTCAAATCAATAAAAGAAACATTTGTGGTATCTTAAAATTGACCCACAAACAGGAACAACGTGATGACAACATACAGTATGACATTAATGGTGTGATCCCACTTTTTTGTATAAGATTGTAATACAATTTGTGAGTTTTGTGTGCTGAGAAAAGTCACATTTAATAGTCAGTAACTGAGAAAGCTCAAAATCGTTTAATGTTCAACCAAAATGTTTACAATTTTAATAATTAATATATACAACAGATGCATGCAAATAAACCCACTATTATCCCTAAATAAACATTGCATGTATACATTTCTTAGCCCAATTACAGTATAGTTCATTATACACAAGTGCCCAGCATTCTCTTCATGGGTAACAAAATCAGTGTGTGTATTTAGCAGGGCAAACAGGACAGTGGCCTACAGAACTGACAGGCAGCTGGTCTGCAAACACTGGCTGTCAATTCATAGGTCATCACCCTGTGTCCTAACTTTCGTCTAGTTTATATGCTCTTTTACAGCCACCTGTTGGTCTGGATAAAATGCATATGTGAAAAACAAATAGCACTGTATCTTCTTTGTCTATTTCAAAGAGAAACAGAGGTAGATAAAGGTGACTGTCTGCACGCAACAGCAGCTCCACTGGAAGACACAAACCTTCCACATGGAGTTGCTGTTACAACCAGCCAGCACCAGATCTGTAAAACTCGAGGAAGTTCAGTCATTTAAACACAACCGTCCCAGGTTTAACAGCCCATGCTCATCAGATATAGTTGTTCTTTAACCTTTCTAAAAGACAACATGGGTATCACCTGAAATGAAAAGAAAATAAGACAGGTCAGATCAGGTTTCGGGCACGGGTTAATGACAATGACTTCCATTGAGGACACGTGAGAGTTATGATGGCTCATGACTTTGACCTCCTGTTTCTTTCTCATCTTTATGGCATGCCATAGACTCCATCGTTGGCCAACAGCTTGTCCAAAGTGCTAAGACTGATCTTGATAACAGCAATTTTATGACGGCAGTCAACACGAGGCCGCTCACCAGAAACACAGGGTGTGTCTCTCAATAATGGATATGTCTCCAAGTCTTAATTTCACACATCGCTTCCTTTTTCATTTGAGTCATGAGTTTTAACAAACCTACATTCAATAACTTTCCTTTTGGTGTCATCGATGATATCATATTTTTTACTTTGACTTGTGGTAAACCTCCCACTGCTACCTTTGGAAAACAGCATAATAAAGTAATTAAAGGGGGCACACATCGGATGAGTCAGTGTGTTATCTCCTCCTGTTATCATCTGATGAATTCAACAATATCTTTCTCATCCCAGCAGTTTATACTTCATATATGCAGGGCCAGAAAAAAAAATCAATGACATGAACTTGAGTAGGTGGTTCATTTATATCACAAATCCCAATTGTCTTTCCCTCATACAATTTATCTGAGTAATACATTGATTTATTTAGATCTACTCTGTAAAGTCTTTTCGTACGATTTTTCATTCAATTTCATGCGAAATTTGACTGTGATTGATTTACAAACAAATGATGCTGGGAGAAAACTTAAAGACAGCCATGGCGGAAATGCACTGGTCTCATATTTTATTAAGCAGCAAATGTGATAATTATTAAAAAGTGATTTTTAAGTTTTTAAAAGATTGTATTTGATGCCTGAACACAAGCCTTTTGAAACTGAAGTCTTTTCATGTCCTCTAAAAAATCATTTAGATCTTTTCAGTCTTAGATCTATCTCAATAGACAATAGACAATGTATATTTACATTAGAATATTTATCTAGCCTTTTACAAACACTCAGACGGTAGCATTGTAATTTCTCACATGAATCAGCAAGTTTTTTTGTCCCAGAGCAGTTAAATTTAATACAAACTATTATTAAAAACACCTAATATCTACACTACATTCATTTCATGGTCCTTACAAATATACACACAACTTCATTTTTGTTCAAAAGTTACTTACCGTCATTGTTCTCCCTCACAAGAACCTCACAAGGAGTCTGATGTATAAAAGAAGAGAAATTAAAATGAAATAAAGATTACCACAAAAGCATGATTAAAGAAACTCGGCTAGTTAAAAATAGTAGAAGCACAAAGAGAGAGGCAAATGGTGAGAGGTGTCCGTCAGTCAGCAGTGCAATGTCAGGCCGAGAGAGGCCAGTTTAAAAGTGATCTGGAGTTGAAGCTAGTTAATAATTACACTCCTCGTCAATATTTAACATCAGTTTGGCCCTGCCTCTCAAATTCAACATCCTGGACACCTATGGACTTACACAGATTAGCTCAGGACCCATTTTGTGTTCTATCACAATCCAAGGTGAAACAATACATTAATATATCAAAAAGTTAAAGCAACATTCCAAATAGAATTCATTTTTTAGCTGAAGCACAATTGAGGCATTTAAATATAAAAGTAAATAACCACTAGATGGAGCAAGTAACTTTATTATTTACTGTCATTCTCGAACAGTCCACATCACACAAAACCTATTGTGAATGACATACGTTTTGTTAATACATTTATATAACACCAGTTTTTTTCTCCTCAACTGTGTGTGAAGAATAAACCAGTGAATGTGTCATTTAGGTCTTAATTTCTGGTAATAGCACAGAAATGGATGAGGTAATGCTGCATGATCAGAATAGAAAAAAAACTATGGACTCTAAACATTGATCAAAGAATGAAGAGTTTATAACAGGATAATAAAGTGTTTAGAGTAGATGGTTAATTATTGCCATTGTTAGGTTAAAGAGCACAGAAGTATGTGCTGTGTAAAGGAATTTCAGTTGCAAATGAACTGTTCGGTTGCAAAAAAATGAATTCAAAATAAAGATGCCAATGAATGTACCAAAAGAGACAGAATGAATTACATAGATTACAATTTGGTTATAAAGCATTCTTACAAATATCTTTCTCTGTGTTCAAAAAGCAATTGATACAGATTTATAACAACTCGTTGGTATGTAAATGTTGTATTCTTGGGTGAACTATACCTTTAAAATGTGACACAAACCCCAACACCATCTAAATTTGTACGTCTTATTCTAAATATGTACGTTTTATAAGCTTTATTTTAATATTTTACATGTGGGAATCTATCAAACAATAATGCATTTGATGCAATGCAGTGATTTTGTTGTAGTTCTGGCTCTTTAAAAAGAATCTCAAGAGTAAATGAAATCTTTCCAGATTTATTATAAAACTCTAATCACAAACATGAAATGCTTAATACATTCAAGTCAGTCAAGGCCAACATTTAGCAGAACCATTTAGGGATTCTGAGGCTGTTATCCTAAAGCTTCACTTTTACCTAGTAATTGCAAGTCAGCAATCACGACACCTGTCCACTCTATCCTGCCAGGTTTCAGAGTTCAGCTTATAGTTTTACTGCATTACTCCATATTTATGCCCTTTGCTCTATAGTTTATTACGTTTTCATTTACTTTTGTTTCCATCTTAAAATGTCACATGAAAGCTGTCACCTATGAAATCAACTAAACATCCTTTAAATAGCATTGCGTGATTTCATACTTGTAGAAATCCTTAAATGTAAAAATCCTTTAAAGCACCATAAATGCTTAATACATTTAAACATAGATTCATTTGATTGAATTCCTGTGTATTGGTATAGCAAATAAAGTAACTTTAGTATTATAAGATTAACATGTTTGAAATCCACAGATTGATTTTATAAGCGTTCAAAAATAAGTCAGTCATTAGCTACAAATTGTCTCATTTACAATGTGGCTTCTACAGCAAACCAAGATGTCCCTTATCTTATCAGGGAATGGGCTAGGGTGTGTTCAAGTGTGCATAGCTTATAATGGTCAAGATTGAAACTGTGCATACACACACCCACACACCAAAGGTATGCACAACTTTTCTCACTCAAAGCTACTGTCTTTTAACCAGCACAGATTGATTCTTCTCTTCATACCCCAGTAAAATACACATACAGAACAATTCAAACATAAACATATGTTTTATATTCTTAATTCTTTACATAAAGAAGTATGGTAAAGCCATCAACATGACAACTGAAAACTGCAATTCCTAAGTACATATTTTCTTCCTTTGTGCCTGTGATGTACAGACGCTTCATTAGATTCAATTATTCTGTTTAATTCAGAATTGCAATGGTGGAAGGGACAAACTGGTTCATACTCCTGCTCACAATTTGTTTGTAATCTAAAAATAACAATTCAGATCATTTCATAAATGTTCAAAACCATTACACGGGCAAAATGAGAAACTGTAATGACAAAAACATTATTATAAAGCCAAATTAAACATTGGCTATTGATGGTACAATTGTCCCCATTTAAAAGAAACATGTTTAAAAATGTCCTTGTACAAATAACACCGTAATTGTCTTTCTATTATTTCTTTGCTACTTTTCTCTTCTTTTTCCCATCAACCCCTGTAACAGCTGCTTTCTCTTTCTCGGCAGGCCTCTTTTTGGATTTCTCTGTAACCGTTTCCATGGTCTCCCAAACCTCGTCTTCATCCTTGTCCTCTGCCTTCACCTCCTCTACATCTCCAGTAACATCAACACTGGATGACTGTAAGAGAAGCGTATGGTCATTATTGATAGCCAGTTACATAAAAGCAAATCATCAAAATGATGCTTTTTGACATGAAACTGCTGTTTACCTCTAGTTCTCGGCTCGCGAGCAGGACACAATTGAGTCGTGACTTCAGATATACCTGCATAGAGAAAATATGGTCATAAAAATTACCATTTATACAAACACGACTTGAGTGGGAGGCACTTCTGATAATATGGTGCATGCAACAGATGAAAATAAGTGGAGAGTGTATATATAAATCATAGATGGAAAACACAGAGAAAGTTCAGGGTGAAAACAAAGAGAGAGAGAAAGAGAGAGAGAGAGAGAGAGAGAGAGAGAGCGAGAGAGAGAGAAAAGTACAACAAAAAACACGGTTTCTTCATACCTTGTGTTGTAAGGAGCGATCCTCCAGGCTGTGTACTCTCAGAAAGCGGTCTAAACCACAGGAGGCAACCAATGGAAGGGATGGATGGCACTGAAGCCCCCGCACTGCACCCGACAGACCCTTAAGACACCCACACAGGAGCCCTGCAGCACGACGCAAGCAGAGCGAGGTAAGCAACTGGGTCAGACAACATAATAATCTCAAGAGTTCAACATTACATTGTATATCTGCAGACTGGCTGGCTACATCTTTGATACTTGGAACACAGAGATCCAGGGCACATACAGAGCCAACAAACAATACTGAATATAGTCTCTCAATAATAACAAGTGAAACTGGTTTTGGGCAGATCTCATCCATCCACACAACCTACTTACCTTTCCGGAGATCGAGAGTGGCAAGCTCCCCATGAGTGTTACCAACCACCACTATGTTCTGGTTGGCAGTGAGAGAGAGAGCTGTGAGGGGGTACTCTCCAAACTGAACCTCCAACACAGGCCTCCTCTGAGAGGTTGAGGGGTCATACACACGCACCTGATGGAAGAAAACCAGAATGATCATTACATCATCATGGTTTCGATTTGACACACTGAATCTACAGAAGAAATTATGTCAAGTAGATAATAGATAATTTCTAAGCTATAATATAAACTATTATATATTATTGTATAAAATAAATTATATTAAATGATATGCTGCAGCAATACATTATGGGGCGGTTTCTCGGACAGGGTTTAGGCCTTGTCCCAGACTAATTTAAATGTTAGAGGTGTCTTAATCAAAAACAACATGCAGGGACATATCTTAAAATATATCACTGGGATTGTTTTGTCTCAAGATGCCCACCAGTAATGTTTTTTTTGTAACGTATGTTTTTAAAAACGATATGAATATCCTAATTGAACCAAGGCCTAGTCCTGGTTTAAGATAATCCCTGTCCGGAAAACCGCCCCAGAGAGACCATTCCAAATTTTCATTAAATCAGCATTTCGAGATGTACAGTGTTCATTCCAGTCCAGTGTCTGTTGAATTTCAACAAAATCAAACCTCAGGAGTTACAAAGTCATCCAACAGCAATGTGAAAGACTGACAGCATGACAAGACACATGAAACTGTGATAAAAAAGTATTTATAGGTCTGAAAATACTGTTATTTTGACCTGTTTCTCCAGTTTTTATTTTCTGCAAATAAATGCTAATAAAAATAATATTTTTATACGATATTTGGGAGAGTAGTTCACAGAATGAAACTAAAATTATAATTTTACCTACATACATACATATCTAAAAAAAGTAAACGCAGAAAAACTGAAATCTTCTTTAAATGGTCTCTTAATTGTTTTCTACAGTTGTATATACTGTACTTAACATCCCTAATGTTAATTGTGTGTACGGTGTAAACACAACAAACCTGATGGTGTCCAGTGCATGTTACTATTTTATCCGAGTCCGGGATGAAGCCGATGTCTCTCACCCACACAGGTACTCGCATATCCAACCAGTCATGGGCTACCTGATTTGAGAAAATATGCACAGCACAGTTGTTACACTGACCGTAAACTAACGGAGGGTCAAATGTTTATAATCTTTGTAGCCTTACATTTTTAGCTGTGAAAATGGCTTTATCTGGTCTCTCAAGGTCCCACACTTTGAGAGGATTCTCTTTCCCTCCTGTCGCCACGCAATGGCGCTGTGACGGGTTCTGCCTCATTCTGCAAATTCCACTGCCAACATTTACCTCAACCTATGGACAGACAAAGGCGGAGCATAGGATTCGAAATAAAGTACAAATGGGAGATGCAGAAATCATCTAATCATATCTTCATCCATTAACTTACTGTATCTGTGCTGCCTTCCTTCCACACCTTCAGTAATCCTGACTCTACACATGTGATCCAAGAACTGAAAAGATGCAGAGGAAATGTCAACAGAAGTTAAAAAATTGCAAATGTAAAAAAACATTTGTGATGTATCATATTGTGTAGAAAGACAACATATTGACAGCTACCTGTCAGTAACAGCCAGTCCTGTGAATCTGCCCTGTGATATATCCCCACATTCTCTGCTCCCTGTGAAGATGCCTTTATCCGTGCTGAACGTCTTAACTGTCCCATTGACACTGCCCACTAGCATCTGTAAATACAGACAAACATGCAGGCATGAGCTCCCAATGTCAATCACATGATGATGATAATAATCAATCCGGTCAGTTGTCCTCACCTCTGATTCGTGTTCATCTCCCCAAGCCATCACACACACCTCCTGATCACGACTCAGACTGCTCATTTCACAAAAGTTAAACGCCTGCTTTTTGTTCAGACTTACACCTTGATGTGAAATATGGATAAAAATAAGATATTAGCACCAAGAAGCCAAAAAGGCCAGAACGTGCCGAACTCACGTGTACTGAACATGGTTCGCTAGCTAGTTTGAAAAGGTGGACCATCTGTCGGAAAAAAGCTAAGAATATCCCAATAACTTCTTACCTTTTAATATACCCGTTTCGGATCCTAGCCATATTGAACATATTTGACTTTGGGCAGCCATTTAAACGACAATGAGTGATTTGGAACGATTATGTTGATCAAAAAAAGAGCACACGATATTGTGCGCTGACAATACCGTCCGGGTGTGACACGTTACCCAGGACGTTTTAGTTCCGGCCCAGATTTAAACGAATAGACTGCTTCTAAACGCAAAATACCAGTTAGTCACTGTGGATTAAGGTCAATGATTTCCCTTTAAATAAATATCTTCGTATGCAGGTTACATTAGGTTTTATTTAATGAGAATTAACAATTGTATCACAGCAGTTTAACTATAAACTGTTTTTGATAAAACGATGGTAATTCAAATGCTAATAAATGTACCAATAGAGTCAGTCATATAAGTGTCATTTACATTTACATTTTACATTACATTTTTTGAAACAATTTTACAAACATTTATGTTTTTCAGAAAGTCATTGATTACAGCAGCTCTAACATTACCATACATTTAAAGTCAGTATTTATAGCACTTTGATCCTACACCCTTTGATAAATAAAGAAGACATTTTGGATGGTAAAACCAGATAGTACTACATATATTAAACATGGAGAGGTGGAGATTTCAAACTTTAGTGAAGAGAATGCAGAAGAATCCACCAGGTGGTACTCTTGGATTCCATTAGTACAGCACCCATGTCTTCTCTTTCAGATACATGCTTGAAATATCTATCAAAGATGCTGGAAGTGCTTAAGGACATTTATTAGTATGATTAGAAAGCCGAAAGCTCTGTCGATATACCTGCAGTCTCAATAACACAAGCAATAAAAGCAAACCACAAGCCTTAATTTTAGAACAATTTAGCGACTTCACCTTAGGGAACATTTCTCGCAAGTGAAATGGATGCAATAAATATTTCCCACGCATAAAGTACATGCAATAAACAGAAAAGTGAAGTTTTGAAATAGGCCTAAAGCTAATAAGAAAACAAAAATAAGACCCAAGGGGCTATTAATCAAAAATAAATGTGCACACCATAAATGAGGAAGCACGGGACCTAAATATGTGAGATCAATGTGGCATCTCATTTTGTGTTAAATAAATTAAATATTTATGTCAAAAATGTTATACATTTGTTTTATGTTATATTGTATAAAATGATATTTAAAAAGCACATGTGTGATGTTTTATCTGGATAGGCGGTATGAAAACACTCCTTGGTTTCTTTTGATCTACATACTTGACACATATAGTAAATAAGAAATAGAGAGACATGGAAACTGACACTTCTTCTCTTTTGCTGTGACAGAAGCACTTTCATCAAGGAAGTAACGCTGTGAAAGAAAGAGACAGCTCTGAGAGAATAAAAGAGGGAGGGGAGAGAGTAAGAGACAAACAAGGGAAGCCAAAGAAGAAAAGACTCGGAGCTCCCTCTGCCCCCTCATATCTCTCGAGGGAATGAGAGAGTACGCTGAAAAGCAGGACAGAAAACAGAAGCACAGAGAGGGAGAAGACTGTTGAATGTAGTTGGGCATCATGTTCGGAGCTAATAAGATACAAATTTTATTCTAAACATCTTAATCAGGTTGGGTTAGGTGAAAAAGGTAAAAGGGTTTATATTTTTTACCTGAATTTGTTAGAAGCATTACAGAACGGGTCTTGATAGAAAGAAGCAAATGGGAAACAGCTAGGGCAGACATGGGTAGGAAAATAAAAACGGTAGGTTAATGAAGTGACTTCTGGAAGCTGCGTGGGATCAAATGCATGTGCAGCGCAACAAAAAAGAGCAAAATACGACCAGCACGTTCATGCGTTTTTTGCTTCTGGCTTTTCGTACCTGTCCAGAGCACCAACCAGCCAATAAGACACTGTAATGGGACCGACTGTGACACCCAAAGCAAGACAGACCAGAGATTTCTGACATGGTGTCGACCCAGATTGACTGGAGAAAAATGAGGGGAACCAGGACAGACGCCGACAGACTTGAACTCCTGATTCAGAAAACAAAGGTAGATACTACTAACATGCTACCATCATCACTTATAATCCATCACGGCTAAAAGTTAACCATTCTCATCACTGAAATGTCATTGTTTAGATTGTTTGAGGTATTGTTCATCATTGCAGTGTTGTTACAGCATGCCTTGGATGGCTGCACATCTAAATATGGCACATATATTAAAACCAAGGGTATAGATGATTGAAGTGAAGCATTGGGGACTGCAGAAGCCATATGGTGCACAAAATCACTAGTCAAGCATGTCATTTCTTGCAAAGGCAGCTTGCAGTGAGATTCCAGTATAAAATAATTCTTGTTATTTACATAGACATGAATATTGATTTAATAACGATTACAACTAAAAGAAGATGACTGATTGGAAGACCTATTGATCGGAGTGGCTAACAAGTGTCACATTATTGATTGACATGACCAAATTTAGAAATACTTCTATTTGTAATACTGTTCGTCATCCATCCATCAATTTGGTCTGTGTTTCAGATCGTACACAGTGCGATGTGGCATTCATCCTCCAGTGACCGATGTGCCAACAATATATTTTTTAGGTGTTGTGCCATATATAAGGTGCGTGGACCCAGTGAGCACTAATAGAAACAGGAGGAGGGGACAGATTTTCAACATACCAAAAACCCTCTGCCAATCAGAGGAAAAGAGAGAGGGGCAGTGAAGAGCAAGTGAAGAAGAGGGAGAGAGGAGTGAGATTGCAAGAAGAGTGAAAAGCGGAAACAGCTCCAGCAGTTATCTCGAAAGCACCCAAGCAGAGAGAGAAAGAATTACACACATACACACATGGAGAGTCCAGCACTACAAGACACTCCAGCCAGCGGAGGTGGATAACCAACAGACATAAGCTGAGAAAGCCAGACGCCTCATATCTGAAGCTCCAGACGAGAAGATTCTTTTATAGACCTCTCCATCCTCACCTGGACCGAGAGGGAGAACAGAAGAGTGTTCAGCAACAGTGTGAAAGTGAAGGCGACGCAGTTAGAAAGACAGAGAGAAAGATAGAGAGAGAGCAGGGGAAGATTCCCCTTTGCCCTCTCTCGACCCGTTTCACCGTCAGGCTGGCCGGCACAGCCATGGCCTTCACCTTTGCTGCCTTCTGCTACATGCTAACACTCGTGCTCTGCGCTGCCCTCATCTTCTTCGTCATCTGGCAGGTAAGTTCCGAGCTGTCTGTAGTTTCACACCTTGCTGTAGATCTTCTGTATTTAATACTAAGTGGGTACGTAAGTGTGTGGAAGAGCTTGATGTGTTACCTGTAGCATCGTCACACTTACATTTGAGCTGGCATCGTCGCCAAGTCTCTGACTGCGTGAGTGTGAATGCGTGTGCTGGTGCCAGTTTTCGAGCGTTGAGACTGGTGTGTGTCTGTCCAAGCTGTCTCCTCTGCCCTTAAGAAGGAGCCTTTTACATGAGGTGAAGTTAAAATGTACTAGTTATTTTTGGAGCGGACATTCTGAGTCATTGATGATTAATGATTGACAGAACATGCAGACGACTACAGAAGAAAGTACCAAGGTGTGCACAAGGTTATCATGAGTAGCCTATGATTAGTTGTGCATCTTATTGAACATTTTGCAGTAATATTATGAAGTATGCATTATATTTAATTCATTATTTCAAATTTTTAATTTTCAATTGCTTTGAATATATCACACACGTGAACACACAATTATATATGGGTGAATGTCATAAAACATATTAAGAAAATTTCATATTTTACCCCAAAATCTAAATACATTAGTAAGTCTTTTATGTAGATGCCTTAACTGTAGTATTATACTTTTAATATTGTTTATAGTTTAATTTAATGATTTAAAAAATATTTATTTTTATATTTTAAATAGATTCAAGATCATGCAGTTTAATATATATATATATATATATATATATATATCATTATTTATTGCATTTATTTTTAATATATGTGAGCCTGGACAACAAACAATGTCTCAACGGTCAATTTTTCCGATATTGGGATTTTTACATAATATGAAAGCTGAATAAATATGCTTTCCATTGGTGTATATGTTAGTATATGACGATATTTGGCCGAGATACCACTAGTTGAAAATCTGCAATCTGAGAGTGCAAAAAATCTAAATACTGAGTTTTGATATATTGACAGTAGGAAATTTACAAAATATCTTCATGGAACATGATATTTACTTAATATCTAATAATTTACTTTAAATTATTTTTTTTAAATCGATTACTTTGACCCATACCATAGATTTTGGGCTATTAGTAAAAATGTTCCTGTGCTACTTAAGACTGGTTTTGTGGTCCAGGGTCACATATTATTAAATTGTTATAATTTTTTAATATAAATTAAATTTAAGTATAATAAATAATACAATGACAAATAAGAATTTCATTAGACTCAGACAATCACATCTTTTCAAAATAACAGACAAAAAGAAAAAATGCTTTAATGAGTTTAACTAAGCATAGGAAGAGGTCAACAGCACATCAGTACTACATTGGTTCTTCTGAGGCATCCCGCTGTCTGTAGATTTACAAATGAAATTTACACAGTCGCCACCAGAGACTTCAGCATCATCTGTATTCTACATACTGGATGCAGCAATCTCACAAAGGCAACAGCAGACAAACACAATGGTTCTGAAACAGAATTTCTAAAGTCTAAAACCCCAGCGCACAGGCTCTTTGAATTCCTGAACAGAGGTCAAGATATTTTCAGGTTGGTGGTGCATCGCAGACCTTACGTGTAAGACATTTAAAAAGCCATTAAGAAACAGACTTGAAATGACTGAGTATTGACTAATGACAGGAGTGGGAGAGAATCTAAACATGAGTCATTTGCTGTGAGCGTGTGTGTGTGTATATATTTATATATGTGAGAGAAGGAAGGAGCATGGAGACAGAATGGGGGAGGTTGAGAGTCTGTGCATGAGGGCATGTCGGCGAGAAACCATGTTATTGAGAATGCTTATCAAACCGTAATTTTGTTCTGACACCCCCCTTCATCTCTTTATGGCTCTCGGCCAATAAGATTGTGAACTCACTTCTATAGTAACCATGACACCCGTTTGGGGGCTCCTTCAGTAGCCATGGCAACCGCATCTGTTTACAGATTACAATGAAGTGAGGACCGCTGGAGATGTGGATCTATATGTGAAAAAGATAAAAGATGGAGAAGGGGCTAGAAAGAAAAATATAGCTTGAAGCCAAAGAAAACGGTTACGGAAAGTTAAAGTCATACAGAGAGAGACAAAGAAACAATTAAAATCAAGAAAGGATAGAGTTATTATACATGATGTAAGAAGCATCATCTGTTTATTAATTTAAGAAATACACAAAGATGACTTTCAACAAGAAAGTTAGGTAGCTCAACTAACACCAGTTCTGTTTCTGTCCAGATTATTGCATTTGACGAACTGCGCACAGACTTCAAAAACCCCATCGATCAGAGCAACCCCACCAGAGCGGTAAAGGCTTTTCTTAGATCACGATTTCTTTCACACAGCATCAACTACACAGCATCACTCTACCAACTGTGAACAGCAGGATCGAAAGAAAGTCTCCATAAAACATGCACACACACAAGACATGCATGCATGCTGTGCAACATATAGAATGATTTCAGCTAGAGATTGCTGCTAGATTTCTTACAGGATTTTTCTGTTTTTCCTCAGAGGGAAAGGATACTGAACATCGAGAGAATTTGCAACCTTCTCCGAAGGGTAAGTGAAATTGTGGTAGATCACAAAGTCAATTTGAGGTGCTCACAGGATAGTTTACTGAAAATGACAAATTAATAAATAAATCAATAAAAATTTATTTACTCAACAAACTTTACAGTTTTGTTTACTTTCACTGTATTCATTTAGCTGTCCTGTAGCTCAGTGGTAAGAGCGTGGCGCTAACAATACACAAGGTCGTGGGTTAGATCCCAGGGGATTGCACATACTGAGCAACAAATGTATAGAGTAATGCTATGTAAGTGGCTTTGGATAAAAGCGTCTGCCAAATGCATAAATGTAAAAGGTCCAGTGTATGAAATTTAGCGGTGAGGTTGCGAATTGCATAGTTCATATAATATACATAGATATGGATCCTCCAAACAATGACACACTGCACCTTTAAAGATTTGTTGTGTTTAATGTGAATATGAATTAAATGTGAAACGGTGAATTAAAATTTGAAGCAAATGAAGCAAAGGCATCGTGTAAATTGTGAAGAGGAATGTAAAGTAGACTAAAGATAATGGCCTTGACATGTAGTCAGAAAGTTGTTAAACAGAAAGATGTTGAATAGACGTCCTTGGAGCATTCTGTATCTAAAAACTACAAAATGATCTTTTCTTTCACACGCTCACAAAGAAACAGAACTGATTGTGAAAAGGATGAGACATTTGTCAATGACGAATGCATTTCTGCACATTTGCTTTCAGAAAACAGAAGCTCAATGCGTTTACACTATTCATAACCCCTTTTGCAGCTGGTGGTTCCAGAATATTCCATCCACGGGCTCTTCTGTTTGATGTTCATGTGTGCAGGGGAGTGGGTAACTCTAGGTCTCAACATCCCCCTGCTCCTTTATCATCTCTGGAGGTACAAACTCTCACTCACATCTGCTACAGAAAAATACTTTGTGTTAAGTAATTTCCTCTCATTTTCTCTCATAGGTTTTTTCACCGTCCTGCAGATGGGTCTGAGGTTATGTATGATCCTGTGAGTGTGATGAATGCAGACATTCTGAATTACTGCCAAAAAGAGTCCTGGTGCAAACTAGGTTTCTACCTGCTCTCCTTCTTCTACTATCTGTACAGGTACTGCCATTTTCTTTGTAAACAAATGTCGGATAAGTATCAGTATTACTACTGCTTATACTTATGGCTCAGGGATCTTAAGCGTATTATGCAAACCACAGACATGAATGATATCTCTAAATGAGTGGCTTGATGAAAGTTGCAGGAACAATTTTCTAAGCTTTAGGTTGGTTTAAGTTTTCTTGAATATCTGCATTAAGAAATTAAGAGGTGTCATAGGTTTCATATAATCCTAAAGACAGGCAGGAAGTTATGACCCACCAGGACAGAAGATATTGAGATATGAGAGATATTTAGCTGCTATTCACAAGTCTATATATTATTTCTTAACTTAATTAAGTCTTTAATTAAAATGGTTGAAGTTTGTCTATGAGAACAAATTAGTGTATTAGCTTATCTCATAATCCCTCCTTTTTTCAGTATGGTGTATGCTCTGGTCAGCTTCTAAGCAATATGATCGAGTGAAGAATAAAGTACTATGAAAGGAATGAGAGAGATGACAGACAGAACGATGTCACGCTTTCCTCTCCCTCATCCACACCTCTCCACCGCTGACCTTGTTCAGCTCCTCCTCAGATCTTCTGGGTGGGGATGGACGATGGACATAAGGAGAGAAGACTAAAGACAAGGGGAGACTTAAAGCCGCCGAAGCAAAGTTGCCTCAATCACTGCCATTCAAAAATGAGAAGACAAGTGGACCTAAAGAAATAAGTGCAATAAAGAGGGGGAACAAAAGGCTCAGGTAGCGTAACATCGTTTTATTTCTCAAGGGCTGCTGAAATCTGCTGCTCATCTTAAAAAGAGATATTCATGCTATTACAATTAAGGATGTTAGGCCGTGGAATTTATGTTGCAATGTTTTTTTAGTTCAGATAATACAAAACCACATTTCCTGTGGTGTTATTTCAAAGTATTTAATTACTGCTAAGTATTTGCTATTTTAGTATTTGTGGTAGATTTACCAGTAAATAGAGGTTTAATATAATAATTCATATATGGCTCGGTTGTTGCAGTAGGGTTAGGGTGGTTTTGTTAGCATCCTTAAAAAAGAAAACAACGCACAAAGAGGTATATTTTTACGTGGTGATGTTTACACATATTTCAAGCCAATCAACCAATGAGACAAATACCACAAGCCGGAAAAACTGTTTGAGCACCATCACTTCTGAAGAACTTTTATAAGAGCGACTTGATGTTTTGGGTTCATCCATCACGGGCCGTGGTGAGGACAGACGGTCAAGCGATACAACACTTCCTCCGTGAGATCCTTAATTGATGTGGGTATGTTGGACAGGCAGTTCCTGAGGGACAGGAGATCCGACCCCAACCACTGCCGGAGTTAAAATACCCATTAGACTGTGACAAATCATAAAAGCACTTTTGGAATGCCAACAGATGAACTGTAGCAGCAACAGAGGAATAGTCAATTGCGTTGAGTGCGTGAGACTGTCCAACGTGGCTGAACGTGATACAGATGATGGAGACGCAGGTGATGAGGTTGTCATGTCAATGACAATGATTACGATCTCACATCAATGACCAATTGCAGCAGGAAACGAGAACTTGTCAGGCAATCTTGCTTGATGTTGGACTATATAGGCCTACAGCATTTATGCCACTCTGTTCTGTGTTATTGAGGGCCATAGGACCCCCATCTTGGGTGTTGTGTTGTGTCCATGAGTCTGCTAACAAGTAGATTAATGATGATTATTTAACTAACTCAGTTGTGTGTAGTTCTAGCTTTGTAGATTAATAAGCTGGCGTATCATTCCTGAGCCTTTGCGGTAGCTAGAACAGATTCATTACACAATACTGTGGTGGAGGTATTATTATATTCTCTTCAACACACACGCACATATAAAATGTAACACCTCATTTTAATAAACAAGTAATTTAATAGACACAGTCAGAGTGCATTTTAGAAACGCTGCCTCTTTAGTTTGGACCCCCTTTATGTATTTAGGCTTTGACTTGATATACCCAAATAATAATGTGAATATACCCTGGACAATCGCTTTTAGCACAACAAAGTACTGTGGAAAGGGAGAAATGACTAGGGTCTTCATTCTAGACGTCATCAGTGAATGTCTTTTTGTGATTTGATATTTGTTAAAATGCAGTATCTACATTTAAGAATACCTGCATGACAATATCTTTTATACATGATTCATTAATGTACAGCACCTTTGGTAACTTAACGGTGTGTATTCAGTTGGATACAACCTAAAAGCTTATATACTCTATGAAAGCAATTCCTCTTGTTGTAATAAAACACTGTTGCAGAGAAAAGTGTGTGTTGTTTATTGCATAAGGGTGGGAAATAAATGCAACATAAATTTGGATTCGTACTAAAACCAACTATAAAAGAAACAGTACACACAATCATTCAGGCACCCTTATATCTTTATAAACACATATCTTTCATTCTTATGCCCTGGTAGAAAAAGCAGCACATGTTCTGTCGTGTTCCACTGAAAAACGAAAGATCATCGATCAGGTTCAAAATGACTTGAGGGTGACTCAGGATTTTCATTTCTGACAGAACTATCTCTTTAAGCACAAGACGGTCTGAAACGAAGATATATTGGATTCTGCAGAAACTAAATTGAAAGAGAGAAAGAAAGAAAAAACAATTATTCAAATGCTGAAGGCCAACAGTCTTGTGCCAAAGGACTCGAGTGAAAGAAAATGTTACAAAGTGATGATAAGAGAGAGAGAGACAGCAAGTGTGAGTGCTTTGGAGTCAGTAAGAGGCTAACACAGTTTGGTTGCCATGGAGACACCAAAAGAATGAAATGCATTTTATGTTAAGTTGTTTCTCTCTGTTGCTGAAAATCTAAACCAAAAGCCCGGCCAGCATAGTCTTTCTGTGCATGACTGCACAGCTGAATAATGTGCCAAAGCTTTGAACAGTAATTCAGTATGAAAATGGAGCAGAAAAATGGAACACGGTGGATAAATTTATTAATTAAAAATCCTAACAAAATTTTTTTTTTACATGCCCGTTTATCGCAGGACACCAGAGTGCACTTTAATCTGTGGCACATGAGAAAACATGCATGTGATCACATACATTCCATTGCCGAAGTCTATTTCTTTTTTTGCTCCTCTCTCTCTTCACCTCTCGAGAGATGTTGCTATGGAAACTGGTTACAATTGATAAGTTAGAAACATGAGTGAGCCACAGACAAGCTGCTGGTACATACACAGACATAAAGACACACGTAGACTAGAAACACCTACACTTGAAAAGCGTTCTATGTTTGAAGAGATGTTTTCAGATCATCAGGAAACGATTTATATGTGGTATTATAGATCAGCGATTTAACCCTTTTTAATCTCCTTAGGATGCCAGTCCTCAACAATGAGTCAACAGGAAGCAGCATAATTCAGCCTGGTATCTACAAAATCATGAATCAGATGCAAGAATGTTACTAATGTAATTAATTTCTCATAATATGATAAAAGGAATGACAGAATATTAGAAGGACAGGAGGGGACATAAATTATGCATTGGTGCAAATCTCACTACACCTTATCAGAATTAAGATGAGGTTTAAAGTGAGAAAATGAAAGACAAATTAGACTATAAATGATAAATGGGGTTGGGAGAACAAAGATAGTTTTGAGATACTGTGGTGTCCTTTGGACACTGGAGCACAAGTTACCTGTGCATGCTTTTATCAGCACGAACAGGGCTTGGAAGGAATTAAAATGCAGACTGAAATAATTTATTAGGTATTTCTGGAAAAGTTATTTTTTCTAACTAAACCAACGCAAACGTTTGATCTTTTCAGGGAGAAAATGCTATAAACAGTTTAACAAAACATCAGAAACGACTATATACATGTAAGAACTTAAAGCGATAGTCCACTCAAACATTATATCATTATTTACTCACCCTCATGTCATTCTTAACCTTGTATAACTTTCTTTCTTCTGCAGAAAACAAAAGAAGATATTTTGAAGAATGCTTGTAACCAAACAGCATTGGTCCCCATTGACTTCCATTGTTCCAAATTTTTGTTAGATATTAATTTCTATATTTTCTTTTGTGTTCCACAGAAGAAAGAGTCATATACAGGTTTTAAGGGGGGAAAATTGACATAATCTCTTCTTATTGGGCGGTGAGCTATTCCCTTAAAGGGGCAGTCTTTTGCTTTCCACGAATGAAGATGCTTTATGCAAAATCATGCATGGAGTTCATATGAATATGTTTTACACACTAGTGTGATTTAGAAAAATTAACTAATTTTGCATTAAGGAAGTACATATTTTTAGCAGCCATTTCCCCTCTCCACAGATGATTTATGTGCAACAACACATACGCAAATTGTAAGTGTGAATTTCTGTCTTGAAATTCTGTCGAGAACTGCCTGTAGACTCACTCCCAACCCCATCGGAGCCATGATTAGCATTCATACTGGACGCGGTGCCATGAAATATCGCACAGGTGTTGAGGGGCGTTAAATGCTGTTGAGAACATCACGAAGCACAATGTGTGTGTGCTCATATGCATAACAGGTTGTTAAGCAGACAAAGGTAAACTATTATAATTAAAATATCTACATGAACACACACCAGGGGAGAATGTAAACTATGAGGCACACACTAGTCTACATATGCTGGCACACACTCGCACACATTAATATTTCCTTCAATGATCACCAGTGCACCTTCTGGGAAAAAGCGGCTGTCATGGCAACAGGAGCAGGCATCTGCAAGTGTTACTGTAGCAATCAGAGAGGAAAGGCAGCCAGGGGGTTGGCGTGAGAGGTGTCATTATAGACTGAGTGATTTAGAGGAGGTGGGGGGTGTGAGAGGCAGGAAACGATTAAATGTTCAAGCAATAACACAGCCAGTAGAAATGACCTCTCTCTGCCTCAGAACATCAGAGATTTGAGCCTTAAATTAGTATAGGTGGGGTGAAGGAATCTAGTGATCACAACATGCACGCTACCCCCTAATGCTCTGCAGGATAAGACAAAAAAATACCATTATTCTGAAATCTTTCAAGCCAAAACTGTTAACTTTGACAAACTGAAACAAATTATTTTTTTTGCAATTTCTCACTCTATTGTTTTCTGGGATGATATAGCTTTCCGATTGTATGCTTACATACAAACTACTACTTCATTAAGGTTAGCATCCATTACAAATAAATTACCCTAATAATCTTTTTTTACATCCGTATATATCTACTATACTCTAAAATCACTGTAAAATATAAATTCTTTGAAATATGTGATATTCTTCTATCTTTTTTATTCAAATAATGTGATTGATTTCGTTGTTTGAATATAGTGTCTTACGCCATGTTGCCACAATTTTTTTATAGTACTACCCATAACTGTAACTCTAGTAGCTGTGCAGAAACTGTGGTTACCATGGTGATCCCGGATGAACAAAGCTCTACATGTGATCAAGCTGAGAAAATGTTGCTTAAAGGGACACTAATATGTACCTTCTGTTTCAGCTGTCTATTCTGCACCTTGACTCTGATGTACACACATTATCGGCACTTATGTTCTTTCTACACACCCACTCATCCTGAAATGAGTCACACACACACATTTCTGATTTATTATCTCCATGCGGACAGTCCATATGCGTAATGATTTTTATTCTGTACAAACTGTATATTTTATCCTCTTAACCTAAAGATCGTAGAAAACTTTTTACATGTGTAGATTTTCCAAAAAATATCGTTCTGTACGATTTATAAGCTTTTATGCCTAAGGGGGCCTCAATTTTGGTCCCCACGGTTACCCGAGTCCCCATGAGTTGGTCAGTGTTCAGGTCCCCACCGGGATATATAAACAAGGACTTACACGCACAATCGCGCGCACACCCTCATAAAGTTCGTATACAGTCGTCGTCAATACAACATACTACTTTAGGGCCATCTAGTGGGAAATAAAAGGAACTTCATCTGTTACTTATGTATCCTTCTACTTATATTTTAGTTAAAGTGCATTCGGGAAGCAATACGTTGCATTAATAAAACGTTGCATTAAAAAAGTATTTTGTAAAGCATTTCCTTTTTTAACCGTGTTTTGTTTTGGAACTTATTCCAGCAGCAGGATTGGTGTTCTACGGTCGCCATCCGCCATAAAAGCATCCCACCAAACTACCATTATAGACACTATAGTTTCCATTACATCTGTTTGCATTTCAGTGATGTTTTTATCAAATATTTTACATTTGGTTAAATAAATAATTATTAATAATTAACAATTATAAATATCCTACCTATGATAGCATACGATAAACCGCTTATTGAGAACGAAAGAAAGAAAGTTACCATGATTTGCAAGCACGTGTACATGTCCATTTACACATCGATCACAAAGAGTTGTCTGCCAGTAACGTTAGCTAGCTGTTTAAAAGGTTGTATAATGCTAATGCAGAACTCCCACAATGCACTGCGTGCCATCAACTGACATTGTGAAACGAGTTGGGAGCTGAGGTATATGTATAATACATATCACGGGTTAAATTATTAGATTGTTAATGCTGTCGGAGAGTTTGTGCACATCATGAGTGGCATGAGGACTATACTCACCTCTATAGCCCTGGTCGGGACTGTCGGGGCTGGCTATGGTATGTGGGCCATAATTGTTCCTGGAGAAGAGAGGAAAAGGGAACTCGTAAAGGTACTATTATATTATTGTACAGGGTAAACAGACTTTAATTGATATATTCACTCAGTTGGGGGGTTTGTTCTGTAACTATCTTAAAAATACTTTTTTTGTTGTTTGTAAACAAGCGGCAGGGCAGAGAATGAACTGAATCTACGTGTGGGGGAGACTTATTAATTTACGTGGGATCGTTATGTTGTTATAATAGAGAAATGCGTTGTTTTTTCATTGCAGACGATCTTTACTTTCATTCATATATTAACGTTACTCTATTTTCTCAGAATCTGCCGGAGTCTAACCCTGCCCGTATGGAGGAGACCAGGAGGAGAAATGCCCTCATGCTTCAGGTTCTCAAGAACGCTGCAGAGACCCCAGATAATATTGCACGTGGATATGGTGGACCTAAATGATGAATGCGTTTTGCACAAAAAACAAGACTCATATTCTTATGGGAATCTGCAGGAGGACCACGCAGACTTATTTAAAACAAGTTATCAATAAAGTTAGATAAATTATTTGCATACGCATCTTGTATAAGGGCAGATTTGTTATATTTAAGTCTTGATGATTGTAAATAAACTAAACTATGAGTAATTAAAGAATCAACGTCATTGGAAACAGCATTGTTGCTCTATATACGATAATTGTATGTAAAAAATGAGACGGCTTGTTGTAGATGACATTTGTGTTATAAAAAATCTTTAAATTATGTCGAAACAGTGTAGAGGAGAGTTATTTAAATAAAAAACGTATTTAACTAATAGCTATTGTTCATACATCAATAATTCTAAAACTGTGTAATCGTAATGTCAATGTTTCTGCGCAAATTGTAAGCAGAAATGACTTGCACGGACACAACTATAACGTAAACGCTTCCGGTGTAAGGTCATGCAGATCTTTCTCAGTGGGATGTCCTCTACTATATGAGCATCTAAAATGTTCCCAAATTTTCTGGAAAACAGCGCTTGCTACTGGTTATAACGGTATATTTGCGAAAAGGTAGATCAGCTTGGCCATGTCCAGTGCACCGCAATCAACAGAGCAGTTGAGTCCTGTCACATCAGTGGCGCAACGACAATTATTCGGCAGTTGCTGGAGCTGTCGACTCTTATCAGGCGGTGGACTGTTGGCTGGTGGGGCATATGTATTCATGCAGGCGCGTAAAACAATGCGTCTAGGTGGGCCGACATCTCTGGGCACAGTTGCCCAGATCGCATTTGCAGCAGGTGAGATTTTGCGTGTGCTGTCTGTGCATCATAAAAGGGACTGAGTGGTCAATCACTTTGATCTGATTTCATTTGTCTCCAGGAGTGGTTTCGTGGGGCGTCGTGGTGATTGCTGATCCAGTGGGAAAGGCGACAAAGAAAGCATAGCGATGCTGAACTGGCTAAATTGACATTATGTGCAACGAATCACCAAAACAACAGTGGAGAGAGAGCCTATGCAAACCTGCAAATGTTTAGCAAAACTGTGCTAATATAAGAATGAATTTACGGTCGTGTTTCATTAAACATGTTTATTTGCAAAATTTCACTTACAGACGCTTCATTTTACATAATGTAAAGTCCCTGTGATTCACAGTTTACAAAATAAGTTTTATCCAAATGCTAATTTCAGTTTTCACCTGAGTAATATACTGACTCATCCAAGGGAATGTAATGTAATGTTTTTATGAACAAATAATGAGTTGCCATTCGGCCCCTTCTTTTTGACAAATGTTTGCAGAACATTTACAAATCTGCGATTGTAGTGAGTTCTCCTATTTGTCATGTCGGTCTTGTTCTTCTTTTCTCTTGCTCGTCCACCTGAGAGAGTCAGAACTAGTGCATTAAATCAACCATGACTGATCCTACAGGGATTGATGGGGGAAATCAAAATCAAATAGAATCATACTTGGACAATAAGCTCGATTTTTTTCGAAGTCTTTTAACGTTTACTCAACTAATTTCTAGTGAATGTTTTCATCTTAAATTTAACAATCACATTGTGGGTCTCTTTAAACCTGGCCTCCCAAAGCCTTGATGACACGTCAAGAGTGCCAAGTTTCTCCATTCCGGACCCACAGATAGATATGATCTTATCATGACAAGCCAGTCCCTCCAAAGACTCAATCTGTGCCTTAAAAACCCTCGTGTTATTACAAAATAAACAAATAAAATCCAGTACGAGAATCAAAATCCGTCAATGTACCTTGATATGGGCAACAGTCTCAGTCTCTGACCCGTTCAGATGAATGGAGTGCCGAGTCTAGGCACGAACAAACTACTGCATCATGAATCTTTAAAAGCACGAAACATAAATGTACTGCGATTCACAGTTTCTTTACATTGATATATATACTATAAGTTAAGATCAGTACCTATATAAATTGATATCGACAACTATTAGCGACAAATTCAAGCCACCAACACCAAAATATTTTATATTTCTGTCTATCAATATTTGTATTTCCTGCACGTGCTCTTCGTAGGAGTTACGTAAAAGTCCCATAGAGCAGGGCAAAAAGCGCAGTTCTATTTAATACATTATTTTTGCGTATCAATTATTGGTACTAGTAATTTTGTAGATGTATATTTCGGGTATGTTTTAGATAACTCATGTTTTAGAGAAATATTATTTTGATATGTATCCAATGCCAATAAAGTTTCTTCATTCAAAATGATGACGTAAGAAAATTCGACTAACCTTCTTCCTGTCTCAAAGAGAAATGTCTGCCTCCGTTAGAAACATGTCTTTGACACTCTGTCGCAGTTCAAGAGTTGTCCAAAGAGCTTTCCGTCCAGCTACACGTTTTTTCAGTGTTGGATCTTGCTTAAAAGTAAGCAGTACTTTTACCCTCCATAATCATTTTGCGTGAGCTGACATGTCACAACAGTAGATCGGCATTAAATGTGGTCTGTGCATGATATAAACCTATGCAAAGTGTTCAACCGGGTGATTTTGTTGTCTTTTTCAGGTAGAAAACAGTTCTGATGGACCAGTGAGTGTCATTGAATCTACAGCAGAGTACAGGTTTGTAGAGAGGCTCATTCCTCCTTCACGCATCCCAGCTCCCCCTAAACACGATGGTCCTTCTCCGTCAGGATGGATCCAACCATCAGGTAAATTACTGCATTTCTTAGTATACACTTTCTGGTATACACGTAGTTGTAGCATGTGTTTACTTACGATTGGTGCTGTGTATTTTTCCAAAAGTTTTATAATGGTCTCCCATGGTTAGATTTTATTTTCATATTTACACAGCTATACCACCTTCGCTGCCTTACATGATCCGTCGCTCCCGAATGCACAATGTACCTGTGTACTCTGATATAAAGCATGGAAATCAAGACAGCACTCTGCTCAGGAAAATCGAGGGAGACATATGGGTGAGTGGAATGAATGAAAACTTCCAAACAAATATGGGTGTTCATTATATTACTGTGAAAACAGCTTCGTAGATTATCTGATGTGAGAAATACCTTGGGGAATTTCATTTTTAATTTTATTAATCTAATTTATGTTTTACAGGCACTGAACAAGGATGTGAAGGAGTTTCTGCTTGGGCTCACAGGCAAAGATCCTCCAACACAGGTCAATGAGATAACTGGAACCATCCGAATTAAAGGACCGTTTGAAAAAGAGCTGAAGGACTGGTTACTGAAGAAGGGGTTTTAATTATTTATTTATTAAATGGCAATACGAAGGCTGAGAAGAGACATGAAAAAGTAATGTAAATTCTAAACACGGGCTTTGATTTACAATGTTTGTGTTTTTGCTTTGTATTCAAGTTTGTAAATAAAACATGCTTTCCTAGTTTAAATAAATATAAGAACATGTCCTAAAACAGAATGTGTGATGATATGTGTGTCTGAAACATAACACACAGCTGCGTAAACAAATTTGATTTTTTTCACTTTTTTTCCTGAATTCACTATTTATAGATATGGGTCAACGTGAAATTGTATTTTTGGTTTCATTTTGTGAACTAGTGAGTCTGACAACATTTCTCCCAAATGAAAATATTGTTTTTTATTTGCATTTATTTGTAGATTATTAAAACTGGAAAAGCTGGTCTGGTCGAAATAACAAAGATGTTTGCAGATTTTGAATATTGCAAAGAAAACAAGTTTATATTAATGTCTAAACAACAAAACACCAATGTTTTACATGCATTTTAGGGTCGGTTAAAAATATGACGAATATACCCAGATTTTTTTTTTCACAATTTATATGCGTTTTTGCATTTTCTCAGTCCTTCTCATTGCTGTTGGGTTATTCCTGGAGCTATTCTTTCGTTAATTTCAACAGATACTTGCAAAAATACACGCCGAAATGCTGATTAAAGGCAAAACTGAAGTGATCTTCATTTTTTCTGCGGCTGTGTCTGCGCAAATTTTGCGCCGTTTCCTCCGCTTGAAGAGCTGGTAAAGGTAAACGTCATCATGTTGCGTCAAAACGGCAATCTAACGTGAAGCGTCGTGTTTGCGAAGAAATATGTTAACAAGAAGTACTCCAAACTACATTTGAATCATTTTCATGTATGTGGATAGACGTTTCTATAAGGTAAGAACATGTACACAAACCTTACTGCGGAATAATAAACGGCATACGATATCTGTTTAAACGCTGCGTCTGTAAAATAATGTTAAACTTATCCTTCTTTTCGTTTAAATTGCAGACCAGAATTATTAAAGAAATGCAATCTACCTCGAAAAACTAGCTCCTTATGGATCGAGTTGTTAGACGTAAAATCCCTGGCAGTCTACGTTCGTTACTCACGGATATTTCAGCAAGGGAAGAACAATACTTTTCTGACTGGCAAGAAACAGATCCGGAATCCGTAACTAATGACAGGATTGTACTTCCCAAAAGAGGGATTTCTGAAACCCCCCTGACACCAGCCACAGAGATAGAATGTGAAACTACTAATGGAAACGTAGCATATTCTCTCAGGCCATGTGGGCTTTGCCTATCCAATCCGTCCTGTTACACTTGTCCCAGGTGTAACATCCCATATTGTGGACTGGTTTGTTATCGCAGTCCTGATCACTCTGCCTGCTCTGAGGAGTTTTATAAAGAGTCTGTGCTCCAGGAGCTGAAATCTCAAGGTGTCACAGATGAAGAGGGAAAAAGCAAGATGCAGGAAATTCTGTTAAGGCTCAGACAAAGTGCAGAGGATGAAGGAGGTACGACAAATTTGCTAAGGAACTTGACAGGAACTAATGTGACACAACAAGACGCAGATGCTTTGGAGCTGCTTTCGAGGTTAGCAGAGATTCAGTCAGCTGGCGACGAGGATAGCCAGGAGGCACTTGAGATACTAACAAAACTACAAGACATCGAAGAGGGTAGTAATGCCATAGATGGGTGTGATGAAGAAGAGGAAACCGAGTTAACAGAAAAGTTAGCCGGGCTGGATGTTGACTCTCTTTCAGAAGAGGAACTCTGGTCATTGTTATCGCCCCAAGAAAAAGACAAATTTGAAGCACTGGTGAAAGGAGGAGGTATCGGTGGCCTGGTTGCCTTGTGGAGCCCCTGGTGGGAAAATCACGAGAAAGACACCAAAGCACTTATAGAGGAATTAAAATCTGAGAATGATGAAAAAATTTATGATGTGAATGAGAAAAAAGATGGACAGACAAAGGCCAGTGTTGAAAAAACTAAACGAGACACAAGGAAAGTAAAATTTGCATTGGGGACAATACAAGAGGTAAATGAAAAAGAGGTGATAAAAAAAGATAAACCAGTTAATAAATCAAATTCTTCAATCCCTGCCATAAGTGCAAAGATCCCACCTCTTCACACACTTTCCTCAAACTCATCTCCTCTAGTGCAGTACAACCTAGTCAATGTTATCTATGGATACACCTTCTCGCTGTCTCTCGTCAACGGGGACATCTCAGAACAAGAAATGTTGCTGGAGTTCTGTCAGGTAGTACTAGGCATCTCAGAAGTTCTTGGTGAAGGAAGTGTCTTCAGTTCTGTCCCAGAGGCTGTTGAAGCCGGAATAACAGCTGTATCTACAAGTGGACAATTTGACTGTGAAGACCCCAAGGCTCCGCTGCGAGCCGTGAAAGCCGTGGCTCACGTTCTGTCTGGAAAGAGCAGAGAGAACACTGTGGGCTACTCGCTGTCTGCTTTGTCCCAACTACGTTCAGCTTTGAATAAAGCAAAGAGTTTTGTTCCCAAAGCTGATGAGCAGGCGAGACGGATGTATTTCAAAGCAGGAAAAAAGTGTGAGTTTTTCCAGTCTTGGGTGATGGAGAATTCTGCTGCAGTGAGGAGTCTGGCAAGACAGGTGTGGATGGATTATGAGAGGAGGGACATTGAGAGGATGAAATTAGAGGGAGAGAAGAAAGATTTAGAAGTGAGACTGAAAAAAAGCAGAGGTAAAGGTGCGATGATAGAAGAAATTGAGTGAGATTTTAAAAATGAAACATTTATAAATAAACAGTAATTTGTCATTGAAGTAATTGTGTCTGGAATAAATTGTTTAATTTTTGAGAGTCAACAATATTTTTCAGAGATAATGTAAAATAATAAAACGTTTTTATTACTTTGGGTTGTCATGTCTGGGCTTCTTTAAAAATGAGTTTTATAAGCAAGTACATACTTATAGGTTCAGAAAGCACTGAAATATACATGCAATGCACTACAAAACATAAAACATAAGCATTAACAATCGTTATAAAACCATAATAGAAACAACCTTAAACACTATGTTTCAAAGGAGTTTGTGTCTTTTGCTCTTTAGTTTTGATGTTAAAACGACATTGTATATGATAAGTTCAGTAGGCTCCAGTGATTCAGCACCAGTGCTGGCTAGCACTAACCCACATCAGTGTTCGTGTTTGTATTTTATTGTAAGGTCTTCAAAGTCTGCATCAGTAAATGTAAGGGATTATTCTATAGGGCACTCGTTTGCAGTATGTATCCCAAGCGAGACCATACTTGGCTCTGCACTGTTTCTCATCCCTGGCCTCTCGGTGGATGAGCAGAATGGTAAAATATATGACATAGAAGTAAGGCAAAATATGTGACATTCCTAGAGTAAAAAAAAGAGGAAAATAAACTGATGGTGTTAATATATTTAGTGCGGATCAACACTAGATTATGGTTCTGAAATACTTACCACATGGTAGGGACCAAGCCAGAGCCATGAGAAGGTCCCCCAAGTAATTTGGATGTCTGACAAACCCCCACCATCCGGATACCAACAGGCGCTTTCCTGTTGCGGTGGCAATAGTTTCTAGATCTGAAATTAATAAAACGGACAAAGAGGATGGGTGAATGTGTTATTTATTCTCCAAATGCTCTGGGTGACTATTCAATAATGTTGATATTTTAGAATTTAAGAACATTGTTTATCAAATACAAATGCCCAGTATGCTGTAAAAACATCAAGATTAAACAATACTGACGTGTTACACTTTTGTGTGTAGGGTCTCTTCTGAACTGATTTTTCTGAGAGTTGGACCTTCGAAAAATATAATACCCAATTCCTGTGAAAAAAAGCATTAGGAGACTGTTCAACAGAAATTTTTATTAAGAAAGATGCAAATTGTGTGATCTTCACACACATAACAAATATACCATTTAAAAGAACAATTCCTGCTGCTCCCAAGGTACTAAGTGGCTGTGGGTGCACAACCAAAAACATGGCCTGAAGGCCATATGTGAAAGGAACCCAAGCAAGATCACCAAATGCCAACATGAACCCAAATCCATCATGTACAATGTCCATAGTTGTAAGCACAGCCTCCTGCAAAGAAAGACACAACAGTAGAATGAGCATTATTTTAGAATGGAACAAAAATATATCCTAAATATTTTTTCTCATACTTCGTTCCATAAAGCATCTGTGACATAGAGGAATTGGAAGCCATTCACAAGCAGCATGGCGAGAGATGGAGAGCCCCTTAGCTCTACCTCTTTCATCAGCATCCCCAGGTTTATAACTACCTGAGAAACAAGAGAAGAGATCTAATATTATGGGGTAAACTGGTGATCGCTATGCCTAAAACGTAAAAACTGTATGTATAGAATATAGAATACAGAACTATGTGCATGCATATATTTGATGTTAAAATCTCCCTCATTTGTATATCTTTGGATAAAGCATAAATTTAAACATCTGGATTTACACTTGCTGTATTACTGGATATAAAATACATTATTTAAAAAATTTACCCAGCCTATTAATCCAGGTCTGAGTTCACAGAAATATTTCAAGTCAAAGTCCCCAATGCGAGGGTTTAGCTCTCGACCCATGAAGAAGTCATACAGGGGATTTCCTTGAAATGACAATAAAACAAATAGTGAGATATCTTAAATATTTCAAAAGATTGTTATTAATAAATAGCAAATGCCTATGATACTCATGTATGACATACAGTCTAAGATAAATATAAAAATGTATGTTTCACAGAAGTGCTCTTATTATCTCACCTGTGTTTCCTCCAAGAGATAAAGCATATTTAGGAGCCCAGAATGAACGAATGTACAGGTACATAGACAACAGGTAGGACAAAGCAATGGCACACACAGCCAGAGGCAACAAAAGTTCAAAGAGATATGCAAGAGGCATCCCCAGCCCAAGACATAGTAAAAACAGGGCAACAGTAATGCAGAGGGCATGAAAACCTAAAAAGAGAGAGAAAAATGCTTAGTTCACTACCTTTCCATATATACTATCAACATACAACACTTTTTGTGTAAGAAATGAATAGTGAGATGAACTTATGCAGTCCTGAATTCTGAACGTATGTGATAACTTGATAGAACCCCAAAATGAAAATGATTTCATCATTACTCACCATTATGTAATTTCATACCTGTATATAAATGAACACAGAGAAAGATATTTGGAAGAATGTTATTCATTTTCAGTTCCGGGACATCATTGACTACCATAGTAGGAAGAATGAAATGGTAGTCAAAGGAGACCGAGAACTCTTGGTTTTCCTAAATTCTTCAGAATAACTCATTATGTGTTCTAGGGTTGCAAAGCTTAAGCTTCAAAATACCTGGGATGCCTCTTTTTTAAACGGTAGTATCGTAGTACCGTAGTTAATGTTGCATATGCGTAGTAATATTCATTTGAAAACTTACATCTGACTTTTTGCAGTGTTTATCTCCTAAATGAATGTTTGTTTTAAATGATTCAATAACTAATTGATAGATTTACACCACGTATTAGTTCTGCATTTAAAGTAAGCCTATTATTTCCCTTCATAAAGACTGCTTCATCAATGAAATTTGTCCCACATTTGAATTAGTTCCCACGTGCAATCTTACTTCAGTAAACTACTAAAACTCATATACAGTAGTGTTTTTGAGTCTTACCATAGTACATATTTAGGTATCCTACAGTATTTGCTACAATTTATTCAATTACTACAGTTAATACAACAACATATTCTAGTGCAAAGTATAATACAGTTTACTATAGTAAACACATAATTTTTTATCTAAATCTTAGTTTTTTCTATAGATTTGAATGATGAACACGGCACAGCATTGTGATACTACTTGGTATCGAGATACTTCAGCTGGTATAGTATTGTAAGACATATTTATGCTACCGTGACAACCCTAAAGTGTTCAACAGAACAAAAAAATACAATATTTGTTTCTTACTATGGTAGTGGATGATGTCCCAGAACTGAAATTTGCTAACATTCTTCCAAATATCTTTCTCTGTGCTCATTGGAACAAAGAAACTTATACAGGTTTGAAACGACCTGAGGCTGAGTAAATGATGACAGATTTGTCTTTTGAAATCCCTTTATCCCTTTACACTTACAAATACAGATTGGAAACTGGAAGTTAATAAATAATGACCTTTGAACTCTGGCCTGTATAATATATAGTAAAAACAAGTGCACGAGAACAAAGATTAGCATGCTTATATTATGTCAAGGACAAATACATATAATCAGATTGAGACACATAAGACCTTAAACGTCATATACAATATAGATAACAACCATATTTAAACTGTGTAACATTTGAAAGGTTAGACAGCTTATATATTACCATTAATAGGATATTTCAGCCTGGATCCTTCTCTAAGGACTAATCCTTCAGAAACCTATCAGTTAGAGAACAAACAGAAAAGAGTACAATTCCAAAATAATTCAATTAACACTAGATATAAATACGCAAAGTATTCTTGAAAATAGCATCCTAATGTATCTTTGGATGAACTATAGTAGATACATCTTTTCACCTTCCCCACTGGCAGCAGGTATAGAAAGCTCTGCAGGATGATCCAACCTGCAACCA
Source organism: Barbatula barbatula (assembly GCF_947034865.1). Classification (NCBI taxonomy): domain Eukaryota; kingdom Metazoa; phylum Chordata; class Actinopteri; order Cypriniformes; family Nemacheilidae; genus Barbatula; species Barbatula barbatula. The sequence continues at coordinate 12,162,886 of NC_136787.1, read as the reverse complement.
GAACCACAGCTGAGGGGTCCCATAACTGGGCAGCGGGGGTAAGAGGAGGAGGCCACTGCAGCACACTAGCCGCTGGAGACCGACACACGCTCAGCAGGTACAGAACTGTCAAAGGCAGGAACACTGGGATGCAGGTGGCACCTGGACATGTGACAATTGAGCTCAGACATGGCTCAGAAACCCCTCGGACTATTAAGCAGAGCCAACATATCATGCATATAACTCGTAAGCAAATATCCCCTCACCTAGTGCACCTCCAAACTCCCTCTCAGTTGATTGTGATGGTTTGTGTTTAAGTTTCATTGTGTCTGTTTAGGACAGAGATGCAGTCAACACACTATCGCAGCCGTGCACATAAAGCTTTTAAAGATATTAATATACAAAATTCGACTACAGTACATTTGAACGAATTAAGGTAATAACCTTAAATAAGAATATCATAAAACAGTTGGTGTTTCCCTTACCTGTCTTTCCCACGAAGTTGCTGTTATTTTACAGAACGCTCATCACTGCACAGCGCTAAGGAGGTGACGCCCGCAACACGCTGTTTGCCTACACAGTCTCTGTCCAATCAGCGTTTACTGCGGTCATCATAAGAGTGTGGAGAGGCAGCCAGCGAACCAATCATACTTTTACTATTGTAGATGGGCCCGCCCTCAACATCTTCCTGACCAATAGACGAGAGCTTTTGGTCTGGCTTCATTTTACATGCGTTCGACAACTGTGTGGAGGAAGGAATGTTGTGGATTTCTCCTGACAGAAGACTTCAAAACGCATTTTATTTTCGCATATGTATGTTTATTAAATACATAACATTCCACCCAGTGAATGAATACACACATTTCATGAATCAACCATGACAGAAAGATTTCTTTAATTACTTATAGACATGTCATCTTACCTTTTAATGCATTGTGATTAACAGTTATTCAACTTTTATAATTTATAATTTGCTTGTAATGCTGTGTTGTATTCATTTTAAGACCCTGACAAGAGGCTGCCATATTCCAGTTCTTAACAACCTAGCACAACTTCTGAATTTTTAACTCCTTGCATGAACACTTCAAATATAAAAACAATTCATTCACCAAATTACTTGAATTTGGGCCGCCTAACTGATAAACTATTCCTGAAGATCTTTTATCTCTACCCCCTCTCACAGATGACCTCAATAACACTCTGCTCCATTGGTGACGGGTCCAGGCAACGGTGGGCCGCGCTACCCACAATCTCATCCAACAGGAAGTGAACTAAGTTCTCGTCGGACACAAACCGCCATAGGTACATCTGCAGGTAATGGCAATCCACCTGAATCTGCTGCAGTCCGTAACGGCCAAACGTACGGAGACGAACACATTCAAGGAATGTTTTCAGACTTATTTTAATGATGCCAGTTAGCACAGAGACCTAGAGATAAGAGAAGGTGATTGTAATTATCACTAGTAGTTAACAAACTGATACCAGTGTTAAGTTTTATTTAGTTCTGTTAATCTTACCTTGTTGAACTCCACTGGGCTAAAGATGTCAATTCGCTCAGAAAATAGTTTGTGAATGTTACTGAGCAAGTTTGTGTCCATTGGAGCACTGAAACAAATCAGTGTAAATATGTAATAAACATGTAAATATAAAAAAAAACATTGATTACAAACAAATTACAAAGATGTATTTTAAAATGCATAAAATTTTTACAAAATAGCCAGTACAGTTTATCTGGACTTCTCATTTTCCACAATACCTTTGCAATACTGGACTTTTTAATCAAATTCCAAAGCAGCAGAACTAAACCTTGTCAACAATTTATAACATGAAATAAAATCGAAGTAAATCGAATTCTGCACCTGGGAGTGTAGCTAGGTGCGTATCGAATCTGCTGTCTTGAGCTGCTGTATACAGAAAAGGTACGTTTGCTGGAGTCACTGCTGTGAGCTTTTCTTACTCCCTCCTCATAAAGCAGTCCCACCTAGTGAAAATAAACAAAAGGAGAAACAACAAATTAAAATTAGGGTTAATGAAAATCTAAATTCACACAGATGCTGAAAGAGCACTTCAGCTAGACAAACAGGTAAGATACAATTCCTTTGTCGGGAAAAAAATGTGATATCTGAGCGTTCCTATGTAAAATCGATGTTCCGATCTAAACACTTGGTTAACATTTAAGATAAATGGAACAGATGTTTAAATACATAAACTTGAAGACACATGCATACCTGTACATCAATAGAGGTGGTATCTTCCACCACTCTCTTCATTACAGCTCGGACGTTTCGAGGTTCAATGGTGTTCACCCAATCTCTCGTTTCCACGCTCTTCCTGAGCATCTGAGAGATGATCAGTCCTTGAACCTAGACCACAACAAAATCAACTGAACATAACAACCTACCAATGATTTTAAAGGAAGCAGACAGCTGAAGTTCTCAATTCTTAGTTACCTTCACATAGTGATTCAGTAATTTTTGTGCCGCCTCTCTGGCCTCTGCGCATAGCGCTGTGACCGGAGTAACTGGAGTGTGATGCTGTTTAGAGAAGCAATTTAACAAAAAAATTACAAGACCGTTTTGCTAGCTTCTCTTTAATCTTGTTAGATTATGTTTTTAGAAAATATAACAGATAGTATACCTGTACAAGAAACTGTTCGTCTGTTAGTGTGAGGATGTAAGAGATGGTGGAGGTCTCATAGTCCAGACAAAGACGAGAGAGTAGCAGGAGGAGAACAGGAGGGGTAGATCCGCCTCTGTCACCTGCACTTTCACAATACTGCCGAGACGACTGGCAGATGAACTTAATAAAGCTCACCACCAGACTCTCACGCACACCCTGACTGCAAAACTCACCCTGAAATGCCATAGACCAGATGTAAGAGAAAACATGAAAACAATGTTTATACAGCACTAGTGCAAATGTCATGTGATGCAATTAATTTTGTTATTAGTTTAAGTGTGTAATATATTCCATGTCATATCACATATATTGTTTACCCTGAAATATGGCTTGTTTGAGAAAGTGATGTCCTTGGCTGTGAAGAGATGCACTGACGCTAACACAGACTTTAACTGATTGAGAATAAAGTTAGACAAGGAAGTCAGCAGCTCTGACAGATTCGGCTGTGCATCTTTACTTGCAGCATGAGATCCACCTCCTGATGTACCAGCCCCGCCCACTGTTAGACGTGGGGCAGCCAAAGCCTGTCTTACATCAGTAAGGCTATCATGGTAGAAAGTTTGTAAGGCCAACAGGTACTGTTTGATTCTCTCTCTTGCTGCCCGTACTACTATCTCAGTTCCTTGGCTGGGCACTGCTGACCCTGGAAGTAGTTTAGTAATGGCTTGTAGTCTGCGATGGAAGCGATCCAGGGCTCTCACTAATAAGGAGTTATCCCCCACCCCCTTCTCCTCCTGTATCCTTCGCTCCACTAAAGAGAAGTATCTAGCAGCCAGGGTGTCCACAAATACATGTAGCTTGCCATTAGCCATCTCAGGAATGTTCTTTGAAGCTAACTCGCCTTCCTGTGGACGGTTGATGAATAATTCTTGATAGGAGGCAATGACCAAACAGAGGCTACTAACAAACTCATTGCAACCTCGATCAATGAACTCCAGAATGTCTGTTCCGGCAGTAGATGAGAGGAAGGGATTGGATGTAGATGACTTCGAAGGAGAGACTGGATTCGATCCAGGACTTGGTTTGTGTGTAGAAGCTGCAATGGTATCAGCAACTGGTGAGTCTTTAAGCTCTGCCTCCAACCCTTGGAGATCTGCCTCCAACCTGGACTGGGCGTGGCTGAGGAATTTGTCACAAAGCTCCTCTGCGGGCTCGTCCAGCTGCAAAAGCAGCTCAACACATTCTGAGAGATCCTTAGCGCTTGAACCACCATCCCTATTGGCAAACATACGTTTTTAGAAATTTGAAAATTGTCAAGTACACTGTTCCGGATGTAAAAAAACTAAAATCACATGCTCAAGACCACAGACCTGAATTTCTGCCGCAGTTGCTGAGCGAGCTGCTCCATAATGACATGGCAGTCATCCTGGATACCTCTAAAAGAGGGCATATGACTGTACTGCTGCAGCACACAGCGCGCCTTGCGGTGGGCATTTACGGCCTGGGCATAGGCCTGCAGCTCCAGACACTTATTGAGTCTTGCTGGCAGCTCAAATAAAAACTGCAATTTACGGAGGAGTGTGTGAACACCTGTATAAGCAGAGACGTGAGTTAAAAAGAAGCTATGAAAGAAATTCTTGTTATCCATTCGATGTTGCTAGAGGACTGAATACCTGACAGTTTGGTGATCTGGGTGTGCTGGTCCTGCAGCGTCCCACTGATTCGGGCACTAAACTCTGTGATAGCTGTCATGTTAGCAGACAAGCAGTCCATCTCATCCTCCATCTTCTTGAAGTCATTCTTCATTTTCCTGATTGTGTCTGGGAAGCGTCATAGCAAAACAGGCAATCAGAAAAGTGAATTCATTATGACCTATAATATTATAAGAAGTGATGTCACATAGTCATCTATTCAAATTGTTGCAATTTAAAACAATACAAAGACAGTCAACAGACCGGTCACAAATGCAAAACAATTGGAAATTTGGTCATCAGTTTCAGTGTTTATCTATGCAACTGTTCACTGACCCGTGGCCGAGATGAACTTATTGTAGTTTTCATAAACTAGGGTCTGCATGTCACTGTCCAGAGATCTGATCTGTTTCACCATGCAGCTTTCATGGTCCATCAGCTCACCCAGAGAACATTCCTTCCTCAACTGAAAGACATAAAATATTTTGCAAACCAACGCATTTCAAAATAACATTACAGAGCATAACAACGTCACTAAAACAAATCAACTGCATGTAACAAATACACAATGAAGTGAATTGTATTTCCACCCATGGTAAGACAAGACTGGTTGGCACTTTTTTGCATTCATTTTTATTTTAAGTATTTTTTATATAAATGAATGAATGTATAAACAGATCCATAAATACATGTAAAAATACAAAAGTAATACAAATTAAAGCAGAATTTATGGCTGTATTTATTTCTTCATGTATTTATGCATGCATGCATGATCTTTTTCAAGTAAAGTCATATTCTCCAAACCATACAGCCTATGACTTCTATCAAAACCTACAAGGGGGCTAAGACAGCTGTCATCTCGAAGCCGACATGACGAATAAGCGCTTTAACTTCATAATTTAACAATACAAGTTGTGGCATTATAATGCAGGCTAACACTTCCCGTGTACCTTATTTAAATAAATCTCCGGGTCGAAATGCGGTCCGTTTATATCGCACGGATCCAGAGATTCGGCTTGATCTGTAGATTTTCCTTCCTCATTCAGGCCGTAGTACATCTTCAGCATACTGTGAGCCTGTCGCCGCCGGCTCGGGTCCGAATCTGGTGGGGTTGTGGCTGAACTCATTTTCACAACACACTTCAACTGTAGCCTTATAATAAAATGTCTTTTAGTAAAACATCTGTTGAAAGATCCCTGGTTGCTACCTGCCAACAAGTTTGTTGATGAGGACGGTGTACTGATCCAAAATGGCGCTTTATTTCATAATAAAGGTCCAAGTTAAAAGCTATTTTAATATCATCAAATTATATAATTTACCAAGATATCTAAATACACATATAACAGTAATATAATATTGGCAAAGCGACAATTTCAAATTTGTAAATATTACTTCAAATGTTAATAATATTATTTTACTTTATAATACTTGTTTCTGTTTTCACTGACTTACAAAATACCAACCAAATTTAGCTTTTTACATTTATTTTTTATCTTCAAGATGAAATCAATAACACATTAAATACCTTATTGCAGGAATAGTTTACTTAAATAAAACATCCTTATAAAATCCATCATACAGACAATTATGTACTGATAAGTATGTCAAAAGTTAGTACAAAGCAGGAATAGAAAGATTCAATGCTGTATATAAATGGTTTCAGTTCATCTCAAAGTCAAACAAATTTGGTAGAGCTAATTTGAGTATAAAACTTCACAAACAACAAAGGTTAAGATACACTTTTAAACTAAAAGACAGAGTACATTAAAAACAACAACAGTGGCGGCTAAAACTACAGTAACAGACAAAATGCAATGGTAAAAAGGCACTTTAAATTAGTTTTAACAGGTATAACTATCTTCACTACAGTTAGTGGGTGCAAATGTGTATGACAGGTCAGACACTCAGTCTGTCTGCTCAGATTAAAATAAAATGATAAAATTCAGTCTAGAATGGAAAATAAAACATGGTACAGTGTTACATAAGACTAGGCAATGTTAGATAATTGTCTTTAGCATGATACATGAATAGCACAAGCTCTCTTTAAAAAAAACGCAGAGATTTAAACCATTCCGCTGGTCTGTTTTGTAATTGTTGCTGTTATCATTTCACAGTTCAGCTTTTGAATTTTTAGTGTTTTCATTCTATACACACTAACAAATGTGATTACATCCCATGTGCAAAGCAAGCAAAGAAAGGTTTACAGAAACATGCATAAATCACAAAATCAATTTAAGTATATGTCATGCATGGACATATACATATAGTCTTTTGGTAAAAATCAGGGCTTGACATTAGGCTTTTTTAGATTGTGTACTTGATATTTTCCATGCACATACATTGAACAAACATTTCTTTATGATATTCATATTATTAGTCATAGGTTTGAATGCTCAGCAGTTGTAAAAGATAACACACTTTTGAATGTTGTAGCACCTGATACTGACATTCAATAATATGCTCATAGCTGCTGGGCATTTAGGGACCACGAGGTATTTAGCTGGTCCTGGAACTAGATGTCCAATTACACATCTTCCTTCCCTCTGTTGTCCTGGACAAGCTTTAATGCGTTTCTCATACATGTCATAGACTACATTCAAGCTTTGTGAGCCTGGAAGTACAGTACAATACTTAGTGAAAAGTTTCAAACATTGATTGAAAAACACCTTTAAATAGAAATAGTGAACTTACACTGACTGATATCATCAACCAGCGATTTGTGAGGGTAGATATAAATCATTCACTCTGCCTTACAGATCACCCTCCTGTATACAACCTGGGTAATGTTTTAAGCGGTGCATTACACCAGAAAACCAACAGAAATGAATCGTTTTGTGCAACAAGGTAGTGACCACTGATGCACACTGGTATGAGACTTCTCAGCAAATAGTAAAAACACACAATACAAAGTTATATTGAGATTAGGACAACTGCACTCAACTTCATCCGTCAATTTAACTTTGGTCATTATTAAACGGATTAAGCAGTAGCATCTTGTTGCTCGGTCTGCATATGCCAACAAGCCTAATGGTAAACTGACAGCGAAAACAACACCCATTCAGTAAAAACAGCACAGAATGTCCAGTGTTTGCAATGTTCTGCTGGCCCAGACTGCAGCACTAGTATGCATATAACACAAACTGACTGCATTGGTGGATGAGATCTTGGTTTTAGAAGTACTGATGACAGCGATTAAAGTATTGGCCTGCTGTACTCTAGATTTACAGCCACTGGGATGTTGTTAGATGGTTGCATAGTTGAATTCGACATTCAAAACAGTGACCTTTTGTTGAGTTTAACACATCAGTGTGTCACATCCTATTTTATACAGCTGTTGCACTTGAACCAAAATGTCTTAGTTTAGCATGTTAGTTAAACAAAACCGCAAATTTCACATTCGTTTTGCACAGGCAAAGAAAAAAATTGCATAAACTTAAACCTGTAAATGCACAAATCATCTATAAAAGTGGTTCAACTCTTCGGTTTGTGATCTTGGTCCAATCCGTCCATTCAGACGAGTGCTGTACTGCGTAAACAAACGTGTCTCTGAGAATCTCAATGGACAGAGTTTTGGTCGCCGGGCAGTGTAAAGCTGGGGTTCATCCTTGCTCCAAACTTTCAGTCACCTGAACAGCCGAGTAAGCGGGAGGCTGCGCCTGTCGCGTAAAGAAGGAAGCGGCTCTCTTCGGTTTTAGACGCTTGACCTCTTTACCTGAAACAATTGATGACTATTAAAAATCAATTGTGATCAAGTTTGTTAGCAAAATGTTCCCAGTGACAGACATATAAAAAGACCTTATCTGCATGTACTGGTTTAGGAGAATCTGTTAATAATCATTTTGATATGATTTTTAAGTGTCTCTTACCGTCATCAACAACATAGCTGATGGTGTTGAGAGAATGGACTCGGCTGCAGACCACGCTGCTCTGTCTGCGCAGTTTCCCCCGTCTTCGCTCTGGGGTTTTCTCACTGTTTTGCACCTGTCCTGAATGTGCTTGGGAGGGTGTGACCTCACCGTCAGTCCCTGGCAGTGAGGTTTCTGACTCACCAGACGAGCATAACTCCACACAAAACTCAATCAGACCATTCATCAGCTCAGCCTGGAAGACAGGATACTGGCTGTAAAGTGCCGTACTATGATAGTTTTAAATAAAAAATATATATGGAAGGACAGTTATTATCTGTCCTTGTCTTTAAGTTCATACCGTATGAAAGGTTTATTCATAAACTGCATGCTCACCTGTTTTGAAAAAATCTTTAATAATTTATTGACTGGCACGCCGGCCTCCTCCCCATCAAACTCGAGCCAGAGTATATGCGAGTCTCCTTCTGTTTCTGGGTAACTGTGATCCCAGGACAGCTCATTGAACTTAAGACCCAAGAGGACATGCTGTAAGAATCAAAAGATCAAGACCAGAGAAATGAGACCTTTCACACATGAAGACAGCACTGGGCATGGCAAGCTCTTATAGGACACAGACCTTCTCTTTTATATCCATAACATACACTCCTTCCAAACTGATGCCCACTTGCACCACCTTACGACCACCTCTGTGAAGTATACCCTGGGCTGGCTTGTCTATCTCACCCATGAAAAAAGCACAACTGTTGGAAGACAAAGGCATACACGATTTACAAAGCTAAACTCCACTAGATCAAAGCGAAGTCTTAGAAAACATTTCCAATGTTTTTTCTCCATAAATAATCCTAACTGGGTCAACTCTAGTTCAGAAAAATAAACAATTTATACATTTAACAAACAGTCTCTCTCTTGATAGCTATGATCATACCCATAATAAGGCAGGGTGTGGCAGGTTCTGAGGTACTGGTGCAGCAGAGCGGTGGGCTCCAGACTAGAACCATCAGAAGAGGAACAGACTGAACGATACTCCTTAATAAGATTTTGCTCCATCTCAGAGTGTCGTCCTCCCCTCCCTCTCAGCGTGGACAGAAAACCTCCTCCTAATGCAACATGGGCTGGCAGGAAGGAGGACAGCTTCTTTTCTCTAGAATTACATTTTAGGGGAGAAACTAAAATGAGTAAAAACAATTCAAGGATTCTTTGAAAAGACCACTGTTTTGCTTCACATTATTTTGAGCGACCTTCTACACAGAGATTAAGAGGCTAATGGTAATACGCTAAACATACGAAAAGCCATCTCATTTAAAGGGACAGTTTGCCCCAAAATAAATAGTCTTTTACTCAATCACCCTTATGTCATTTCAAACCTGTTTGACTTTCTTTCTTATGAAGAACACAAAAGATATTTTGAAGAATGTTGGGAACCAAAAGACATTGGCCCCATTGACTTCAATTGTATGGACACATATTCACTGTATAATTTCTCAAAATATCTTTGTTTGAGTTCCACAGAAAGAAAGAATCATATACAGGTTTTGGGATGTTTTTGGATGAACTAGCCCTTTAAGACCCATAACTGGTACCTGATTGCTGTTTTTACGGCCTGGTCATCTTGCCCTGTCCCTAGCTCAATAGCACAGGACAATGCTCCCAAAGTCATCCAATGTTCAGGGTCACATGGGTAACGGCCCTCTAAGATATTCATCTTGGCCTCATGGTAAAGTAACTTCAATACTCCTCCATCGTCAATCTAAGAAAAACAAATGTTAACAAAAAATTGTACCATGAGCTTTCTGGGTAATACCAGTTTTCAGATAAAACGAAATCCCAAAATATGTTTGGTACCTGAAGTTCTTTAGACTTGGGATAAAAAACATTTCTTTTGAACAGAAGAGTTGGCTCATCTGAAAAATACAGAAATGGGTTGTTGTTAGCCAACCTATCCATTAGGTGTAATGATGTGTGCAAAGCAAACAAGTACCTTGAGAAATGTCTTCTGTAGGGGCATCTGTGAAGCGGTATAGCAGGTCCTGCCACTGGCGACACAGTTTGTAGGGCTGATGTTTCGGCTTTAACTGCAGTTCTGTAGGAAAAGACGAGAAATTATGATATACAAATATTTTCTCCTTCAATGATCACCCATTAGCTTTTTTCTACAAGCCATTTAAAAACGAATATTTGAATTGTTGTCTAGTTTAAAGTAATAGTTAAAAATTATCTCGTCATTTAGGCCTATTCCCCCAGCAAAGTTTTCTTCTGTGGAACACCAAAGAAGATATTTTGGGAAGTCTAAGTGGCTTTGTGTCCATAAAATGGAAGTTCATAAAATGACATGAGGGTTAGTTTTCATTTTTGGGTGAACTATCCTTTTAAGAGACATTACATAAAAAGATGTCTGTGTTGAAACAGGGATCAAACACATCCCAGCTGGTGGCATTTAACGCCCTGTGGACTTCCTGATGTTACTTTATAAGCAGCCAAAGGGACTGTAAATGTCATCATTGTGTCTTTCCTCATTCACAAGTCAAACACGAATAGACTGTAAATTAGTATAACAATAGGAATCAAGGACTAACCAAGCAATGGAGAGCAGAACCAGAAAGCAAACACATCTACAGCAGAGTTGGGAATGTTGAGAGGCTCTCTGACACTGCGGCCAAGCTCCTTAGCACTCAAACAACCAAGACCCTCCAGAGTCAAGTGCACTGCACTGTCGTTCGCCAAGTACACCATCAAATCTTGGGCTGGATAAACAGAGTGGTTGCAAACTATTAGATTAGGATTCCAGTACAGTAACAGTAAATTAGAAGAGAGGACCAATGATAAGCAAAGCACTGACCTCTGGTGACCGAGGAAGCCACACTTCCGCGCTGCGAATGTGAATGTTCTGATGGTTCAGTGGGGAAGTCGCCATCATCTGCCTCCATCTAATCCACAAGTTTAGAAACTAAACTACTAAACAGGGAACATGTTTTAAATGAGACGTCCCGTACTTGTTCGTATGCGGACTTAATCAAAATTAAGTCCAAAACGAAACAAACACCATTAGCAAAGCACAATCTCTCAAATGTTTTGGCAGTAACAGTGTAAAAAGTGATGGCTAAGCAGCAACTTTAGAGTTATTAAAGCATAATGTCGTGCGATTTAGCACTTGATTCATTTGTACCATAAATCTGGGTATGTTAAACACAGCGCTAAATCAACAAATACCTATATTAAAATATAAAAAGACATAAGGAAGAAAAACTGTCGAGCCTCTACTGACAGGCTAACGTTAGCTAGCCAATACATGAACCGCCTGGTAACCAAACAACACACAGGAACATACCGAGACACTGTCCGTCGTTTCAGACACTTCTCTCTCGATCGGAAAAGACGGCAAACATCAATATTTGTAGAAAATATATTACAAAAGAGCTTAAGAGTATGACGGCGGCAACAGCTGGATATTCCTCTTAAAACCAACAGCGCCCACCAGTGAAATATTAAACGACCAGGATGTGATTTCACTTCTGTTCAACGGTTGTAGCATATTTCACCTGAAGGTGGCGCTTCGCGGTCACAAACATTTTACGCCATTCAATTTATTTGAATTCATTAAAGCATTACGTTGCATTTAATTCATTAAATAGAAACTAAACCCTGACATTTGATTGTAGAAACGTCTATGCGTTATACACATGCATAATTTGCATATTAATTATATTTAATGAAGCGTTTGCAAACATTTCATAACATTTAATCGCTTCTGGACATTCGTTCGTGTTGTTGATATTCATATGAAAATATTCAAGCTAATTTGAATAGCTATATCATATCAGTTTGACACGTCTTCACACAGTTATCGGACATTAAAGGGACTGCTTTCTAGAAGATTTTCGTTCTTCCTTTCTAGGTTTTAAGTCATTTTCGTGCGGCGCCAACGCCAAGTCTGTTGGTTATGTACATGTGACTGAAGCTCATCATTTGCATGTTTGGTTGCCATCTCCTCTGCTGCTGCTTTGAATTGCACTCGAGTAATGACAAAAAAGTTTTAACACATTTTTTAATATTCTTAAAGAATAAAAATGTCATTTTATTATTAAAATTTAACTTAAGTAACTATGGATTTTTAAATGTTTTACATTCATACACTTTTATACTTTTTGAAGTAAGTGCATCCATCTACCAATCGTGCTAGTTGTGCGTTTAAAATCAAAATGGTGTGACCTACAACGAGAAAGCAAATAAGAAAAAAAAGTGAATACTGTAAAGATTTTGTTACCTGCTCAGGATGTCCCTTTCCTTTAAGCTCAGTGATAAGAGCATGGCACTAGCAATGCCAAGGTCTTGGGTTTGATTCAAGGGATTGCACATACTCAGATACAAATGTAATGCAAGTCACTTTGGATAAAAGCGTCTGCCAAACGTAAATGTAATGTACTACCAGAGAAATACACATAATTTATTTGAATGTTATTATAATGAACATAAACTAATGAAGACAAGATTAATTATTTTTGAGAACTATATTAAAATGCTGGAAAGTCACTGCATGACCATGCTGAAGTGCAAGTCTTAAATGATCACTCTTCACAGATCTTATTTTAAAGTGTGAACAAGACACCAATGCCACAACTCTGCATATTGGAGAATTTATGAACTGTCAAATGCATGAATTGTTTCAGTGATCTGGACATGTTTCATCTACAGGCCCTGAATTGGTATTATTGACAGATATTGACAGAGACGGTTTTATTTTTAAACACATCAGCCTACAGTAAATATGAAACAAGCCTTGTCAATATTACATTGTGTGCACACTTAAACAACAGATGATTTTGTACTTTATTGAGCACCATGTAGCAGTCAGTCATGTATATCCAGATTTTCCACCTCTACACAATACTCAATAATGTCCAGTCTTCAAAACCCATCATGGTCATCACTGTCCCTGAGAAAATATATTTTAACAGCACCCGCCACCTGACTGCTGTACTGGGCTGCTTTCAATCTTCAGATCAGGTTTCTCTGAACCGCCCGAAGCTCCCGGTCTCATTCGCTTCTTTATTTCTTCTGCCATGGTCATGAAGGACTGCTCCACATTTGTGGTGTTTTTGGCACTTGTTTCAAGGAAGGGTATGCCAAGAGAGTCAGCAAACTCCTGCAAACCGAAAATATAGTGTTTACAATGAAGTTAATATATAAAAACACATGTTTACGCTAAATCAACAGAAACGCAATGTATGGGGCTGCATGTATGACACTCCCTTAACTAATCTATAGAGGAGTTATTTAGTTACCTTCGCTGTTGTGTAGTCCACCACTTTTTTTGTAGTGAGATCACACTTATTCCCAACAAGTAGTTTGTTGACATTCTCACTTGCATAGCGATCGATTTCCTTCAGCCACTGTTTCACGTTGTTGTATGATTCCTTAAACACAGACACCAAATATTAAAAAGATGTGTCCAGTTTGAATTTTCACCTATGTTTCACATATGGGCCTTTTCATGAATTATTCAAATGATGATGGATATATTACACAGGTCCTACAAACCTGGTCCGTAACATCATAGACAACAATGATCCCATGAGCTCCTCTGTAGTAACTGGATGTAATAGTGCGGAATCTCTCCTGACCAGCAGTGTCCCACTGTGGATGTGAACATTATTATAGCAGTTTAATGACAAATGCTATATTACGTCTTAAGAAAAACATACAATTTGAGAACGATTTTAAAAACGTACGATTTGGAGTTTGATAGTTTTTCCATCCAACTCAATAGTTCGGATTTTGAAATCCACACCGATTGTGCTGATAAAACTCTCAGTGTAAGTGTCGTCCTGAAATAGAAGAATGAATCAATTATTAATAATCAATAATAACTTATTTTTTATATTATACATGCATTCGGTCATTCAAATTCATGTCACCAAAAGCACCTACCGCAAACCGTAGGAGGATGCAGGATTTTCCAACTCCAGAATCTCCAATCAAAAGTAGTTTAAATAAGTAGTCACTGTAAAAAATGTGTAGAAACAAATATCAAATTTGTATTTTCAACTCACACGGCTGTTCATAGACTCCATCTGGCTTAAGGCCTAGAAACACACTTGAGCTGTCAAGACGTAATTTACAAACGTGTCCTGCTTGAGACATCCCTATGAGACTTTTATTTCCACGGGCATCTCCAACGCAACAATGAAAGAAAGCAGTCACCATGACCGCAGCTGTAATCCCACTCATAACACCACTCATATTATTTACACAAGGGTCATAGGGATTGGCTCAGGAAGGTTAATAGAAATTAAATGATGTTCATAGATCACAGAGTAACACGACTTACTATTCAGGGTTCATGATGTGACACCAGAGAGGTTGTTATTGTTTGTCCAGATGGTTAAAGCGCCCTGGGTCGCCTAGTGCTCACCGGCTGACCGCAAATTCTCAGCGAGTATTTTTAGTCGCGACGAGGCAATTAAAAGAGGACTTGTGAGTTTTTACTCTGTTTTTAGGTAGACAGTGACGACTTGAGAGATCTTTTGCGCAATGAAGTCCGTCTGGCTGTCCGACTCCTCTCTTCTTTCTGGTTTTTACAGCCGCGCAGGTGCGGCAGTGACGGATAATGGTGTGCCGCTTACAGATCTAATTCTTATCAGCAGTCGCCACCTAGTGTTGGGATCCATGCACTTGTTATGTTGTGCATTGTAAAACTGTAAATTGAGGCCTTTAACTTCATCTGCAACCCTTTAACACCATTTTTACCCTTATTAATATTATACCCAATGCCCACCTCCAAAACTCTTTGAAACATTTCTATGCAGTTTTAGTACACATTTCAGTAGTTATGTAGGTAAAATGTAAAAGGTTTTAATGCATAAAAGAGTATGTATACAATCAATGCGTAAACGCTTCAAACAGCCTCAAACTTTATTGAATTAACATCCCATATCTTAAAACAGGAATGAATAACACTTTCAATATCAAAAGGATTACACAGAGACAAAATACTTTTTGTGTATCTATAAAATAACCTATAAATAATTTCATTCTTGTAAGTTTTAGGTTTTAAAACGAAAATAAAGAACGGCTTTGCTATATAAAAAGCCCATTGTCAAAAGGTATTAAACCCTTAATAAAGGCACTGCAATGCAAAATAATATGAATAAATTCATTTAGAGAAACTGGACATAACATCTTTGCAGATACTGTCTGATAAACCACATCAGAAAATTCAATTTGCAGGTAATAGAATACAATGACCAACATAAACATTTTACCTGGAAACATTGAGAAATAAATAATGTAGAGAAACAGTAAAGAGCCTCTTTGTCTTTCCAATATCTCTTAGAAAGTGTCAAATTATTTAACTGTCCCACCTTAAAATAAAGGAAACTGAGTAGAGATCATATATTTTCAATATATTTTAAGGAGGAAAGGTTAATCAAGCAACATTTTGGAAATTCCAGCAAAACAATGCCCGACAAAGGTGACATGACCAAAAATGACATATTCCGAGTTTCTTGCCAGTTTCAGCAATGTGCAGGACTTCTTCTCCTTTCTTTATCGATTCCTATGTGCAAGGATCCTGCCTGCAAACATTCATGTGTGCCAGGGGCATTTGTATATTGGTGAAGGCAAGACATCGCTTCAGATTTCAAGTAATATTGCTTATATAACAAAACGTTATAACAAACACACAAAAAAACTTCACTGATGATCTTCAATGAGCATTCCATCCTCAAGACAAATGCTCATGAACGTGAAAGCCTATCCCACAACATCTTCAAGCAGAAAGTCTTTAAAAGTTAAAACAAGGCACACTCATGTTCTGGTGTATTGAAAGATTTAAAAGTCAAAAAGTAGTCCTCCGTGTGCAGTTTGTGAAGCAGTGAGCCACAGTTTTGTTATAAATTGTAGTTTGTGCATTTATTGAAGAACACACTTTTCCTTATTGCTGTGTTTTCTCCTTCTTTCTTCTAGACCTCGTTCCAGTCTCTCGTCTTCCTCCACAGCCCTGCGCACAAACAAAGTAAGAGTTTGTGTCTGTTGTGTCAACAGTTCAAAAGTCTGAGGTCATTTGACACATTTTTCATGATCTTAAAAACCTTTTGATCTGAAAGCATTTGTCTGAATGTTTGAATTGGTTATGTGGAGAAACATGTAATTTTTTTCATTTCAAACTTCTAACTTTTTAT
Source organism: Barbatula barbatula (assembly GCF_947034865.1). Taxonomy (NCBI): domain Eukaryota; kingdom Metazoa; phylum Chordata; class Actinopteri; order Cypriniformes; family Nemacheilidae; genus Barbatula; species Barbatula barbatula. Next base: position 12,146,554 of record NC_136787.1, on the reverse strand, counting down.
CTGATCTTTTTACTGCAGAACACAAAATAAGTTATTTTGAAAAATGTTGGTAATCCAACAACTGTGGTACCCATTCTATTGTGTGGACACAAAACCAATGCAACTGAATGGGTACCGCCGTTGTTCGGTTAACAAAATTCTTTAAAATATCTTCTTTTGTGTTCTGCAGAAGAAAGAAAGTCATACAGCCCTAAAATGACAGTAAATTATTACAGAATTTTCAGTTTTGGGTGAACTATCCAGTAAGCACATTTATTGGTAGTTAACTAATTTATACAATGCACCACTACTGTTAAGGCCAGACTCACCCTCTCTCTTTGGCATCCATGTCTCTAACCAGCTCATCGCGCTTATTGACCAGAGAAACCAGCTCTTGCAGCAGTAACTGTTCTCTGTGCTGCTGGGCCTGTGTCTTCTGCCAGTCTGATGGATTAAAATGATGGATAAATAATGTAAGTGATGTTCCCAAATAAAGTGAAAACTGACCAGCTTTGATAGCAGCAGCTCACCTTCGGTAGCCATCATAGCTCTGAGCTCTCGGTTAAGCAGTTCAAATCTTCTTTCTAAATCCTGCTCTTCTTGCCTGTACAGAAAACATATAACATACTGAATATCTCTTAAAGACTTTCATTTGGGTTAAATGTGACCAATAGCATCAAGGGAACATACAGTAGCTCCAGATGGTCTTGTCTTCTGATCAAAGCGTTCTTCTTGTTGACCAGAGTGAACCATTCTTGAATCAGCTTCTCTTCTTCATCTTTATCGCTTCCTATTTTAACAAATAACGTGATGTGTACGGGGTGAATTTAATTAGTTTGCAAGAAACAAGAGCAAAAATGTACTGATTCATGATTCTCTTCCGATGCTCGAAAACAAAACTGTTATGGTTCTTGCAGACTCAAGAAGAGTTTAACATTAAACAAAGATTTTTTTCTCTGTTTTCTCATCGTAATAGTCTTACCCGTCTCCATGAGTTTCCTGAGCCTCTTCTCTGCGATGGCAGCTCTGCTGTCTATGTGCTTCTGTTCTGTTTCCAGGGCTTGAAGTTCACTCATTACATACTGATTGGTGTCCTGCAGGCGCTAGCCAGGAAGTACCACAGGAAGACGTACATAAAACCAGACAAGAGAGCAACAGAGAAACAGAAAGACAGAAAGAAAGAAAGAAAGAAAGAAAGAAAGAAAGAAAGAAAGAAAGAAAGAAAGAAAAAAAGAAAGAAAGAAAATGTGTGATGTAGATGATGACGAACAGATGTTTAAAAAGAATAGTGAAAGAGTGACATTGACAAAGACAAATAGAGATGACAGACAAACAATGAAACACAAAGGTAACAGAACAGAACAGAGAACAAAACATGAAAAGGAAACAGTGAGAAAAGGAAAGGCTTGATTTAATGATGAGAACTAATCATGGGATGGCAAAAGCTCATGCATCAGGATTGGAGAGTAATGATGTGCCAACAGACATTTTCATTTCAATATTGCGAACACAACTATTTCCTTTAATTATAGACCTAACATTGGATACTTTTGTCATTTATACACCGTAAAGTATTGAAGTCATACTGACCATTGTCTCTTTCTCTGCTGGTTTACCATCCTTGGTTGTTTCGTGGGATTCTGCATTTTAAATTGAGAAAACATTAGGGGAGTATAAGATTAGGGGAGTATAAAATTAGTTATTTAATGCTAAAACAGAGAGTAAGACCAAAGCGGTTTCAAAATCCAAAAATAATGTTTGTTGATACAGTAAGAACATACAGCCACGGAAAAAGTTAAGAGACCATTTCAAAATTATTTTCTGCATTTCTGAATTTACTATTCAGAGGTGTGTGTTTATGTAAAATTATCATTTTGGTTTCATTTGGTAAACTATTAACAATATTCCTCCCATGTTTCAAATAAAAATATTTTTTCTATTTGCATTTATTTGCTAAATGAAAAACAGGTCAAAATAGCTCTGTATTTTTTCAGACCTCAAATAATGCAAAGACGTTCATATTTACTTTAAAGCAATACAACAGTAAAATTTGTACATGTATTTAGGAAGTTCAAAAAGAAGAATTATGTGTTAACCTGTATTTTATCACAGTTTTGAGTTTTGTCATTTTGTCAGTCTTTCACATTGCTGTTGGGTGACTATTTTACTCCTGAGGTTTGATTTTGTTGAAATTCAACAGACAATGGACACCCCACAATACATCTAGAAATGGTGATTAAATGAAAATTTAGATGGTCTCTTAAGTTTCCGCAGTTGTGTATGACATTACCAGCACTTTCTCTGGCAGCTGTCCAGCCATTTGTACCTTCATCTGTCGGCTCACCTTTACCTGTCTACAATTAACAAAAATTACATCATTATGAACATTTTGAATGAATGAAGGTATATTCGGTTACTAAAACATAGGACAAAATATATGTAGAGAAAATTCATTACAAACAAAGATGGTAACCGAAAAGGTGTAGGCTGAAGCCGTGGCTTGAGGTGATCTAATGTCTAATGTTTAGAAAATTTGAATGTAAAACACAATAAAAGGTAGTAATCTTATCACTGTCCATAAATAATACCTAAACATCCTTAAAGCATGTTAAATGTACTTAATATAACTTGTTTTAAAAGAATATTTATTGCATTTAAAAACATACCAAATATTTTTCCTGTTGTAATCAGTTTATTAGAATTTATACACAAGGCAAAGTAGGTCAAAAAATACTTTTTAGCATCCCTTACCTCTTTTGAATCTGGCTCATCTACGGATTCACTCCTTATCCGTGAGCGGCGTTTCTTGACCAGATCTGCGTCTCGTATGTGCGACAAGCCTGATTTAGAACCCGCCGCGTTCGACCGAGGAGGGGCCACTGGAGTATGCAGACCTTCACCCGCCTCTGTTTGCCTCTCTGATGCCTCCTTAATACCCTTCTCATCCACCCTTTCTGAACGCTTAGTCCGGGGTGGAGGAACGAGACTTCCGTTAGGCTTTGCCACAGTATCTGTTTCATCCTCTCCCTGCCGATCCCTGTTGTTACTCTCTCCAGACAGAGCTCCAGCTTGCAGCCTTTCGGCACAGAATTTAGCTGCCACGTGCACATCCGGCCCATGGTTGGGTTCAGCCACGGCATAGCTGGATTGACTGTTGTTCTGTTCGATCTGCAGCACGCTCAGTTCCTGCCCAGTAAAGTGTGTGCGAATTTGGCACAGGTAAGTCATGACGATCAATCGATCTGGGACGGAGAGGAGCACCATGTCCGAAGGCTCCAGGAGACGGGAGATTCCCAGTGATGCAAAACCATCGAATGCCTAAAGGAGGTGCAGGATGCAGGCATGATTTATGTTCACACAACATCTAAAAAATAACTTACGTATTGTGAACTGATGAAAACCCAACTTACGTTTTTGTTGTTTTGCTTTATGTTGTGAGGCTCTAATGTAGCAAAGTCACTGAAAAAACAATAAACAGGTCAGATAAAGAAAATATATATTTCTTGCAGTGTTTTATTCTTGTATGTATACTTTTGTCATTGAATTTTTAAGTAGTTTGATACTTAAATGATTAATTTACTATCATAAATCAACAAACATGAGAACATTTGCATTTGAGAGATATTGCAAATATTTTAATTTTGTATTAATTTCATACATTATTTTAATTATATTAGTATTATGATTATAATTTTTTTCAACTGAAGAAACTGAAACTCAATTGAACATTGAAAATTTTGATCATTTTATGTCAGTTGAATAATAAAATGAATCATACTGGTTTACAGAGAATCAGCATTGAACAAGGGAAAAAAGACATGAATCAAATCTCACATTAGTTCAGGGTTGAAGTGATGCAGAATAGCACAGAACCCGAGGCCGTTACGCCAGGAGGTGCTGAAGTTTGTAATTTTAATTCCCTTATAGTTCTTAGTGATCTCCTGACACCATTCCAACAAAGACAGACTGGAGTTCACCAGACCAGGACTGGGCAGTGGATTGGCAAACTGTGTAAAAAAACAGATTTAAGTTTGCTAAAATACCACCTCTAAAGGACAAAATCAAGAGAAACACTCACTTCCCAAGCAGGTGCCTTTACTCCTGTGAGGTCCACCGGTGCTGGAATTTTCCTTTTGATCCGCTTTTGAGCCGAAAGTTCTTTGGATGTGTCTAGAGTGGTCTGGCCGTTCACATGCACGCGTTCTGGGCTCTTAGATGGAGTCTCGCTTTTAGCTTCTGGGGTCATAATATGGGATTCCGTTTCCTGAGGTGAATCAGACCTGTCAAAAGAATGAAGTTACAATTTCAGCGCTTTTATTATAAATATTCAGTTCCTTATTGATATGTTTGTTCCCCTTGGTTATAAAATAAATATCTAACAGGCTCTATCAGACCCTTCTACAGCTTAATGTAAAGACATGCAATTATTAAATATACTTTATAACTTATGTATCTAAATTTGTGGACACACATGTGTACATTTTTAGGCAAACTTTTAATAAATTCCCATCAAGACTAAATATGCAAAAATAAAGCTGAATTTGAAAAGTCCAATTGCAAAAACATGATTTAGAAAATTTTATTTTATATTGTGAATTACATTTAACATCAGTCAAACTGCAGTGGGGTTGTTTTGACTAAGTAATAATAACTCAAAAATACAGCTAACCAACACAATAAAAACATGATAACACAATACAAAACATAAGTAAAAACTTATGTTTTTTATAAGTTTGTTTTTGCAAATGAACTCTAAATTTCTTTACGTGCCACTCAAAACTTACAATTTATTTTGCATTGGAGATGGGCTCTCCTGTTCTGTTTCTTCACTTTCATCAAAACCTAATTCTGTCTCTTCCATTTTCTCAGGTTCAGCTGTTGTTTCTGAGAATAAACATTCAGTCTTCTGTTTTGTAGGTATAACATCTGCTGAATCTTGGCACTCCACTGTCATACATTTCAATGGTTCACCTTGTTCTTTCTCGTTTGATTGAGTATTTTCATTTAAAACAACATCCGAATCATTTGGTTCTTTTTGGCTATCATCTGACCCAGCATCTGTAGTCCTACAGATCTCAAGTAACACTGAGGAAGTCTGAGACTGACCCGTATCTGTCTTCTCATTGCATGTAACTGTGATCTGCTCTAAAGAAATCTCTTCATCTCCAGAGATCTCTGTCTTGCTACAGACGTCCTGATCTACATCTGGCAGTATCTCATGATCAGTTGACTTATTGCTGGTCTTCAGTTTCAAGGGGGGGGAGGGAGGAACGTCAAAGTCCAACTTGCTGGGTATCAAACGTTTTTTAGTGCGTAGAGCTGGAGGTTGTGGGGTGTCCTCTTCTGACATTTCAAAAATTTTTGCTAAAAGAACGCTCTCCTCGGAAGGATCGTCATCCCTTGGACAAGAACTTTCTGTATCTTTTAAGAGCTCCGTGGCTTTTACAGTCTCATGATGTCTTTCAAATTTAGGAGAAGGTAGGGGCCATGGAACCACAGAGCTCCTTGGGGAAACGTCCTTTCCAGAAACAACATTCTCATCGATATTTATATCTTCAGGTGTTACAAGAATGCTCTCTGAAAGAGTTATTGCCATGGCGATGACAGGGCAACTCTCTTTTTCCATCTCAATTGTTGAAGTGACGTTCATATGTGTGCCGTCTGCAACAGCGCCCTCTAACGGTGACATGTTACTTTCCCTCGTCTCTTCTGCAACATCCTTGTATATCTCATCAGTTTTTACAGCTGCTGTCACTTTGTGTAAATGTAAAGGAGCTGTTCCCTTTTCAGTGCTTTGTGGGGCAACCGCATGCCTGTTAGCAGCTGTGGAAACAGTATCTTGATTTATAACAGGGCCGACTTCCTGCAAAGGCACCGGGGGTGCTGACTGCATACTCTCGTCTTTACAGCGCGGGACAAGTTCGCTTGGGCTTTTTAAAGTAGTATGCATGGATACGATGTCTTGTTGTGGTTCTGTTGACAAGGCAGTCTGAGGTGGTTGCGGCATCTGTATGCCCTTAAATTCTCTTGTTTGTGATATTGGAGATATTATGGGTTCCTGCAGTCTGTGAGAAATTAAACACCAGAAAATGATTTCAAAATGTTGCACTGCCTGCCAAAATATTTCAGTTAAAATGCAATTAAGTATAAAAGAAAGGACGAATCAGAAAGCACAATTGCGTAGCAGTTAGACCATAGACACCATGTAACATTTTTTAATAATGTTCTTTTTGCAAGCCCGCAGCAGGAATTCCACAATACACAAACTGCTAAAATGCTGTTTAGTGCATTTTAAAAACCACAGAGACTCCAAAAATCAAACAATCCAAAAGTGCAAACATAGCGATTATACACGAAAGCCACCACAAAATCCCACTTTATATTATGGGCTTGCACAATATTCTGAATCTCAATCTCCTACGGACCACACAACATAAAATGAATGACATTATGCTTTCACATAAACATTATAGTGCATCAATTAAACACAAATGCATTTGCATCGAACACAAAGACACCACAGCCCAATCACAAAAAAAACAACAACAATGTAATACGACCAGAACGCCCAGACAGTCCACAATCCAGTGCAATGCCGAAATCAAGCTGTTCATTTCTCAACAATCATGGGATGTCCCATGCACTTACCCTCCATCCATATACAGCTCAGCAAGCCACACCGTCCCTAAGTCTTCCTGACCTACTTCGAATTCCAGCTCCTCCTGTAAAGCCTCCTCCAGTGCCAAAGGCATTAAATCTGCTGCTTTTGTCTTGCCAGAATTCGTCTGGTCTCTGGCAGTTTTACTGGGCGGACGCTCATCACATTTGTTTTTGTCTGGACTTTCACCTATTGCTATTTCCTTAATGTCTACTTCTTTCAGCACAGGATCTATTTCCACATAGATAATGCTTTGGATATTTTCTTTAGGAGTTACATTGCCTTGTGTTGTTATAAGTTGATCTTCATCTTTCTCCACATGTGATTCAAATTCCAATTCAGTCTTCACTTCCTCCTTCCAATTTCGTCTGTCTCCTAGCGGAGTCAAGATATGGGATTGATTCTTGGTGCTTCTTTTGCCCTCGGCTTCAAAATCTACAGATTCTCCGCTTTGAGTTTCTCTAGCAGCCAGCTTCAGGCACTCCACTAGACTCATACCCAAAGGCTCTATTTCCCTAATGTCCTGTATCGGTATTGTATCTTTAGTAAGATCTTCTTTCGAATCGCTGTCAGACTGATACTCTTTTCTGTCACAAAAGGGCTCAGGTGGGAAAATTGCAACCACATTTTCATCTAGATTGTCCACAAGTGCGTCATCTTGTACATCTGTTTCTGCTGAACTTGGTTGCTGAAGTATAGATGCCATGGTCTCATAACTAAAGGATTAGGACATTTAAATGACACAATTACATAACACCATGGGGAACAAATGATTTAAACTTGAAAATCACCAGCCAAAAAGCAAGCGTTCCTTATTCATGCATCTTGTTTCAGAAACAAGATGACAGTATATACAACAATTACATATGATAACAAAAGAACATCTATACAACATTGATGTGCAGGCTTCCTTGTAAATGCACAATAAGTATCACAACAACAGCCAAGAACAACCAGTGTTTAAAAAAACTGAAATTATAGCCATGCAAGAGCTGAGGCAAAAGTCTCAGATCCATCCCACACTTACCCTTTGTACAGAACACCAAAAATCCCCCTAATGATTCCTCCCGAAACATCTTGCTGTTCAGAATCGTTTTCCTCTAAGTTGCTGTCGGTTCCTACATCAAGCTCAAGTCCAAGTTCAAGTTCAGTCTCTTTCCCTAAACCGTCACCTTCAGTCTCCAGACCAACATCTTCTGCTTTTTGTTCATCTTCAGTGGTCCGAATAGTCTCCCTGTCAGTTTGCAGCATCACCTTATCCTTTGACTTCTCAATCTCTGTGATCTTCTCTTCTTCAGTTGTGTGGACTAAAATCTCAGGTTCTATTTCTCTGGTATCATTTTTATCTTGTTTGTGATGTGAAAAAGATGAGGCAAAAGAATATTCTGGTTCCTCTTGCTTGGTTTTTGTGGTTTCTTGTTCAAGTTGGCTGTCATAGACCAAAAAGTTTAAGTCACAACAATACTTTTTTCAGGCTTGATAAATAAATAGTTTCTCAGTTCTTATTCAACAATTATGTAGTGTGATCATAGACGTAGTATAAAAGTGCCATTATACAGTAGTTATGGACAAACCCATGCAAGTCCAGATAGTCCGCACTCCACACGATACATCATGCAATGAGGTAAAAAAACCTCACCCACTTACCCTCCATCCAAGATCCCTTTGTCTGGCATTGTCTTTGCAGTGGTAACTTCTTCTTCCTCTTCCTGTTTTGCCTTCTCCTCTAAAGTGGCCCATAAGAGATTCTCTGTTTCAAATGTGCCTTGTGTCTTTAAATCCCTTGCGTCCGACTCAACATCCAGAGGCGGGTTTGAGGTCAATGGAGTAAGAGCCTCCAGATGCAGTGACGTCCTGTTGTCCTTTTGAGCAGGTGAGATCTCAGGCAGTGAAGGTCTTAAGCGGACTGCTACACTGACTTTCACATTAACCTTTTGTTTCTTCTCCTCAACGGTTTCAGTTGGTTTTGGTTTAAGATCAATGGAAGGATTTGGCTGGGATATGGGTTCTTCTAAAATGACTTCCGGTTGTCTTAGCTCATCGTTGATTTCATGAACTGCTTTGTTTTCACTGTGAGGCAATGAAGGGGTTTGTTAAAATATTTCACCTACCTTGTTTTAGTATTGCTCAAACATGCAGTCATGAACCCTAATTCACTGTAATTTACCTGCTATTACAGTTAAAAATATGAAGCCAGAATCAGCACAATTTTACATACAAAATATCATATCAGCCCTTACAAATTAAGTATACTTCAAATTAATTTAATTAAGTATCAATGTCCTATTAGTATACCATTAAGTGTACTGTTTCAATACTTCTTGAGGCTAAAATAGCCCATTTTGTAATTGGTAAAAGTAGGCCCATACTCTCTAAGTATGCTTTAAATGTAAAACCAGTAAAGGAGAAGTACTCAACTACTTTATGCTGTGTTCACACCAAACCTTGATCTTTATTACTCGCGGGAAAAAAATATTTTACCTGAGTGACGCGAGCTGACAAATATTTTCAGATTTCTATTTTTTTTTTACTAAAACCTCCAGCTAAAAGCACACTTGAAAATACTTATTTTCTGTAAGGGATATCGTATCATAATTGGTTTACCTTTACCTTACCAAACACAAACTCGCTCTCTTATTTAGATAATATTCAAAGAGACACAAATATGAGAATCAAGGGCTGGCTATGAGTAGACATTAGAGATTGTTCAGAACTGGTCAGTTACAGTTGTACTTAGGTATTTATCTGCCAAACTTTTCTTTCCCACAACGCACTTACCCTGCATCTAAATTCTCTGTTGAGGTCACTTCAGTTACATCTTTTGTTGGTCTCTCATGTAGTTTTTTGTGCTTGTGTATTTCCTCTTTTCTTGCTTGATTCTCCAGATCTTTCACTTTCTCTTCCAGAACACTCCAGATGGGAACCTCTGCTTGGACAAGTGAGATGGACTCGGTACCCTTCAGTGTTGACGCTGTACTGTCAGTCTCATCTACCATCGACTCGTCTTTTTCAGGTTCACTAACTGCTGTAGTTTGTTCTGAGGTGGATTCATTGAACTGCAGGTTTTGGAGATGAATTGAAGCATGTTGTTTAGAGAGATCAAAAGTCAGAGGGGCAGTATCCTTGATCTTGTTGATGCTGGGTCCTTCAGATGCTGGAGGGACACCCTGAGTCAAATCCATTTCAGTTTTACTGAGTGAAAAACAGGGAAGAGAAAAGTAGGAAAGAAAGAACTTGGTTATAGATTGAAAAAGACATAAAAGTCAGAAATGAAGATGTAGCCTAATATCCCTTTAATGCTTTCATATATTAATGTTCTTGTATTTTTTGTTACTGATAAAAAGATTTCCTATTTTCCTTATTTATTCATACACATTTAATTTCAAACCTGTTTGACTTTCCTTCCTCTGCAGAACACAAAAGAAGATATTGTTTTTAAGGGTTATACTGCCTACTGGTCATATGTGTTTTTTTGGCTTTTGGAAGACCTCATCCACTCAATATTTCCCCATTCAATAACATTCATCCATAGATTTCTGAAGAATGATGTGGGTGATGTAATTATAATTATATATCTGTATGCTGCTTATATCGAACAGTTATAATATGTTATCTATAAAAGAGCCTGTTAATGTTCCTTAACCATAAACTGAAAGTTGATATGTGCAACTATTCAAATTAGCTTCTCTGTGGAATAGATATGAGTTTATTGAGACAGGAAAATGAAAGAGGGTGACACAGAAACAGCCACGGAGAGTTAAAGATTTGCTGTGGGATAGTCTGAAGGCTGCTCCATACTCACTTTTCCTCTATCACTAGAATATTTTCCAGATGATCATTTTGGGATACAGGGACATCTTCCACCCACATGGATGCAGGGATTTCTTCCACCCGCTTCTCTTCGCCTGGAGAACATTTCTCAACTTCAGGTTCTTGCTGTTGAGGCGCTGTGCTTGGTGAAATGTTGGGGATTTCTTGCTCTGTTGGAATAACCATAGTCGATGCCATGTGTTTCATAATTTTATCCTCATCTGACTTGTTGAGGTATGCGCAAAGCATATCATCCTCCACATTCTGTCTGGTTGGTTCCTCTTTCAATTCGACTTCAATTGATTCTGCTTGTGCTTTTTCTTGGTGCTTTACTAAGTTATTATCATTCATCGATGAGGTTTGAACCAGGCTGGTCTCCATTGGAAGTTCACTATCAATCCCCAATTCTGATTTAATGAGCTGTATTTCTTTTGAAACTAGTGTTTCTTTTCCAAGATGCCTGTCAACTGTATCTTTAAAGGGCGGTGAGGTTGTGAACACCGTATCAAAAGCCTCCGATTGGAAATCTGGCTCTTCCTCAGCCAGTGGTGGTTTCTCTGCAATAAACTTTTGCAGATTTTCCTCCTGATCGTCTTTTGTATAAGTGGATTTCAAGTGCATCGACATGGGTGGCATTGATGGAGTAGAGAATGGGTGTGGAGGTGGGACAGTCCCGATGTCAAGTTCCTCAGATGCTTCCAAAGTCTGTACTTCAACTGCTTGTTTGCCAACAGGCCCAAAACTGGGGACAAAGATATTTGGTGTCAAAGGAGGAAAAATATGGGACGAGGTGGGATTTGGCATTTGGTGGGATTAAATGCGGCCTTTCTTTAGAGAGCACTTATTGCATTACAGAGATTTTAGTGGCACAACAAACGGCATAGATGCAGGGTTGCGGTGGTGAGGAAAAGCCATGGCGAGATTAAACATCTGCACTCTGCAAACTGATAGTGGCTGGTTTCTTTAATACCCATTAAAAGATCATGCATCTTCCCTTATTGTCATCTTTCAGGAACACACTCTATGTTTATCATTTAGACGTCACATGTCTAAAAAAAAATGTGCAAAAGCAAAAACATTGCAAAAGCACTCAAGCAGGGAAGTGTATAATTTTATTATATACAGGTATTAGATTATATATTAACAATGTCACACAGCCAACAATATAGAGCACATTCACTTCACCAATTGGACCAGATCCATGCAACCACTATGACAGAAAACTGGCCTTTAAAGGGATAGATCACCCAAAAATGATGATCACCCTTAAGATCGTTGTTAACAAAACAACTGCGGTACCCATTAACTTGCATTAGTTTTGTATCTGTACAATAGGACTGAATGGGTACAACTTTTGTTTGGTTACCAACATACATCAAAACAGATTTGAAATGAAGAGTAAATGATGACAACATTTTCTGGGTAAACTATCCGTTTACATTTCCAATCTAAATAGTAAAATCATGGTCTACAATGAGCTCACCTTCTGACAGCTCTGGGCTCTTTTCCTTTAGTGCTGATTTCAGTGTAAACAAAGGAAGGAGGTTGTTGATCTGAAATGCTAATGCTGCAGACGGTTTGAGGTGACCGATGCTGCTCCATGCTGGGCTCAGAGTTCTTCAGTCCTTCTGTGATTAAATCTGTGGAACATCATGAATAATGTAAATCTGAATTATCATGAAAAATAAATTATTCTCATGCGATGAAACAATTTAATTAGGACATGTTTGGGTCATTTACATCATTAAGAACATAAATGGAGAATACCAGACATAATTACCCTGAAGAAATGGATTTGTTTGATCCTCCTCTGGAAGTGTATTGAGCTCCCTGGGTATCTCTGTGTACAAGGAAATCCAAATCAAACACAAAACACAATTTAAGAAGCTATTTTAAATGACACTTTTTGTTTTACGAGAAAAAATGAATGTAAAAATTTGGTCCATCCAACTGAATCAGCAGATCAGCGTTGATTTCTAGCCAATAATAAATATTTTATTAACGCCATCTTTTTCAGCTGTTTGGTACCTGGCAGGGGAGCAGAAGGCGGAGGTGAACAGCGGGCAGAAGCTGTGAAGGAATCTGAAGCTTGCAGGTCAACAGCAGGGGTGCATGATGACAGAATTAATGGGGTAGAAGAAGCAGGAAGAGGTTTGCTGGTGGAGTAAGAGAGGAGGGCAGAAGAGGGTGGAGATGGCTTGTAGAGCAATTTAGAGGGGCTGGAGGTTTCGCACAGAGCTTCAAGATCTGGCGTGCTTAGCAAAGGAACAGTGGTCACAGGTTCATAAATAGCGCCACAGAATAGAGCCGGTGAAGTGCCCATCTTCTGTTCATTTAGCTGAGCAGATACTGAATGAGAAAGGAAGAAAATACAAACTGACTTAAAAGAAGCAAAGTTTAGAATAGGAGTAAATGAATCATATCCTTGCTGTCAAAATGAAACCAAACCTGCCACAAACAGGATATTAAAAATCACTGTGTCCTTTTTCACGTTTATAGTTGTCATAGTTGGGTAAACTTCTATAGCGGTGAATGGGAGACTACCACAAATATATTTTTCGTATTCTCATTAGCTCAAATTGCAAAAAAGAAACCTCAACGATAGTGTTTTCACTACTTTTTTATTCCTTGTCATGAAAAATAGTGAATTTGGACATCCAAGGTTTCGGAAGGACAGCAATGATATGCATTTCTACTACTGCTTCTGCTATTTATGAATGTACAATCTTTCCCAATACCTGGCACTGTGCCAGAAGAAGGACAGAGGGTGGAGGTTTGTTCGAGGAGGGCAACAGGAGTGGGGGACACGGGTCGGGCCATATGGACAATCTTGGGCTTAAATACATGGCTGCAGGAAGAATCTGAGACAGAAGTACAATAAAAAGAGGATGCAGATCACACGAAAGAAGATTAGTCAGAAATGCATGAAAAGTGAGAACAAGAGAGCGAGAGAGAGAGAGCGAGAGAGAGAGAGAGAGAGAGAGAGAGAGAGAGAGAGAGAGGGAGAGGCTAAGAGGAAATAGATCTATGTATCACTTCTCCAAAACACGTTTAACTTCTAAAGAAAATTACTTTCCCTAAAAGAATGAAAAAGTTAATCTTCAGATAATAAAACGTTGGTTTGAAATAGACATACAGTACTATTTTGCCCAGGACTTGTACCTTTTAGGACAACAGTGGGTGGAGAGGAAGAGTGAGAGAGAAAGGGATCAGATGGAAAAGCCAGAGGGAGTTTGAGCGGAGGACAGTCAGAGGTCACAAGACCCTCCGAGGCGCTTTCGGAACCTGAGAGTCTTCTTGGAAAAGACACAGGAGCTGAATATAATACAGACATGAAAGACGGAGAAACATTACACTGGTGTAAAACCTATGTTCACGCTTTGTTTGAGAAATACATAGATACACAGACACACTTTTATCATAGGAGTCAACTAAACACTTTCATACGAATGCCGACAAGCCACCAAAAGTACAGCAACTTGATGACCACCAGTGATTTAATAACGTCTATCCGTGGTACCTGAACCAGGGGAGGGATGGAAGATTTTGGGCAGAGCTGGTGGGAGCAAAGCGGTAGTATTATGGTCTGTGTGGGATTCAGGAGGGGCCTGTGGCTGGGCAGGGGGTGGTGGGCGTGGCAGTCTGGAGCGAGCAGGTGATGCCGCAGTGCAGGGGAGGGATTGGCTGGGCGGGGTGGGTAATGGTGGGCGTGATGGTAGGTCAGGGTTACACACAGTGCCAGTCACTGGTCGTGAGAGGATACCAGCAGCATTCCTCTCCTTACCACTGACTGGAGATGAAGATGAGAGATGGAGAGAGAAGGAGAGAAAAAAGCGAAAGAATGATAAGCAGAATTCAGGGAAGAGAAAAATACGATGAATGGTGCTGTGAATTATTATTATAAAATACAGCCAAAACATATAGCATCAACAAAATAAGTTAATTAATTCCCATGTTATTTTAAACCTTGATGCACTTATTTTCTACACAAAAGAAAAAAAAGCATACAAATTTCAATTGAGAAGAGGGTGAGTAAATAATGAAAGACAACCGAATTTCTTTTAAAATTAAAGCAAAATAATTCAGTAAAATTCAAGATGAAAATCAAAGCAATGAAGGACTAAGGATGAATGTGATCATATGCAAAACCACATCATATCAGATTCCAGATAAAATCCAGGAATGCCATTTAAATTTTAATTTATACATTCGGTTTAATAGATTTAGATTAGTATGTCAAGATGACTGATGATTGACATGATGTAAGGAAGAAAAGAGAGAGAGGTATGGAAAAAGCATATGTAAATATAAGTACCTAATGCTGAAGGGCTCTTAAAAGATGCAGATCTCTTTTCTTGGGAACGTGTTGATCGAAGGAGAGGGTGGGATGCTAACAGTGAGAAACAGAGAAGGGGAAGTTCTAGCATGTGAGGAAGTATGTGGTTACGGTAACTATGGTAAAAGAAAAATGTACATGCATTAGCAGTGATTCATGCAAGGTCTGAGTAAAAGAGTTTACAACTGGAACGAAAGGTTATAGCAAACAGACTATGGAACATGAATATGTATGGATGTGCTTAAACAAGTTTAGGTTTTTTTTTGTTGGGTTGAAAAGCCGGAAACTGTTTCATAATTACATAAAATACGTGTAATTAGATTTTTAGAATGTTACAAACTTTCCAGACTTTTGGACCCCCATATGTATGTACAGTATATGTACTGTATGTATTTCCCTAGTAATACCTGGAACTGCAGTATTTAAATGTATCCCAGTACTGGATCTTTTATCCTCTTCTTCATCACTTTCATTAAAGTCATCTAGGTTTCCGATATCTGTTGGTTTTACGCTCATCAAGCTGGCGAGACTTTGCATGTCCTCGTCCCTGCCATAAAAAAATTATCAGAAAATGAAGAAGTGAGAAAAGTTTACAAATTCACCAGAATTTGGAGAGGAAGCATGCACTATTGCATGCATGCATAAAGATTTTATATTGTTATTTTGCTTCCATTGTCATCCCCTATTTAATCCTCTCATGGTATTAATGTTTTTGTTACTCAGTCAATGTTTGCAGGTCTAGAGGACCCACAGCATTACCGCGGTTTTCTAAATTAACAGAGCTATAGGGCAACACAGACAGAACACAGGGTTTCCTCTGTGTTCCAGTGTGTAGTTTTTTTAAGAATCTATTGACAGAAATGCAATATAATATAAATAAATATGTCTTCAGAGGTGTATATAGACCATACATAATTAAGTGTTATGTTTTTATTTCTATCTACATACACCTCAGGTCCCCTTACTTGGACCCGAGTTGTTTCTACGGTAACCCTAAACGGACAAACTGCTCTACAGAGTGTGTTTCATAAGTACCTTTGGCAAAGAAGTGAAAACATGAAACGCGTGCTGTGTCAGCCACCATAATGCTTTGAAAGGAAAGGGGGAGGGGTGTGGTGTGGTGAGCCGTTGGTTACAATAACGCAACTACACTGCTAGATGTCGCCAAAATCTTCAAATTGCTACTTTAAATCACATTTATTAAAAAATGTCTTAAAAAATGATGAAAATGATTATCTGAAATAAATGAGGTTGAAAAAAATGTATCGCATAATTTCCCTAGTAAACATTTAAAACAGGACCCATACACCACAAAAAGGTTAACTTTTGATAAATTACCCGAAACCCCTAATACTTCGTATGAAGAAAGCTCAAAGGATCAGTGGGTTTACCAGCTTTTTCTGAGAAAACAGCAAAACCTTACAACCTCAAACTTTTTAGAGACCCCACTGTATTCTTTTGGAAAATGCTTTTTTACATGAAGCCCTACCCAAATGTATAATGGGCAAGCAGCCACTTTACTTTCTGGGATGAAACTTGCTCTAAATATTTGTGAACGGAGTCAAGCAATGAGTATCCTCATATGAAAAATGTTCTTAATATATGCATAAGGTTTCCAAAACTAAATTGCTGTGGTCTCATCTCACATTATTAAACCCCATTATGGAACATTGCATGCTGAAACAAAACAGCGCTCTAGTTTCTAAGCAAACGTGAGGATGATGTCATCGCGTAATAAAGGTCAGCTTCATGAGGATGAGGTCAACAGCTGTGGAAAAACTCACGTAGCTTTACCCTCCTTAAGAAATACACAGGATAAGGAGAGCTTTAGCGTGGCCTCCACCACCTTGACTGACAGAGGCTTCATTTTGAGGGTGAGGTCTGTCTGAGAGTGTGTTAAACTGGCAAATTTCTTCATGTTCAAATCAACCGATGCCAGAACTTTCCGACTACCCTTTGCAGTCTCCTGTTGAACACCAGAGAAGAGTGTTATGCTATTACTTGCTATTAATTTCTCTTTTTATACACATGTAGTAAGTTCTTTGATATAAATGAGAATATATCTGTATACGTATAATGGTTCAATACCCCTAATGAAAAATGCAACTTTCTAAATTAATATTTAAAGAGTTTCACTGCATCTTAACTTAATCTCTAGATATGATAGTGGCACTCACATTCTCAATAACAAATGTCCAGTCTTTGTCTTCAAACTCATCTGCATGCGGGTCCTGTGAATTTCTTTTTTTAGCGATCTTGCAGTATCAACAAGTATTAATAATAAGCATTAAACCCATCATTCATTTGCAATAAGTGTCTTACCCTGTAAAGTGTGACAGTAATGTCTACATTCTCAGGTACAGGCCACACTACCATTCCTCTGTATGGATTCTTAATACCCGGTTGCCATGCTTGAAGCTGTTAAAAAATAAAGGACATACAGTCATAATAATCTCTGTGGCAAAACATTGTTATAAATCATTTTATTTTTTTAATTAGCATTTTATTGTTCTGACAAAAGCTAAAATAGTTCACCCAAAAATAAAAAATCTGTCATCATTTACTCACCCTTTTGTCATTTCAAGCCTGCATGACCTTCTTTCTTCCGCAGAACACAAAAGAAGATATTTTAAAGAAAGTTGGTCACCGAACAGCGCTGGCACCCATTAGCTTCTATTAGACGCAAAACGCAATGCGAGTGAATGGGTGCCAGTTACCAACATTCTTCAAAATATATTTTTTTGTGGTCCACAGAAGAAAGAAAGTCCTACAGGTTTAAAATGACATGAGACTGAGTAAATGATGACAGATGTTTTAATGTTTGGGTGAATAATCCCTTTAATAACTGGATTACTGAATTTAGTCCAGTCTAGTCATGGACTAAATTACAAATACTTTTGTTATTACTTTAAAATCTGGGTCTAAACATATGTCTGTCTATAAACACAATATTTGTACAAAAGCATTTATTGATTAAAATAGTTTATCTTGGTACCTTGGAGCAAATGCGTCTGTTCCTTCTTGTCCATACCACTCTCAGCTTGTCTGGCTGCCTGAAAAATAATAATAATTGACAGACTGAGTGGCTTGTTACAAAAGTTGTTTTTAATATTGGCTCAATGACAAAGACACTTTTTTTATGTGTGTCTAAACTATTAGAATACCGAAAATACCCACAATGTGTTGGGAGTCTGAGACGCGCAGACACATGCACACACACAGACCCCCATACACACACACACACACACACACACACACAAACATGCACAGTGATTATCACTGAGAAGCACACATTTACAGTAAGATAAAGGAGAGAGAAACACAGGTTAAATATTAAACAGACTATAAATTCCTATATGCGATATTAACTAAGTAAAACTTTCAAATTCTAATTCTAATTCTTGTCATTCTGTCAGTCTTTCACATTGCTGTTCGATGACATAATGTCACTCCCAATGTTTGATTTTGTTGAAACTGGAATGACTAAATTACATCTAGAAATGCTGATGAAATAAAAATGGAAATGGTCTCTTAATTTTTCCATGGCTGTAAATTAATGTATCTAAAACGAGGTCAGAACTTTATAATGACAACTAACTAATTAATTCCAATAAACTAATAAAGCTTTAAAAACAAATGCATGGAAATCGTCTCATGGAACTCTAAGTGTGCAAAATACATATACACTTCTGCTTTTGGCTAAATAAGCATGCCATTTGGTAACTCATTTTCATATATGAGCTCATTGTACATATTTAAGCAGCTCGCCATCAACGGCAACGCTGCATCTGTTTTAAGAATTGGAGGAAACTAAGAAAGGTCACATGATCGACCTGACTCACAACAACAGAGGGGGGGGGGTTGGCCTCCGATCTGCAAACCACAAAGCCTGACTGGTGTTTACAAACAACTGTTCCTCTTTAATCACCGCAGCTTATATTTTAGGAAATGATGGTTCTATTACAGAATATACCACAATGATTTTCATTGAATGCTAGAGAAAGTAAAAACACTTTAAATCCCAATGACCAAGATGTCAATTTCCAGTTTCGCAGAACAGCTGGATCTGATCTGATACACAAAGAGAAGAGAGACCCAGCTTTCACTCGGGTTACAGCTACTAATAGCAAGAGGGCCAAATATTACCCCATCAGAAAACACTCTGCAGTGTCATACTTCAGCTGTTCAATATCTCTTGCTCACACCCTCTGCAGCTGTGGCGTAATATCAATAGACTTTGAACGTTATAATGAATCACAGCTGTAGCACAACTCATCCCGTGAGTTGCTGATACGAGATCAGACTTGTTTACAACAAAACATACAAGGATGTCTGTAGTTGTCTTCTCGACTTTGAAATGTATTCCTTCTCTTTATAACGGTTTCTAAAGAAAGTTTCACAACACATGTTTAGGACAGCAAAAATGCAGGATACTTCCCTTTTAATGTAGCAACAAAGCAAAATGTAGGACATTGCCCATCAGCAGAGAGTTTAAGTAGATAACAACAATTAAAATGATATGCTGGTGGTTTACTATTAACCAAATGTAAACTTTAAATAACAATAAACTATATTCAAGAGTAAATATTTATGTCCCTTAACAGTTCAATTGAAGCCTATAATTAGAAAAATCTACCCAGGAACATTTTCTGAATTGCAGCGACAGAGATCATTCGGACCAGCAAAAACATGCATATGATTCATGCCTTATATCACAGAGATAAATCAGAGATATGGCTTTACAGTAAAAGGCAGAAATTACTCTGTGATTCACTTTGTACAAGACGCAGAAGAAAAGCTATTGCATAACCGAAGATTGCCTTGTTTTCCAAACTATGACATGCTCAGACAATTTTCCCAATAGTCAATATCGACAAAACTCCCTAGAACACCAAGTCGAACCAGTTCTTTGTGATTATGTGATTGGCTTATACTCTAAGTGTGAACTGAGAATCTTTTCCCACCATTAAAACATTTTGTAATCCAATCAGACTGAATCCCTCTGATCTTCCTGTCATTTGCAGATTAGAACAGACATTAAACATGTGTCACTAATGAATGCGAAGACATACGTAACTCTTGAAACACTTCCTATGTGTCAACTGTTTGAGACACACAATATCAAAGAGAGATCTGAAATAATCTAATCATGAATAAATGTAACTGGAATCCACTTTATGAAGCATGCGTTGCAGCTCTCATAATACACTTTATAAAGGGGCCAAACGTGTATAATAAACAAATGCAGAAAAACACAGACCCAGTAATATCTCATAAGTCATGCTGTCAGGTAAATAAACAATGAAACAGTAGCATTGGCATTGGGTATTGCATTCACTTTTTCTGCTTAGGCGAGCACCATGATCATATCTTAAGTGTTGACAGCACGCGTGATAGACGCGGAAGTGGAGGCGTGTGTGTGTGTGCGTGCGAACGTTCTTCTATGTATTTCAAACACCATTCCGCTACCTGAACGTTACATTTATGTGTTTAGTTCTCAAACACACCAAAGAACCGCGCATAAATTAAATAGTATACACTGTATCCGCATAGTCATGTTTCAGACAGAAGAACCGCCCCACTGCGTATTTAAGAAACAAGCGCTATACGAAAGGAAATCCTAACTTACCATTTCTTCGTACATTCCACAACAAGTTCTTGATACGACGCCACGAACTGAAATTTGGTGGCTTTTTTGCCAACTCTTTGCAGTCTTTTCCACACTGAAGTCATTCTTCTGTGGAAAATGCAGTATCTGCGGATGAAGTCGAGCGCATGGAAAGGATATTGCCGTACAGTCCCGCCACTTGACAGAAAGTACAAAAGTAAAAACGCCTCAGAAAGATGTCCTTCAGATTAATCGTAAAGTCAAACGTTTGTGGTGATAAGCACGAGCAGCCCTCATGCGGCTTCAGCACCACCGAACTGTCGCCATCCAGTAAAGACCATTTACGGAAACGACTGCATCACGTTACATACTAGATGAGAACACACTTTCTCTATGTATTGCAATAAGTTGCCTTGATGTAAAAATATATAAATAAATAACAAAATGCGCGTCAACGACTTCTTATATCCGTAATTACAAAGCAGCTGTTGGAAAATAAAATTATAGTCCTCCTGATGGCAGTGAATAAAGTAGTCTCTCTCTCTCTCTCTCTCTCTCTCTCTCTCTCTCTCTCTCTCTCTCTCTCTCTCTCTCTCTCTCTCCCTCGTTTGCTGTTGCAGTTTGATCAGCACGTAATGGGAAGGGTTATGCAAACACGTGTGATGCAGCAATATGCAAAACCCTCCCGATTGCCTTCAGGTAGACAACTGATGGTGACACAGGGTCAAGAGAAAAGCAGGGGTTGCGCGCTGTCAAAAAAGCATTTTGTATGATTATTTATGACTATGAAGGTTTTAATTACAAGTGTAATAAATGCATTTTTATCAGTCACGCTGAACTAAGTAAAGCAGCCATGTGGGGCTGTCCAGTCCTTGATCACATGGATATTTTTAGTGGAGATTGG
Source organism: Barbatula barbatula (assembly GCF_947034865.1). NCBI lineage: Eukaryota > Metazoa > Chordata > Actinopteri > Cypriniformes > Nemacheilidae > Barbatula > Barbatula barbatula. Next base: position 12,125,259 of record NC_136787.1, on the reverse strand, counting down.
CAGGGGGATTTTTCAGGTTACACAGGTTCTATTTTGGATGGCTATGAGTGAGGGATAAATAGACAGAAGCAGCTGAAGGGATGGACAGAGCGGGGCGGTTTGTGTGAGTTATGGGGGGAGGACAAATTACGGCTCAGCTGATGACCTAGAATCCAAATCTGTGACCCCCCTAGTCATATCCATGTGACTCCAACTCTCCTCCTGTCTGGTGAGTCTAGATCTACTGTTTACTCGAATACTCTCTGCATATTGTTAAAGGTGTTTCTAAACAATCCATGTGTTGTGTTTTGTAGTGCATTTCAACTCAATGACACTGACGGGTCAAAAAACGCGATAAACTAACCATCAATGGTTAGTTTTGAATATGGGTTTCGTGTAATTAGGTACTTGGCAAGTAGACCTATGTCAGCGGAGGAAGATTCGTGGTCATGAGTCTGAGTTTCCAAATCTGACCACTCCTTCCCTAAACATCACAGGCTGAGTGTATATCCTGGTAAGACATGAGCTCATGTAATACGTGCTTACTCACCACGTGGAACAAGTAAGGCCTCGTTCTTATAATGATGTGCCACACCAACCTGGAGCACATGAAAGACAAACAAGCAAACAAACAAGGGGCCCTTTATAAAGATGGCAGTCTCTCACACACTTCATAATTCAGATCCAAAACAAGCTAGATGTGCTGTCTTCCAGACTCTGATTTGGTGATGTTAAAGGACTGCAGAGAAGACTGAATCGTTATTCAAGAAAATGTAAGAAACATAACATAAATCTCTACCTGGCATGTACAACCCTGTCATAATACACGCCTAAAACATTTCACAGAAGGTTGAAAAGTGTATATATTTCATGTTAATGTGACAGAACAGATAACAACTTATGACCTTCGGATTAACTTTAACAGACATGCCTTATTGGGAGTAGCATCTAACAATATCTTACATCTGTGTTATTATTTATAGAGGCATGGGAGAGCTTTCTAGAGGAATGCCACATCCCTCACCCTGCTTACAGACCACTCAATCATACCAAATATGCACCGTTTATCACTGTGCGAGAAATGCTTTGCTCTGAAGAGATAAGTTGGAAAATACACGTAGATTTTCTCATGAGAGTCTGAAGCGTTTGATGACAAAAGCCAAATTTTCTTATGTTCTCATAACTTTGTGACCTTTTGTCTACCTGCTTAAACTCAGAGACCGCTTAGCCTGAATAGAATAATTAATAATGAATAATTGTTTGCTCTTTCTTTGAAAACAAGCGGCTGCAGACATTGGGTATTCAACTCACTGAAAACAGGAAATCTGAGTTCAGATGTTGTGGTTCGCTCACCTGCTCAGCGGTAACCAAAATAAATGTCTGACACATTTATGACCGACTTGTTCTAAACCGAGTATTTTGTAAAGCAAACAGAGATATGGCCCTCAAAATCAATAATCATCCGAAGATTAGTAAAACATAGTTGACATGAAAATCTATAAACAAATGGTTACGTTTATTTTGGAATTGAAATCATACGGCATCACTTTTCAAAGACATGCACTTACTGTGTTACATTATTTCTATTATAAGGCTATGGAAATTCTTGGGTAATGTCTGTCCTTTGTCTCAGTCGGTTGCCTCCTCTGTGCGAAATAACTATTGCCTAATAAGCACATGAGTAGCTGGAATGATTTGTTTATGCGTGTGGCATAATGGGAGAGCTTTTCTCTTCCACTGTAAGATCAGAGTCTCGATCCAAACAGTCAACCTAAAGGTTTTATACAAATGGAGTGGCATGTGTCGACTCATTTACAGAGAATATGACAACGTCCTGTTGACCTAAATAGTTTTAAGTAGATGAAAAGAGTCAGTCAGTGATCTGATCAAAACCATAAAGTAAAAGTTTGCTATTTGAGCTAAGGGCTCAAATCAATATCTATTTACAGATTTCACGAAGGGGAATGAGTGCCATCTATTGGTTGATCTGCCCTTTACAACTGTTTCCTATGACCCAGTTGTTTAAAAATGTTAAAAACATTTAGCCAAATTCTGTGTGTTACTTTGGACTATAGACCAATTTGAAAGATGTAAACACTGGTCCAAAGGCACTTACGGTTTATTTTTTAAATCCGAAATACATAATTACATCTTAAATGTATTCATTTAACATTTTGATTCGGTTATCGCTCTGTTGGTTGTATTTTGTTCTACGTTTGTGTAGTGTTATAAAACTGAAACAAGAAGTTATTCTGGACCAGTGAGTTGGATGGAGTTGGATCAGTGTTTTTACGTCACCCGAAGTGGTCTATATAGAAACTTTCTTTATTTTTAATATTGTATTCAAACACAAAACACAAAACATGGAGACTTTTATACTATGTAGTAACTACGATGTTGAACTTAATAATAAAAGACAGAGGTGGTGGTAAAACAAGTTTTATAATAAAATTATCTTAAATACAGATGGTGATAAAAAAAAACTTTGTGATGGTGAATATTTGATACACGATACATCTATACATAATAGTGAATTTGTGACCACCAAAATATATGCCCAAGTTTAGTGATAGTCCATGTGTACTTCTTATTCCATATGTAGAAAAAACACCCAAGTGTGCAATGCTTCCGGCCATAACATCCTTTTCCTGCCAGTCCTTATCCTGTTTTTCTGACTTCACACGCAATGAAAATTCAATTTCCATGTTGCCATGGAGCAAACCTACAATCGCCATTGTACTAATACCCTACAAAAATAAAATCCTTCTTATACGGTTATAGGACCCCCTTGCAAACAATGGGGCTACGATGGCCCCAGTTTATACAGATGAGGATAATGGGTGATCCGTAACTAAAGACAGCACAAAGTGAATAGTTCATTTAAATAGGGATGTGGAAAGAGTCCTTGATCCACTGGTCCCGAGAGTTCCGAGTTGGCTGAGGAAGTGATAGCAGCGTTACCCCACTCACCCCTTCATTTTCATCCTCCTCCTCCTCTTCATCTTCAGAATAGCCGTTTTCAGTGTTGAAGGAGCTCTCACATAAAGAGGAGGAGATGTCCTGGAAAGCTCCTTTGTATTCTTGTATAGACTCGTATAAAGACCACAATTGGCACAGTAAGGACATGTCTAACTGCCTCAGTCCCACCTACAGAAGACAAAATTAAACATGACATATTTTATACACAGTATGTCACAAGTTAAAACAGTTATGAGTGTAAGTCATGATGAGTACTAGCATTTTAATTACACAGAGGAGGACGAAGCGTAATCCAAAACGCTAGGGTAAACAAACACTTGTCTATTAGGCGTTACTAAATAAATAAAACAATGAAGGTCATATTTAGGACATATACTAATACAGTGAACATAAACTGAACTATTATGGCATTGTCCCATCCTGGTGGTCTGACACTCACCATCTCTTTGCGCAACACAGCCAGCGCTGCGTCAAGGTTTGCGGGTTTACTGCGGCCGAGAGCGTCGCTCACTCTGGACTTGCTGATGTCCGCCTGGATGCGCGTCCTCTTGCTGTACACCTTCTCGATGTCTCTCCAGGATCCCCCGCTTGAGTTCAAAATGCCACTCAATCCTTTGGGTAACGGTGGCAACCCGTCGATGGCACAAACGCTTCCAGCCGGACAGTCCGGTGAACTTGACTGAAACCCGTTCATCTCCGATTTCAACATTTTCCTTGTAAACTAGATATATTTTACTCCCTTTAACACCCTTCTAGGCTCAATGCTATTTCAGAAGATTCAACTAAAAAGAATAAAAAACTATTTTGCTATAGAGAAGATGATAAAACGGTGTCCAATTCTGCAGTTGTCAGGTCCGAAAACTTATTTCCGGTCTAATTCCATGCGTTACTAAACTACTGGCTTAAACGTAATTACTAGTACAACCTCGTTACTGTGTAGCAATGGATAGTCCACTAGGTTTATTAATCTCTCTGCCATTTCAAGACTTTAAATTACCGACCTCCTGTTTTCATTTCTTCGTAAAGTAGCGTATGAATCTGTATAACCATATTAAAAATAATCCAAATAATCCATGCAGTGAAATATACGAGATACAGGCCGGACAGGAGATGAAGGCGTCCCGCTTTGTTTTCGTTTAACGTTCTCTTTTGTCTTGTACAGCTAAACCTCGCCCACTTTATTTATCCGCCCAGTGCGCCGTTTGGCCACAGCGAGGCGCTATTTCTTACGTGCACTGCAGTGTCAGCACACTAATAAATAACAACGCTTTCCTTACCGTTCTGAAAATCCATAAACGTATCTATAAAGTCTTCCGCAGAGACTTCACTACAGTTTGTGTTAAAAAAGACCCAGAAAATACCAAATTCTCCCTGCGTTTAGATCTTGGGCTCTCGAAAAGGATGTGTTAAATAATACACCTGTACTTGGAGCATAATGGGAGAGCTGGTTTGTTGTGTTATGTTGATGTGTTATGCTTAAGTAGACAGAGGTGTCAAATTGTTAAAGATTCTGCTTCCAACAGTTCTTAAAAGCATTTATGACCCAGTCTGTGAAAACCCAGAAATTTTGTTGTGATTTAACGTTTTCTACATAAAATCTTTTATCTCAAGATTACATTTTAGGACTTTACCCTGTATTTTACATACTGGGTCACATTTGTTTCTACAGCAGATCATTCTAACAATGGATCCGTGAGGGTCCGTAAGAACTAACATTTCTTTATAAATTCTTAAATTCACTGCTATTGTCTTGCAAAATCTTTCCTAAGAAAGCAGTCAACGCACACATACTAATTCCATACAAAATGGCCTATAAAACAGAAATATGTTTAGAGTTAGCCTACAACTGTTAAAACTGCTACAGCTTTGGAGGTTTTGCATGACAACAGTCATTTAGGAGATGTTGGAACTTTTATAAGTTGTCAACTTCACAAAAATGACAGTTTTTAAAAGTTGAAAACCCAGAAACCACCGGAGGTGAATGCTGTGTAACATAGCACCAAACAAGACAAGAAAATAGAAACCAGCCATCGCAGCTCAAGCAATGTATTTAAACACATCACACAGACACATACTCAGCTGCTTTGGAACAAGGACAGACACGACGTACAAACAACCCTCCTTGGAGTATGTAACTCTATATATTAGTGCTGTTTGTGTTTCGTTGCTAATTTGTGTGCGTGTGCTGTTCCAGCCCTGTCTGTAATTCAGTCTTATTAGAGCTGCAGTTCTTTCAGGCTGCGCAGAGATTCAGCACAACCTCTGATCAGATTGCAGAGCTGAATACTGGCCTCCACCGACACGGAGTGCTGAAGCTCCTGTGTGGCCCATCTGAGTTTGTGTAGCACTGCCTCTTCTGCGCTTGATAAGGCTGGATGGTGGAGCAGGGTGTTGCTGGGGCCTGGAGGAAGCACAGGCTGAAGAGGTGGGTTTGATGGAGCCAGAAAAGTTGGGTTGACGGGGGGGACAACAAGAGGAGCGGGCTGTACGGTAAGGGCTGGACCTCTCAGTCCAGATGCTGCACCTTCGCAGTGCTCCGGCCTGGGCTGGCCCGTGATGGAGAGAGGGGGGTCACTGGATGAGGTTCCGTTTGATTCAGGGGGAGGCTGAGTGGCAAGCTGCCGTTCTCGTACTTGTGTCAGTGCTGCTTGGGCATTTAAAGCTGCAAGAGAAATCGACCAAGTCAACAAAGATACACAATACAGTTGGATTAATTAAGCATTTACAATTTAATTAGAAGTCTGAAATCTTAAAACTGTTAACATACCTGGATTGTCTTTGTCAATATCCGAGTCCAGCTCTTGACAAGCAACACAGTAATTCTTCTTCTGCTTATCCTGCAGCAGAATTGTCTGCATATACAAGAATGAAAAAATACATGCATCCAAATTATCTTCACTGACCAAAAACGTATTAAATTGATTTTAAAAATAATAATGAGTAAAGTTAAGGAAATCTGCACACCGTTCATTCATTTATAAAATAAATCAAGATGACAAAGACCTTTACAGATCAAGACATTACGGTTTAATTTGGTAAAAGGAATGTATTAATACCTAAAAACAAGAAAATAATATTCATACCTAAATTCATATGATATTAATATAAGCAACAAAATAAATTTAAATCATTGTTAATGTAAAGAAGGAGAATAACATCTTTTTTATTTTATGTTTGTGATTGTTTCTACCTTTTAAACCCTTTAATTAAACTCTACCTTTAAGGCTGTTGCAACTATTTCCTTTTATAAAATCCCCATTTTATGATGCGAGTAAATAAAACCCCCGTCTGGATCTCACCCCACACAGCTCACAACAATCTCCCAGCATCTTGTATCCTTTCAGCAGGTAGTCTCCCATCAGCTTGCTGATCTTGTCCTGACGTTCCCGCCGGGCCTGAATCACCTTCATCTCCGCCTCGGACGGAGGCTCCCATTCAAAGTCCTCATCATCTGCATTCATCAAAGTACATACACAATGCCTCACATGCCTGGATCTTACGCTGTATTATAAATCATAGATTACCATTAAAGCTGCGGTTATGTATTATCGACCTTGAAGACACGTGTTTAATGTCAGTAACAGTATTCCTTACCAAACCCTAAAAATATAATGACAGAAACGCACGCGCACACACACTGAAGCGCTAACCTGCTAGCTTTAATGTTACACTTGCGGCACTGCTGCGGCACTGCTGTGTCACTGTATGAGCACGACCGAGGTAACTATCGTTATGAAGATATCAGAGAGTCGTTTAACGGAAAAGCAACAGTTAAATAGGCTAAAATGTTATTTTATTCTCATTTTACCTGCGTTTAGGGCCATGCTTTGCTCCTCAGCCGCCTCAAAACACAGATAACGTTTCCTCCTCGAAACTTCGCGTGAAGTCCTGTGAAAACTGACTGGCGCCCTCTAGCGAGGTGAATGTCGTAAATGCACTTTAGTTTTAAACATGGTGTCCCAACGCATTTCTGTTGTGTTTTAGGTGGGTCCATATTAAAAGCATAAGTAAAGGTTATGATATTAGTTGAGAATTTATCATTTCTTATGAGAATAAAAAGAGTAAGGCCTACTTCTCTGATGCTCTTTCTATTAATACATTTTTAATCATCCTGTGATAAAACGGATTACCAGGTTTGGGCAAACGTTTGGTAATGCTCTTCGGAAGCATTTCAGTTCTGTTATGAATGACATGTCAGTATGTTAATGGAAAACAACCATAGAGAAGTTTAGTGAGCACAGATTTTTGGTTTTATTGTGGTGCATACTATAACAGTTTAACGCTGAAATTTGTAGTTTAACTGTGGTAATACAATCTGCCAAAAGAAAACAAAAACATGGTTATTGTATGCCATAATAAAAATACAGTAGGCCCTTTAAAAGGTACTTTTATGTAAAACATTTTATTTTATTGCATTTCACATCATTTGAATGAACATTCGGTTATAGGTTGATTTATGACTTTAAATTATTTTAGATAGAGGCCATCTATTTTAGTTTTTTGTCCTTGCTACATTTACATTTACATTTAGTCATTTAGCAGACGCTTTTATCCAAAGCGACTTACAGATGAGGAAACATTGGAAAGGTCTATATATATATATATATATATATATATATATATACATATATATATATATATATATATATATATATTTGAAGAATTTGATTAAAAAATGGGATTATCTAATTTTGGAACCAAACTCTTCATATATTTATATTTATATATATATATATATCCTCATTGGAGGCTGAGCCCACCTAATATTGAAAACCTAGAATCGCCCCTGCTCAATCATACTATTACACAGCTAGCTGACTGTCCCTACAGCCGGTTTTGCTCGTGCAGTCCCAACAGGGTCTACCGCAGTTTCTTCTCCAACTATACTGTCCTCGTGCCAATTTCCATGCCACAGTGAGCTGAGCCAGCGCTGTGTGCTGTCATCCCAGTTCTCTGGAAGCTGCAGCATGAGAAAGCCTGCTGAGATGATAACTGCTGCAGCCACACGTACACGGCTGATCTGCAGTGCTGCGGTCACTAATGTATCTACAGCTAATGAGAGAGAGAAGTGAACGTAATTATTAATAGATCTAACAAAAAATATGTGTGAGGCTTCAGAAAGTCTATTGGAGATCACCTGCACTTGCTGGAATGGTCAAGAGAATTCCGAGTGAAATTAAACTGGGGTACGTAATTATTCCTCCCAAATTCACCAGCATATTGAAAACTTAACAGGGGACAAAAACAATTGCAAAACTTAAAAGGTTAAAACATACAATCATGTACAATGGTGAACAACAACAACAAGCAAGTACATTACCAAGCAGTAGAGATGCCATAACACACAGTTTATCCCAGGGAATGTAATGAGAGGAAGGCCAATATTCCACATGTGTAAGATAAAGCAACACGCACACCCAGGAATGAAGGACAAAGCTGCAAAGACCCACGCAGGAGAACAGGACGCTGGCAGGACCTGGCTGGACATCTCCTACACGATTTCTAAAAAGCACCTGAGATGAAGAAAAAAAATTACATATGTCCCAATTGTTCAACCATAGTTGTAACACATACAAGTTCCATTAACCACAGTTCATGCATATGAAACTCACACTGGAAATGTTCTGACCTTGAAGAAGGCAGAAGTCGATGCTGAGCCAACACCTAGTGCGACTCCTGTGATTGAGTCGCTATGGAAACCATCTGCATAAGCCATCATAACAATGCCAGTGATGGACAAAATGACAGCTACAATCTGAAATGAAGAAGAAGATTGAAAGGATGAAATAGATTGTTATGAGATTCAAGTTGGTAAACAAAAAGCTTATTAATAACAAATAAAATAAAAAACTCCAAGTTTTTCTATAATTTTTTATTTCTTACCCTGACACCCATGAAGCGATCCTTGAGTCCAATCCATGAAAGGAGGAAAACGAAAGCCTGACCGCAACAGAGAACGGCACTTATGTCCACTTTTGATATGTGGCAAAGTGCCAGCAATGACAGATAACCAGATAAACTCCATAGCATGGAGAATGGAGCTGCCCCTTTAAGAACAGTCCTTACAGTCAACTCTTCACCCAGAAACCTGCTACACTTTCTGAATATACATACATATACATATACAAAAAGAAACACACACACAAACATGAAGCAGTAAACTAATAATATAAATATCTGTTCGTATTTAGATAAACACATATCTTGTATTCTTTAAGATGAACACACAGCTTAAGTGCTTAATAAATAGAAAGTCTAAACCCCATTCGTAAAATGAGAGCGTGAACAGTGTAAAGGCTGTGTTATTGTAATTTGCAGGGATAATGTGCCATCTGCGATTTGTATAGTTTCATTAATGAAAAGTGGTCTTCACTTTATTTCTACTAGAAGTTAGGAGGATTAGGGTTTGAAGCAGCTTGCACTAAAAAGCTTTCAGAATACTAAGATAAAACAGAAAGATATACTGTACATGTTAATTTAGATCAGCTTCACCAACGCTTGCTTCTGCTTTTAAAGCTAATTAATACTGCATAAAAGTAATACACATATCAAAATGATATAAATGTAATGAAAAATATACATTTGTTCAATCTATTCTTATATTCTTGACTGGATGTGCTAACCTAAACTCTGTGGTAGGCCATTCTTTTTGTCTCTTCACGAGAAGTTGACACAGATAGTAGAATGGAAAAAACACAATATTCCAGATGCTACAGAACCAGATGATAAAGAATGGGGTAGGATGTCTTATGAGAGCTTCTTTAGCATTATGAGTTCCCCAGGCCCAGGAAACTGCCACGCAAGCTCCTAAAACAATTCCACACGTAATCCTCCATGCAGCTCGAAATGAACACCGAGCACAGATGCGTTTAGATCTTTGTTCTGTATCAGAATCATCAGAGACAACATTTTGCACAAGGCTATTTTCACTCTGAGGCTCCTTTTCAGTTACTAAAAGTAAAAAATACAAAAGATTAGTTAAAGAAACAGTCGCCACTGGTACCAAGAATTTTCTTTGTTGATATAAAAACACAAATGAAAACAATGAAAATACCTGATGTAGTGGGCAGTTGAAGTGTGATGGGGACGGGTCCGCAGGCAGGAGATATTCTGGCTGACAGTTTGTTCATTGTTTGCTTTGCGATAGCAAACCCATATCCTTTTGGTCAGGGGTTTGAGCTCCTCTCTATTGGCTTGTGCCTTCATACTGGTTATATGCTTTAGGTAAACACATGCTCAGTCATCCTGCAGATTACTGGAGAAAGTGCAGATTCATTTGTGATTAAAAAGATGATCTTCAATAAGCCTGACTTTCAAATGCTGTTACATTAGTGCTGTTGATGGATGTTTGTTACTAAATAAAAATTGGGTAACACTTTAGGTTGTATTTGTTTACATTAGTATATGCATAACTAAACTCACAATGAGCCATATATTTTTTTTTGCATTTATTAATCTTTGATAATGTTAATGTCAATTGTTCATATTAGATCATGGTGCATTAACCAATGTTAACAGTTACAACCTTTTATTTTTATAAATGTATTAGTAAATGCTAAAATAAGACGAATTAAGATTACGATTCACAAATTATGTAAAACTATTGTTCATTGTTAGTTCATGTTAAATAATGTTAGCAAATGCAATTTACAGTATATTGCATTTTTTTATTGTTTTTATTAAGTATGAAGCCTTCCATTTAGATTTTATTTATCATTCCATTCCACTCCATTTAGTTTTGAGTGTGGTCTGTGGTTTCATTTAGGAAAAGCAGGTTTCTTCAAGTGTATCAAAGTGGGATGGGTTTCAACTATAGATTACATGTGGGTGCAGTTTTTAGGAAGACAATAAAAATAGGATTATAAGGATTAACCTTCAAGAGCTGGTTAAAAATCAAGGCCATCATCTGTGAACTATTCTGAACTAGTCTTTTTTTCTGGGTACTGCATTGGAGTCTCAGAAGCCCGTCATGTTGTAATGGAAAGCTAAATGAATTGGGTTTATATAATCAGTTTCTGAACTAGTTGAGTACACAGATCAATACAGTTGGTTTATTTTATTCGTGTCATTTTTATGCATTTGGCAGATGCTTTTATCCAAAGCGACATACATTGCATTAAACTATACGTTTATTTCTAAGTATGTGCAATCCCTGTGATCGAACCCATGACCTTGGCATTGTTTGCGCCATGCTCTAACCAATGAGCTACAGGAAAGCATATCAGAATTACTGTAGTATATTTGTAGTACACAGGAATATATTTGTATTCCTGTGAATTTTTATGCTCTGAGATAAAACTATACCCACACACCTATATTTGTAAAAATCGTCAAACACCAGACGTTTCTCTTTTGTTTTACTCTTCTGTTTTGAACAAATACAGTGTTATGGTCAGGACCATGGACAGCTGCAAGTTCAGAATTCTCTATATTTGCTCATTTAGGGCAAGCAATGTAAACAAAATGTCAAATAATTTTTGAGAGGTATTTTATTTGGTTCATGACTCAAGAGTCAAACATTTATGACAAAACAAACATCACATGAATTTAAATGTTCTGGTTTCTAAGTAAACGCAACCATACATAATAAAGTGATCAACCTCCATTGTGAAAGGCATCACTTACACATTTATTGACCTATAGGTTAATTTATGGATCAGATAGCGACCCCTGGGAAGCACTCTCACAAAGAAGAGGAATGTTATTCCTGGACTGAGTACCTCAAGGCTACCATTCACACACACGTCTTCATATTACTTTTAAAACTGTGTTACGGTGTTACCATCAGTATCACCTAGATAGTTTGCTAGGTGATACTAATGTGTTTCTCCTCCATTCTCCTCCAAATTTTCCAATAGACTTTCTTTGCTTCTCAAAGCCATGCAGCCTTTCCTTCTGCTGTCTCTCTGTGAAAGTGCTAAGAGGAAGATCAGTCCTGTGGAGTCTTAATTATGTTCACTCTGTAATACGCGAGAGAGAAAGGATGTGAGAAAGTGGCAGAATGGATGCAACCCAATAAGGAACTTTGGATTATCATCATTGTTCTTAAAACTGATATTCAACAATGACTGTAATGATGGTTTATTTACCTGTGGGTTTGGGGTGCATCAGGGTCACAGGGAGCTCTACTGTGACATCACTGAAAGAGAAAAGAACAGGTTTGATCAAAGCCAGTTTATTATAATTTTTTAGATTAGTTGTTATTTTTGATTTACCTTGCTGTCAGACCTCCCAGCAAACTATGAAAAATAAATGTATATGGGATCAATATTTAAAAGTGTGAATTTGTATTATGGGTACATACAATTATAAAATCAAAGTGTAACATGATCATGTTGCTTTATTTAAAAAACAACAATAGAAAATTAAAAATGACATATTACTAAATTGCTATTCCAACAACCAGTTAAGTGTCCTCACCCGCCACCTGACACCATGAGGTTAACTTTGATCTTGTAGGACACAAGGATTCCCAGCATCTCCTTGTCGATTCCTGCTCTTATACTGAGGAGGAGAGGTTAAACACATCACACAAGGTGATTTTTTTGTTAAATTTGTGTTATTTTTGCTTTTATTTAAAAAACAAAATGTAGCTAAAGATTGTAAAAATAAAGAAAATGTATTTATACAAAAACAACATGTTCTGGAAAGCAATTTTATTGTATCGAATGTTGTATAGAAATAAAGACTTACATGGTGGTGGAGGCCAAATTTGTGTCCTCATCCTTAAGCCTGCCGTCCAGCGCCAGGCCACGTTTCTCCTTATTGCTTGCCAGCAGAGGAGTTATTGAGAGGTTTTTTTCAAAATTTGCATTGCCTTCGATGGTTTCTCTATAAGAAAGTGTTTAAATAGTATAGTTTAGAGACACGAGTGCCAATATGCTAACAGTTTAGCATGCATGCTAATGACCAGATGAAAAGAACACTTACGAAAACTCTTCACACAGCACATTCTTGGTATATTTGTCGGCTGAATAGAGAACGACATCTGTGGTTTGGTCAACTATGAGAATAATGAACACAGCGTCAGTTAAACGATGTACTTCATACTTGTAACATATTCCAGTAGGCCCTATACAGGCATCCAGTATTACTAAAGTGGGGTTTGAAGATTGCTAAAATATTATATACCTTTAGTTGAACATTTTGAGAGACAACTAGAACTTACAAAATCTAAAAAAATTGGAGGTTGTTTGCAGCTGCATCTTTAATCTCACCTGTAATCTTGATTTTCTTCACAACTTTGTTGGTCTCGTTCTTGACCTTAATTTTGATAGGGATGGGATCACCATGGTAGTAGATCTGTTATCAAAGAGAAAAAGACATGTGACTTTCATTACTTGGAGTTGGTAAATACAGACAATCAGGCTGAAAAAATACATTTGGTTTAAGGTTACGTACATCCTTTTCTAGGGCGGCCTCCAGGAGGACAGGTTTATCAGACATCATAAAGCTCTTGCAGAGTTCAGCCTTCTGTCCAGATCCTGTGTTATCAGGAGCAAACTGGATCTTACGAATGATAAGGCGGCAAGTGTCTCTGTAAAGGGAGAAGAAAAATGCATTTGTCAAAACTGTTGTAAAATCTAAAAAAGACTAAAAAGGAAGAGGAAAGACCACACAAAAGTAAACATCACAATCTATAATGCACCTACTTCTTGTCAATTTTCTCGTCAGGGTCATCAGCTGAATTGGCCAGGTAAGCCTTGACCTCAAAGTCCACACCGCAAGCCTGCAAGAACAGAGGACCTTGAGCTACATTCAGTGCATTTCAATATAAAGACAATATGCCATTGTCTCATTTAATCTGACCTTTCCTTTGTCATCTGGACTGGGTTGAAGGGTAACAGAGCAGGGAAGGTTCGTGGGAATCTGAAACAAATAAAAGACACCTGTGTATTTTACATACCTGTAAATAAAATATTTTATACAATGCAACAGCATAATATTAAGTTCATGTGGGTCAATGCATTTAGAAGCCCAGCATAAAATAGTATTTGGTCGAATCATGATCTCTAACAGGAATCATTTACCCACTGTCTAGTGACTTACATTAAATGTAAAGGCATGACCCTGTTCCCCAGCTTTCTTTAGAAGAGTATTGTGCATCTCTGTCAAGGCGGGCTTGTGGCCTGCATCAGGATACAACTGTATGTGCTGAATCCAGATGTCTTTTCTGAAGGAAAGTCCAATCACGTCCAGATCATCACGACCATAACGGAATGCGCAGGCCAGCTGAATCCAGACTACGAATACAAGTTTTTCAAGAGCCCGAAATTACAAGAGTTGTACAACCATTGTTTGAATTTAGGTTCACTAGTGTGCAAATAGTATCTAACACTATATTTATACCCTAGCATCATAATATCTTCAACTGACTTACAGTCTATAGATTGTTTACACTAAAAGTGACAATACCTTTTCTATCCCCAAGGTCTGCAGGGTCAATTTTCAGTACTCCTTCTATATTAACATAGACAACACAGAACATTTCAGTTAAATATACTGTATATGTATATACCATATGTCAAAGATGTATTTAAGTTATATATTATGGATAATAGAGTTAGTTTTGTCTCTAATAGATGCTGACAGTTGCTCACCAACAGCGTCAACAGATTCAACATGATCAACATAGTCTCTCTTCCCCAGGTAGAGAGTGAGCTGTGGGGAAAGAAGAAACACAAAGAGTGCTTTAAACACTTGTATTTCCATACAACGTTAAATGGGAATTAAAGCAAGCATGAAAAGAAGGAGTTTAAGTTCCAGAGCTTGGTAATACCTGGCCATTTCCACTGGTCTTTTTGAAAACCCTAGAAAAAAGACATCAAGAGACAGTAAGAGATATTGTAGAGGGCAAATGATAAACACTAAAGTTTTCCCTGTTTTACTTCTATTCTTTTGGTTCCATTTTTTTAGTTTAAGTACTTGCTATATTGTATAAGTATTAGTATAAGGACTTGCTATAAGAGTGAGTAAGAGTCATTTGTTTTATTTGGTCTATCTTTAGTATTACCTCTTTGGGCATCTCTACCTCAGGCAACCTGACTTCACAGCTTTCGTCGCATTGACAAAGCTTAGTATTTAAAGACATTTTAAAGCCAAGCCCTGGACTACTCTGTGCTTTTAATACAGGCTCTATGAATGGAGACAGCTTGTGTTTACTCCAATAGGGATGCCTCGTAATTGATTGTGACTGCCGGCTTATGACACGTTCAAGCTGGTGTCCCATGAATGTTCTCTCTCCTAAACTTCTACAGAATATCCTCTCTGTATGGTATTGTAAGACACACATGGGCTTGTAAGGTAATCATTTTTGATGTTTTAAATTCTGTTCTGCCTATACAATGTTTTTACTTAAGCCAAATATTTGTGCAACAAATAATACATCAATGAATATCCAAAACTTGGCACAAAATAACAAAAGGTATGATGCAACAAGCTATAATAACCAGGTTACTTTCTTGTAAAAAGCATAAGAGAAAAATGAAAAGACAAAAAACACTTACTTGTCCGACATCGTGGGGTGTTTCTCTAAAAAATAAATGAAACAGAAAGGTGAATTTAGTATAAATCAACGAAAACACACCTATCTGATGGTCAGTGGTGATTTATCACTGAGTGTGTGTGTGCTGTGTTCATGTAGGTGTATATCTACCGTGTCCACTATTTAGTGCCCCTCACTATGTGTGAATGTGATGTGTGTATTATGTGTGAATGTAATGATAATCTCATCCAATAAGATTAAAGCATCATTCGAATTTGGCAGTGAGATAAACCTTTACGGTGTTGCTCAATCCAGTGGATTTAAATGCTTTGCAATGAATTTAACTGAATATGCAAACCTATTCGGTTTTTAAGATTATTCTGTATACAACTCTGTTTGGGAGAAACATGTTTTGGATGATACTGAAAAACAAGGTGAAGTTGCTGAACGCTTATATTTCACAAAGAGACAATTTAGAAAAACTGCTAAAGTCTTTTAAACTCTTTGTACACATAGGAAAAACATATCACATTTAATACATCTATTTGCAGCCTTTCAAATTTACAGTATTAATCTAGATTAGTGCTTGTGTCAAATGAAAACCCTTTAAACTGAATGTGCAGCACAAGGTTCTTAATCCCACTGCGGTTGATCTCTTTCCAATATCAACTAATGGCTAAAATACACTACAAGACTTTTGCTCAGATTTTGCCTACATTTTCAGTCTGGATTTGTTGCAGAAAGTCTGTGCCAGTCTGCAGATTTGATCAGTAAGTGTGTTTCGATCTGAGACTTTTAAAAACTGTTCTGATTTTCAACGTCTTGTAGATTATTCCAGCCATTACTTAATTGAATAGATCTTCACAGCAAAGACAATGTAAATGCAATAAACGTCTGTTGCTCACATAAGGTAAATAAAAATCTATAAATTCTTGTTGCCTGTTGATAACCCAAACAATAAGAACATGTAATCAATAAAGACTACACAGGTGTAGGTGATGTTGATCTGTGTTTTGTAATACACTACAATAGTGTCCTGTAGTCCTCAGTAAAATATTAAAACATTTCATTATTTTTCTGTTACTGGATCTGTGCTCTACTGAATGCCTTACCTGTTCACTGAAGATGCTTTAATCTCCTGATCCTCTAGCCCGTCTGCTGTTGTCAGGGAATGAAAATGACACGTAAAGGCGCCATGTTTTATACTCAGACCTTTGCCCCATCCCCTAGCATTTGCTCTGTTTTTATCACCATCGTCTTTCTGTCAATCCAATTATAAACACTTTACCTGCTATTTAGGGCTACGACATGGTTATAAATAAAAATGGGGAATTATACCAGAGACTGGATATACTGTATAGGGCGATTCAATGGTTTAGTCTGAAATGTTTCCCTTTTCATATATGAGAATGAAAATATTTTAATGAGATATGAAGGGGGCTTATATTTATATTCATAATAGAGTGTGATCAGTTTATATTTCTCCCATTGAAACTCATATAAATTCATGATTCATGGTCTTAATTGACTGCAGTACATATCTGAAAATGTATTAGTATTTGGTCTCAAATGTATTATTATCTGTACTATAGACTGTATTATTGTATCATAAAATAATTTGCATTAAAGAAAAGTACACTTTCATAGTAATGTGTGTGAAAGGGCAATTTGGCATTACACAAACCAATGCCATATCCCTTAATTCCTATTCAAAAAGGACACACAATGCTTGTGAGGTGAGGAACACCCTCTATCATAAATACTGCCTGAATTACACAAGGGTTGATGTGTCAAATGTCAGGACTTCTGTAAAGCATTTAAACAACCATTAACAAGATTTGGCAGGTAAAATATAGTGGAATTCCTGAACAGGCAATCACCCTGTACCTAAAAAAAGTATCAATCTATTTTTAAAGATTGTGGAATATCAGTTATATATATATTTGCTCTATTTACGATGAATGAGATTATAAAATAACATTTTATTAAGGCTAAAAGTTTGACTAAGGTATCAATTTCTTTGAACTAATGCAGATAGGTAACAACAAGGCTTAATCAACTATTATGCCGATGCAGTGACACTTTTGTCATGACTGAAGTCAAACAAATAGAAATAGGTGATAACTCTCTGCACCAGATGGCCAAAAGACTTGAAAACGCAGTGACCCCTGGCCACCTCTTAACACGCTCCCTATTTAAAGGGTCCTTGTGTTAAATCTTGGTAATTTCATTGCTTTTAAATTCAGAATAATTTTAAGTATAAACTTTATAGTATTTTCTAAACATTTTAATAGATATCATATTTGATATAGCATCAAATCAATAAATTAACAAACAAACAAAATCTTAAATCAAATTTATTTACGAAGATGGCCCTTCTGTTTGGTCCTATCTGATCTGATGACATGTTGTTTCTGTAAAAGGTTCCACCAATCCTAGGAATCAAGCAATCAGATGGCGCATGTCTCACCATGGCCTAAGAACATCTGTTGGGAGTAATCGACTTATTGCTAAGCATCCTCTTAAATAGCTGCAGTAAAGTCAAAACATGAACAAGTTAAGGGTGTATGTTTATTTTTATATAATCATAAAAGCTGAACAAATGACACAAAATTATGATTAGTCAATTTTTATTTAACGTTTTATATCCAGCCACTTAAAAGGAATTTTACAGGATAAAACATTAAGGTCCTTATAGTTAAAGGTTTAAGATTTAGGATTTAATCCAAAAACAATTAAAGACGAGCTCAGGGGTTTATCTATGATTAAAGAGAGGGAGTGGGCAGACTTCCAACAAAGTGTCAAATGTGCAGATTTATGACAGAATTATCTATGTAAATAATTTAAGATGCCAAGATACAAAAATACAAACAAAAATACAAATGTTTGGATTGCTTCTGGAATATTACTGCACATCATAAAGACCTTTCATGAACTCTCAAATTCCTGAAATGGGCACCTGGAATTATGCTTGAACTAAACAGAATGCTTTTGAACGATTATTTGCTACACCATGCATTTGGCAGACACTTTTATCCAAAGCGTTTTTGCATGCAGTCAGGTCATACATTATATTCTGTCTCTAAATCCTTAAAGAATTTAATGTATGACCTCCCAGTGCTACCCAGAAACACACTTGCAAAGAATAAATTCACAAAATTACCCCATATCTCCCATGAAAGACACAACACCCAGGAGGCAATAGCATCAGCATTGCCCTCCAGTTCTCAAAAACACAACTTCCATATAGCAACAATTTATGTCTGGTGATGAATGTTCAGTTTTTGGTCCTGTTTACCCAACAGACTGGCACAGATTGTAACAGAGTTTAATCTCTCTTAATCTGTCTACAGTCCCACTTTGTCTATAATGGGATTGCATCTACTGAGCACAGGCTATGGATTCCCACTTCATTAGAAAGTGCCGGCAGTACTCTGGGACAAAACCAATGTCACTCAAATGAAGTAAAGATCCCTGAACTCTGACCTGCCCTTTAGTAAATACTCAGTAAAAAGGATCTTCCTGGCATGTTTCGGGTCTTTCGTGGCTAGCCTGAGTGATTAAGGGTTTTAATCTTTGTTCTGGACATTTAAGATGAGAAAAGCTAAACACTGAAATGACAAATGGGCAGTTTCAAATATTATCCACAAAATGGTTTTGCTTGTTATCATTTTACTATTCAAGTATTTTTAATTGTATTGTGTTTCATATTGAACATTTAAACGCTTAAAAGATCCTAGCAAAAATGTACTAAAGAATATATTGAGCATGCATTAGTGCCCCATATTGGCAACTTCAATGTGTCTCAGGCATAAACAAATTCAGGAAACACATTTTTTCTTGCATGTTTTTAAAACACATAAACAATGGCACATTTGTATACCACCCAAAAATAAGTCTCCTAACAATGTCGATGATAAGCAACATGCTTTTAAAAACTGTGGTTATAAGTATAGTTCTACAAAAAGTAAAAAATCTGTTCAAAATGTATTCAAAATGCATTCTGTCATCATCATTTATAGGCCTATTCAACCTCATGTGGTTCAAATCATCTATATGTCCCGATTCACATGTCGCGTCTTTTCCGCGCGCATATTTTAAACAGACACTGTGCAGCCACGCGCAAAAATATATGTAATTTGAAAAAACATGATTTAATGCTACTAACGTAAAAACATTTTCTATTACTTTTTAAATCCTCTTTAGGGCATTCGACATCAATATCAGTGCGCATGCTTGCTAAAGTAATAATTGCCAGTTATTATTATTAATAAATATTATTATTTCAGGGATGTTATGCTATGATGATTATGTGTTACGAGAGAAGTGAAGTGTGTCCGTTTCCTTTTCGCGTGCGGTTCGACCTCTGTCCGTGGTGCTGGATTTTATAACTCACGTTCTCGTCACAGCTAAACGTCAGACATGCGGCATATGACGTTTCCTTAGATTTACGTGAATTGTACAAAAGAGCATGTTTAACAGATATTAATCCGCGTTATAGAGCTATGTGTTACAGTAATGGGTGTTTATGTGCGGTCAAGGTGTTGTCGGCACTGCAGCATCTTCTCTGCGGCTGCTCCATGCTGCTGCTGCTAGTCCCGCAGACAAAGTCATGGAGGGAGGGAAGTTGTGAGGCCAAGAAGTGGGTTTACATCCACGCGAAACGGACAAATTAGAAACAATGGCGGAAGCAAATCCACTAAGAGGACTACCTCGGCTCCAGAGGGCTGCGGTAAAACGGATTTAATTCCATTCTTGTTTGAAGTCTAATTTATGTCGGATCGGGATTCTGCTGCAGACTGGCAAACGTTACTGCAGGCACCGGGTGGGAGTCCAATGCTGTATTGCGAAACCGAGTAAAGATCACGTTTAGAATAAGTGTTGATGCATTATCGTTTTAATTCAAACCAGCGATGTTTTTCATTTCCCCAGATAAATGACCTCTTAGTGTGGCGCATTACAGCCATCCAAAATAATAGCAACTAGATTTGAAGCACCTTGATAACATTGCTGTAGATATTTGCAAGAACATAACACTATAGGCTAGATGAGCATAGCTGACGCACTAAAAATAGACCGTAGACTTTTTTTTTACTGTGCATTAACCATTACGGGTAACGCATGTGAAATATAAACCAGATGAACTAAGCTGTAAGGTTTTACAGATTTTTGATGACTAGTACAGTCAGGGTGAGAGGTCTTAGTGTCTTTGATGGTGTTTACTGATCATCTGTCAATCAGAAGATGCAAGACAGACAGCTAACAGGAATTATTGTCCACTTGTCAGCATTAGCTGGAGTTAAACACCAAAATCCAGCCTTTGATTTTCATAGATTGTCTTATCAAGTTTTGCAAGTAGCTCATTGCCAACAATTAGAGTGGATTTTGTGCTTTATTTAGCAAGAAAGGTGTTACAAGACATACTGTATATAAACACTTTGAATCCTAATGGCTAAAAATAGGCCTACAGGTTTCAATTGTTTTTGTGGACTTATGACCGTCACGATTTAGATATCCGCATGCTTATATGGTGACAGGTGGGCATCTAACTGACCTAGATTTCTACAAGATGATAGAGAACAGACAGTTGTTTTATTAAAATGTTTTTAAAGTCAACAGTTTTATACAATTACTTTGTAAGTCCTTCTGATTTTTTCGATTCAATAAGTTATAAGTGAATATACAGTAGCCCATATGTAATTTGCTCCTGTATGGCTCCCTGAATTCTCTGTAAATCACTTTGGATAAAAGCCTCTGCTAAATGACTAAACGTAAATGTACTACAACCTCAGAATATCATATCTGTTCTTTCAGATGTCCTTCCCTGGACATTTACACTTAGTTCTGGTGCTGAGACCCAAAACTCACCCCCAGACCACTGGAACAGACCTCGGTTTCCGCTTCAGTCAGGATGACTTTGCCATCAAGATGCCGGTAAGAGACAAAACAAAATATCGGATTTTCTTATTATATACAGTTGTGATTAGACTTTATAGATTCAAAGCCTTAAAGAGCATATTAAACATCAATTATAGTATTAACATCGGCCAACTACAATGCCTTGTTGAGGAAACATTTGAGATGTCTAGTTATTTAGAAACTCAATTGGGTGCACTTTAAAGGTCACCCCACCCCTACAAGATTGGTCTTGTATAAATAATTGGATTATTCCTATTAAACTCAGTTTTCTCTGTTAACTTAATTTCTTTCATCCTATCTGCCCTATTCAGATGGTGATGCTGAGCTCACTGACAGACCTGCTTCGCTTCATTGATGAAAATCAACTCAGCAGTGAGTTTGGTGGTACCCTGGATCAGAGCCACAGTGACTGGATAGTTCTGCGAACAGTAAGCAATTTGTTGTGTGCTAGAGCAGCACATTGATGCAGGGAAACATTTGGACCTTTATACATTTAGAACAAAATGCTATGATATGCTTTAGAAAATCATTAGATATTTTACTAATAGGTTTTAACAAAAGAACACAAAATTTCTGTTTACATAAATAATATGGTAACTTGCTCTATATTGATTATTATTTGAAAATTTAAATCCTTGTTAATATAATTTTAGGTAAGAATTCATTGACTTAATATTAAAATAAATGCTGAGTAATATATTTTTTTTTGTCTGTGCTGCCCCCTTTAGGCCATAGAGAGTTTTGCGGTGACAGTAAAAGACATTGCTCAGCTGCTACAGATATTTGGAACAGAGCTGTCCGAGATTGAGCTGCCGGATGAAGCCAGCGGCATTGAGTACTTACTCAGATCACACACTGAGAAGTACAGGCAGATGAAGGTATTGAAATGATTTCTTATTTTATTTCTGTTGTTATTTATTCACGATCAACAAAAAGGCAGCCTAAAGTCAATAGTTTAAATAATTGATGCAAGCAAACATATGTTTATATGTTGTTGTATTACAACAGCATGTCAACCAAGGATGTGCCCTCAACCTACAAGAGAAAACATGATGAACATTTTGGGTTAAACAAACTGGTTTTCATCACAAGTTTGTTGTATTTGTGCTACAGTATATGATAAATAGAGAAAAAGCTTGCCAAAATAGACTCTTTATCCTGGTAGCTTAGTGACCTCCTTTACTAGATGGTTTATGGTTAATGACCAACCAGACTACATATCCAATGGTTCAATATGGTAGAACCAGAATGATAAAATACATAGATCAGAATGCTTTTTATCAGGATAAAAACAACTTTCACACACATACATGTCAGATGAACTCACAGTATGAATGACGGAATGTGAGCTCTGATTTCAAATTTCGCAGGATGACATCAGGTCAGTGATGAGGGAGGGCCGTCAGCTGCTCTCAAACCTCGAGGCATCTACAGCAGTGGAAGGGGCTGCAGCAGAAGACAGAGATATCAGCCAAGACAAAGAAAGAGTGCAGAGGCATGTAAATGGGGTTAAATGCAAACCTATCCTTTATCCTGCCAATTATTTATCATGCGAAATGGAGGCGGCGTGCCTAATATGTGCATAATATAAGCTTTTACTTTAAAATTGCCTAATTTGTTATTTTATATCAAATTAGTTTTGCTTCTCATGAAGTCTTCTTCTTTATGAATAATACGTAGGTTTTTACATAAATTGTGTATATTTGGCAATAGATTAGAATGCACAATCCTTATTTTATCACTCACAGTCTCTTGGCACAGTTGCGGGATATGGAAATGGCATTCGATGGCTTTTTTGAGAAGCACCATCTCAAACTTCAACAATACCTGCAACTGCTTCAGTACGAGCTGAGTTTTCATGAGGTACAGACACTCTCTCTCAAATCCGACTCTTATTTAGACCAGTTAAAAAAAACATACACATTTAAAATTATATCAAGCTGATAAACATGATATTGCATTTCAGAATACTCTATTGAATCATTTACCTTATTTTACTTTAGATGGAGACCATTCTGGAGAAACTCGCTGCACAGGAGAAAGCCATTGCAGCCGTGGGGACAACGGTAGCTCAGACTGACCAGTTACTCACAGATCTTGAGATGCTGGAGACCACAGCAGAGGTCAAGATCAAAATCTCACTCTCTTTTCTATTGTTTAACATATTTGAAGAGCAAAACATGTATTATGTCTTTTCAACAAGATAATAGTTCAGCCCAAGAACTCAGCTGTGGCTAATTGACAAAGCAGAACAATATCATGATATGCCAAATAAATGTCCTTTGTGTATTTAACAATCAATTTAACATCCACACAGTATTTTTGGAGTGTATAGTCCTGTAGTTCATTACAAACATGCACTACACACAGTATGCTTTCATTTACAGCTGGCAGTTTTCACTTATACTTGCAGGAAGAAATGAGTCGTGCTCAGATTATTATTCTGCACGGGCACCAGCTGGCAGCCAGTCATCACTATGCTCTTGCCCTCATAGTTCAGCGCTGCAATGAACTGAGGCACTATTGTGACATGCTCACAGCAGCCCTGCGTGCCAAACGGGCAGCTCTCACACGCATACGAGACCTATTGCTGCGACTGGAAGAGGTGTTAACTATGCAAATGGCACACACACATTATATATGCAAAAATTACTGGTGTTTAAACGATTCAGAGCAAATACAGATTATGTATATGTTTATGTATGTACAGACTGGGCGCTGGTGTGATGAGGGGGCCTATCTGCTTGCAAACCAGCTGCTGGATAAGTTTCAGTCCAAAGAGGGGGCACAAGCAGCCCTGCGTGACATTGAGAGACTGATGGAGACCGCGCCCTCGGTCCTCCGGTCCAGTCCTGACATTCTCAGCCTGGAGTTTGAAGCAATACTCACACCTCAGCTGCAGGTATAAACACACATGTAATACACAAACATTCATATGTGCACATACGGATACAGTATAATGCGCATATACATTATATAATTTGTATATTAGGACATTCTCTTATCGTTTACTCACCCTCTTGTCATTTACAATCTGTATGACACTCTTTCTTTTGGTATGTTGGTAACAGAAAACAGTTGGTCCCTATTGACTTGCAATGGTTTTGTGTACATACAGTAGAAGGGAATGAGTACCAATGGTGTTTGGTAACCAAGATTATTTAAAATATCTTCTTATTTGTGTTCTGCAGAAGAAAGTCAAACAGGTTTGAAATGACAAGAGCGTTTTTGAGTGAATATCCATTTAAAAACACGTCTCTTCCCGTCAATTCTTCTGTTTGCTCTCTTTCTGTCAGTCTCAGATAGAAGCTGTCACAGAGAAGTTATCAACAGTGCAGGGGATGATCCAAAACAGACAGGCCTGTCTAAGGAAACTGGCTGATATTCAGGTCAGGCCCATCCAGCTGGTCTCTCCCAGGCCCGAAGCCTCACCACGCTGCAAATCTCCGCTTTTCTCTCCTAAACACAGTATGTCTGCTGTTATGTCACTATAACAGTTACATGACTGTATTTGCTCTTTGCCAACTTACTGTCTGAACATTACTTGTCATTTCTGTCAGGCTTTGATGTGAACTCCAGTTTGAGGTTTTCTTTTGATCTCGCACTGCCTGGTAAACGGGCCTCAAGGAAAAATCCCTGCACAAAAAAGGTTGGCTGACTGTTCTTATTGATTCTCAAAATTACTTGTAAAACAAAAACCTAAGCTGCGTCCCAACTGACATACTATCTGTCCTAAATAGTATTAAAAAATAGAATAAGTATGGTCCAAATCAAAGTATGCTGAAATGAGTGTTTTCAAAGTACCCGAATGATCTACTGTTTCCAGTGAAAATTTGAAGTGTAAATCCATGGACACTTGACGGCTGATATTACCCATAACTCACCACAAGAGGGCGGAGTTAAGTGATGCTACACTGCATTAGTAAATTAAATAAAAGATGCTTCGCTAAATTAATAAATGTAAGCATACAGCAAACATTACATACGAAATAATGAACGAATACATTCACAAACTGATATATCTGCAGCCAAAACCAATTACTTTCAAAACAAAATCCAAACTGCATCTAACCCGCTTCAACTTTTCTCAACATTCTCTTCTCTGTCCCCCTCCACCTCCCGCCGATACCTCGCTGACTGCTGATGACTTTGCCATCCATAGGCAATTCTCTGCTCAATGGATCCCTGATCTCTCTGTTACCCCTTGCTATACTCAACTCCCTTCTTTCTCTCCTCTTTCGGAGACTGTCTCCAAAATTCTCCTTTCCACCCGGCCTACTACCTGTCCCCCCGACCCGATCCCTTCCCACCTCCTAAAGTCTATATCTCCATCTCTACTGCATCAACTCACACACGTCATAAACACCTCCATCACCACTGGTACAGTTCCCACCTCATTTAAACAAGCCCCACCTTTACTCAAGAAACCAACACTCGACCTCTCAGTGGTCAGCAACTGCAGACCAATCTCACTCCTGGCTTTGCTTTCCAAGGCCCTTGAAAGGGCAGTTTTTTAATGCTGGATTTGACATTGTGAACCACCAGATCCTGCTGTCCACTCTCTAAAAAGATGGGCATCTCTGGAAGTGCACTCAACTGGTTTGACTCTTATCTCACAGGCAGATCCTTTAAGGTATCCTGGAGAGGCGAGACATCCACATCTCACCAGCTGACAACTGTAGTTCCTCAGGGATCAGTTCTTGCTCCTTACCTCTTTCCTATATACACAACCTCCCTGGGTCCAATTATTGAGGGAAAACATGGGTTCTCATACCATTGTTATGCGGATGATACGGAGCTTTATTTCTCTTTTCAGCCAGATGACCCCACCATCTCTGCCTGTGTCTCTTCCTGCCTTCTGGACATCTCTTCTTGGATGAAAGAGCATCACCTACAACTCAACCTCTCCAAGACAGAACTGGTTATAACGGCAAACTTGCATGCATTTGTTTTACAACATCAGGAAAATCAGGCCGTTCCTGTGGGAGCATGCCTCTCAGCTGCTAGTCCAAGCTCTGGTCATATCAAGACTGGACTACTGCAATTCTCTACTGGCCGGCCTTCCAATTAATGCAGTCAACCCCTTGCAAATGATCCTTGCGATGCATCTGCACGTTTCAATAAGCATTAAAGACCCATGTAACATCGCTCCTGATTTAACCTCACTGGCTGTCAGTTGCTGCCCGCATCAAGTTTAAATCGCTGACACTGGCCTTCAGAACGATAACGGCAATTTTGCCCCTTTACTTTAACTCACTGCTCCAGGTCTACATCCCCTCCTGCTATCTTCATTCTGAAAATGAGTGACGCCTGGTTGTTCCATCACAAGCGAGGCCCCAAATTGCTTGCCAAAACCTTTACTCATTCAGTTCCCCTGTGGTGGAATGAACTGCCAGCCTCCACCTGAACTGCAGCATCCTTTAAAACTTTAAAGCTCAAAACAAACCTGTTCTGCATTTATTTGACTAACCAATAACTGTCTATGTCTTGTGTCTAAAAAAAGTATTGTTGTTCATTCTCTCCCCTGCTTATTCCCGCTTTAATCCTCCTAGTACAAAGGTATAGTAAACTAACGCTGTTTAGCGTGTTGACAAAATGTTATATGCTCTCCTACTTGTAAGTCGCGTTGGATAAAAGCGTCTGCCAAATGAATAAATGTAAACGTCAATAAATACTTAAATACAAGGAAGAACTGTATTTTGATGTTCATGACAGTTAAGGATCACAGTGTGGTCTAGGCAACAACGGCGACTTCCATTTCGTGTTAGGATGTTTATGGGCGTGCATACAGTTTTGCTATGCACTAATATCTATATACTTTTCCATAACAAAAACGGTACATACTTTAAGGGCGTGGTATAAGAAGGTCAATTGGCACGTGTGTGTGCACAGAAATTTCATGTATATGAAAATAAACGGGGTACCGATGAGTTAAAGAGCTTGGCTTTTTATGGTTCCTGTAGATAGAAGTGATGCACGACTATGAGGAGAATCGCAGCTGCCTGTCTTACGGCCCAGAGGGGGTTGAGAACCCGGACCAGCACAAACGGTGAGTATCCAAACAGTATCACAGCTAAAAGGTCTGAAATTAATCATATATTTCGACTCAACTTCTCCTCTGTGTCTGTTTCTCACCAGTCTTTTTCCTTTATATCCTCATCACTCTCCATCCCTCCTTCCTCTGTTATTTCCCATGCATCCCTTATTTGTGCAGGCATGTAATGAAGGAGTTGATCGAGACGGAGAGAATCTACGTGGAGGAGCTACTGTCTGTTTTGCTGGTAATGGTTTAACTGAATTACACTAAAACAATCCGTCGGGTTTATTATTTCTGATCAAACTTGCTTTATAAATATTAAAATGTATAGGCCTACTAGATGACTTTTGAAATATTATCTTTCGCACTGTTTTTCAAACTGTTTTTAAAGGTGCTGTGTGTGATTTTTTGGAGATTCTAGGGACAGAAATGCAATGTTATATCAGAATCAGAATCAGAAGAGCTTTATTGCCAAGTGTGCTTACACACACAAGGAATTTTCTTTGGTGTTGGAAGCTTCTAGTACAGACATTCAACACAATGACAATACAAATATAATAAGATTTACAGTCTAAAAGATTCTAAAATATGCATATATAAAAAATAAAAGACTATTATAAAGAAAATGGGGGATAATAACATATAAGAGACATTGTACAGTGTAGTTTATAGTATAATATACATATTAACAGATTGTATATACACTTGTGCAAATGGATAATTTTGTAAGTAGAGGTAGTGTTATATACATGAAGAAATAAAATGTACCTATAATAAGGCACACTATAGGAGTAGTGAAAGTGGAATAAGGAGCAGTTTTCTGTTTAGGAGGGAGATTGCCTGGGGTAGAAGCTGTTTCTTTGTCTGGAAGTCCTAGCCAGAGGGCAACAGTTCAAAAAGTTTGTGCGTGGAGTCAATGATGATTTTCCTTGCCCTGTTTTTCACTCTGTAATCGTACAGGTCCTGAAATATGGGCAAAGGAGCACAGACCTTACATAATGAAGCATATTGTTTTTTATACCTTAGAATGAGCTATTTTTATCTACATACACCGCGGGTCCCCTTACATGGAATTTGTCATGTTGTTTCTATAGTAGCTTTAAAATGACAAGCTGCTCTATAAAAACGCGTTTCTTAAATATCTTATCTCCTTCAAAGAAGCGAAAACGTGACAACATCTAAATCCTGTGTCAGCCACCATAGTGTTTCAAAGGGGAGGGGGAGTGGTGGAGTGAGCCGTTGGTTGCAATTTGCAATCTCACCACTAGATGCCACAAAATTTCATACACTGGACCTTTAAAATAGTTTGATATTTGGTGCCTTTCAGAAGATCAAACAGTAGTCAATATCTCCTATCATAGTTGTTAATGTTCTTAAGAAAGGTCTGTTTATTATGGAATACCGGAATAATACAATGTAACATTAAATTATCTAAATCCTGGGTGTCAGGGATACAGGGCAGAGATGGATAATCCCTCTCTCTCCAACATACTGCCATCTGTACTGCGAAACAAGAAAGAGGAGCTGTTTGGAAATCTGCCGGGGATCTATAAATTTCACAGCAGGTGGGGAATATGGCTACACATGTGCACACACGCACGCATAATCACACATTCATATTCATTCTGTTTTGCAGGATATTTTTGCAGGACTTGGAGAACTGCTTAGAAACTCCAGAGAGAGTAGGAGCACACTTTTTGGCAAGGGTGAGCAAATCTGTTTGGTGCTAAATAAGACATTTCAGTACAGACCAAAAACAATCAATTTTGCCTTAAAATTGAATTGCCTTAAATACATTGCCTCAAAATTGCCATCTGGATAGTTCATGGGCTTCACAGCAGCAGATCTCAGCTTGATTTGTTTCATTAATAAATTAATCATATTTATTATATATTTAAAATACTTTTATTAATACAATTTTATATTATGAACTACATATGACAATATGCACAACTATTAATGCAACATAGGCTGAGTAAGAACATTTTGTTAATGAGAAAATCAACAGAAGTGTAATTTACAAGCCTAATACAAAAACATTGCAATAGTTTTAACAATATTACTAAGCGACAGATTGTTGCATAATACGTTGTTTGGTTAGTCACATAGCCTTTGGCGTCAACATCAAAAGACACAGGAAAGGTTTTCTCTTTTCTGTTTAAATTTTGATAACTCTATTTATTATTTAGAGGTTGCATTTTAGTATTTCTATTAAGTACACTTTTTGCCCTGCTGCTGGCAGTATCAGCCCAGACCTGGAATCTATTTGTGGTTCACAGCCCATGAGAACCACTGCTGTTTAGATTTTCTTTAACCATTTCACATATCATTGTTTACAGAAGGAACATTTTCAGGTGTATGAGCGCTACTGCCAGAACAAACCTCGTTCAGATGCTCTTTGGAGGCAGTGTTCAGATTCTGCCTTCATTCAGGTATTTTCCATAGCCTGCCACCACAAAAACAATTATTCACCGCAACATGAGATATTTTTTATTCTGATAACCTTCAAATGAATTCAAATGAAATAATGTTTTGCTAAATCTCGTTTCTTCTGTAGGAGTGTAAGAGAAAGCTGGATCATAAACTAGGGCTGGACTCGTATTTGCTGAAACCTGTTCAGCGTTTAACCAAATATCAGCTTCTTTTGAAGGTGCTGATCTAAAAATGCCATGTTAAATTTTTTCAACTTTCTTTAACTAAATGTGTACCTAAATGATATTTACACCTACTGCTTTCTATCTTTCATATTAGGAACTTCTAAAACATAGTTTAAACTCGCAGTATGCATCGGAGCTGCAGGGGGCGCTAAATGCAATGCTGGACCTTCTCAAGTCTGTCAATGACTCCATGCATCAAATTGCCATCACCGGTTTTGAGGTAAGTGTCAAACAAACAAGTCCTTTTCAAGTTCAAACAAGTCATGCATTTCACCTCAGAACATGCTGCTATTCACATACCTGACTTTGCTGTTTGAATCTCTGTCTATATAGGGTGAACTGAGTAACCTGGGC
Source organism: Barbatula barbatula (assembly GCF_947034865.1). Taxonomy (NCBI): domain Eukaryota; kingdom Metazoa; phylum Chordata; class Actinopteri; order Cypriniformes; family Nemacheilidae; genus Barbatula; species Barbatula barbatula. Next base: position 12,094,850 of record NC_136787.1, on the reverse strand, counting down.
CGTGTGCTGATGCAGGGCTCTTTCAACGTGTGGATCAACCACAGGAAAGGGGCTACACGCATGAAGGATATGGCTCGCTTTAAACCTATGCAGAGGCATCTGTTTCTGCATGAGAGAGCTCTGCTTTTCTGCAAGAAGAGGGAGGAGAATGGAGATGGTCCTGATCGAACAGCATCTTACAGCTTTAAACACTGCCTGATGGTGAGAAAATTCCAAAAAGTATTTGATACTTAAAATAAGTTTACCCAATTTTTCTGAGTAACCTGAACTCCTTGTCTCATGTACAGATGAGTGCGGTCACCATCACAGAAAATATAAAAGGAGATCTGAAGAAATTTGACATCTGGTTCAATGGTAAAGAGGAGGTGTATGTTGTTCAGGTGAATCATTTCATTTAAAATGTTTCTCACAGCTTCTAATTTATGTAAACGGTAGTATATTTACTACATATTTATTTTGCAGGCACCGACAGTCGAAGTGAAAGTTGCCTGGCTCACTGAGATAAGAAAAATACTAAATAACCAGCAAAAGAGTATCAAAGGTTTCTAAATTTCGATCCATGTTTGTTCACGTTGAATGTGTTTCTGTTTCTTACTGTGTATTTCTTACAGATGATGCTCACCAAGGTCATGATGATGAGCACCCGTTATTTGCACCCTTGGGAGACAGGTGAATCTTACTGTGGTCAAGTCGTCTTTATCTTTTACATATTGTGAATATAAAATATGTACATCAACATTCACATTTATTTAGCATTGTTCCTGAATTTTTTTTTTTTTTTATTGAAAATCAATGGTTGACTTATCATATTCATAACTACTGTATAATTTTATCCCATCTGCATGATGGATATAGCGTCAATCCATAAATGTACAGTATTGACAATGACAATGCATGAAGAACACAGTTTTGAAGGTGTCATTTGGTGTCAAAACATCAGCTAAAATACATCTTTTAGCTGATGATTCTTTTGGCGAACCAGAAGTAAAATGCTATGTGCAATAAATGCCTGTCTAATAACTATGAAATATCGCAATCACTGTTTTGCTGCCTAAAGCCTTTGGCTGTTCAGTGAGATTTTGACATTTTCTGTTTAGGTACATCACCCTAAATATATTAAATGTATTTTGAACTAAATCTAGGCAGTCATTCGTAGCACATAGTACTTTTATTTTCTATACCATCTATAAGAAAGTTTCGAAAACTGTTTAATTTCTTTGAAGGATGTGTAACGCAACAGGCTTGTGGTCAATTCAATTATATTATAAAATATTGAAAATGTGAACTGCCTTAAAATCAAACTGCTTAAAATTGACTATATCGAGCACAGTCCTGTTGTTGAATAACCTGCTCGTGATTGTGTTTCATGTTTGTTTGTTGTGTTTTTGCCTTGCGTTCCTTTGCCCTCGTGCCGGTCGGTTCATCGGTTGGTGGGTCAGTGTAGGCCATATGTCCGTGTGCATGCCCTGGAGTTCCGCACAGATCACTGGCTGCTCAGGTTGTTTTGATGTCCTTCCTCACAGCAAGCTCCAGGGGACGTCGGTCAGCTCGGAAGAAGCCAATTCGGGCCGCACCAGCCCGGTTCTGACGGATCCGGTCATCATTTCTCCGCGTCCAAAGCAACAAAACAACAGGCGCAGTGAGCGGAGAGAAGAGACCATTTTCTTTGCAATTTGCACTGATTGATGAGAGCAGAGAAATGACATTAAAGATAATGGGATTTTGCGAATGAGTTCTGGAATATGGAATTGTGGATTTATTTATTAGCTTAAAATGTAATCACATTATGGCTATGCATGATAATGTGATCATGACTGTGAGAATGTCATCTTGGATGTTGCTTTGGTTCCTTGTGGGTTTTAGGCTGGCCAGGGACATCTCACTCAGTGGACATCTGTGAGGGTTTGGAGGACTGGACCACGGACCTTTCAAACATCTCAGATTCCGATGAAGAAGATGGTGTGTTGCTGGTGAGCTACCTATTTAGTTATAAATATTTAGCTAAATCGCTTCCACGTTATTTGGAATGGATTTGGGTTTTACAGTCAAAATTAAAAGTTTTTTTTGTCTTATAGGTTCCTGGAAGGTACAGAGCAATGGTGGATCACTTGAAATGTGGCAAGGATGACGTAATCATCAAAAGTGGTGATGTCATTCATGTGCTTCAGGAGAATGCCATGGGACTTTGGTGAGTAATCAGATAAACTTTCTCTTGCCATCTTGGCAGTCTGCAATACTATAATGCCCCTGTGCCTCTTGTCTCTAAAATAACATTTTAATCTGAAAGAATGACAATACCCACAGGCACGTTAAGAATTTGACACGTGGCGGTGAAGGCCAACTCCCCGTGGATAAACTGCTGAGAATGCTGGGAGATGCAGGCAGAAGTCCATCCATTAGGTCGGGACAGGAGTTAATGGTGGGTACACCTGACAGACATAAACCTTTTGTCTCTTAAGACCTTTCTTAGTTTTGTTTTAACTTTATTTTATAAAATTCTGCTAACATAAATCATCAAATATATTATTAAAGGGAGTCAAACTATTTTAAAGAAAGTTTGTCCATTTGATCCTGTCCAAAATAAACATCATTTGTAAGTCGCTTTGTATGAATGCCTTAATGTAAATGTAAACCAAATCAAATAAATATTGGAAATAAAAAACCTTAATAATAAATTATTCATGCACAATGGTGCACATAAACGAGCTCAATGTATCAGGAATAACAGGTGACACATGCTCTGAATCTTTTGCCTCAGGCTCAGGGTTGCCAGATCTGCATGACAAAAGTAGACGAATTGCCAATCAAGAGTAGCCCAATGACCGCATCCCTAATAGCAAAACTCAAACAATAACCTCCTCCAGATCCTGTTTTGAATTACAAACAATTTCTTCACTCTTAAATCACTGTGTAGAAGCTATAAACAAAGTGTGTTGCCGTAAATAACTTGAACTTCAAAATGACACAAGATGAACAAAATCTTTCCACTTTTAAAGGGATACTCCACCCAAAAATATAAATTCTGTCATCATTTACTGACCCCTGCAAAGTTGTTCCAAACCTGTATGAACAACTTTGTTCTGTTGAACAAAAATAAATATATTTTGAAGTATGTAAGCAACTGACATCATTGACTACCATGGTAGAAAAATTCAAATGGTAGTCAAAGGTATCCTACATTTTTCAAAATATCTTATTTTCTCTTCAATAGAATAACAAATGTATACAGGTTTGGAACAACTTGAGTGAGTTTCTGAGAGGTGTATCCCTTTTTCCAACAGAATAAAAACCTACAGCAGCAGTTTAAAATACAGCAGAACTGGCAACCCTGCTGAGGCTGTGGATTACCCATAACTGTGGTTGCACAGTTTATCTTCCATAAATGTTCTTTGTCCTGGTTTTTATTTTATAGGTACGAGAAATATAAACAACGGGATGCTGAGCATCAAAATAGAACAATCACATAAACAAAAGGCTCTCAACATGTGACAACCCTAAAGGCAATAACTCATCCAGGACTGACCCCAGTACACCACGTGATGCGCATCAAACAAATTTAAGGTCAGGAAATCAGAAACGCCAAGTCAACTGAGAGTTCCCATCTGCCATCTGTGAATCATGTCAGATTTAGAAGCGAAAATTGCTTGTTTAGTAATAGAATGAACCAAATACATTGATACACACTGACACTTTTGAGCACAAATTTTACAATAACACAGACAACTACTTCATTCTTGGAAATCACCATTACCAAACTGTGCCATAAAATGTGATAACAAACATGAATTTTCTGTAGTTATCAAAATATTTAAGTGTATATTATATTTAAAAAAAAATAATATGAATGGAGATGGTATTGGTACATCAACTTAACGCCCCACTGTTTTTCTCTTCAACTGGGTACAATGGTTGTGCACTTGTTTAAACAAAAGCCATTATACTGCAGGAATGGACACCAGCTATGCAGTGGATAAAAGATTTACATACACATCTGTCAATACTCTGTGCCAAAACCATTCCAGGTTAATCTTTATTCTTCTTTTTCTTATTTTAAATATTCAGATTTGTCTTTGGCAGCAGTTTTTCACTGCAAGAAATATTTAGATCTGCATTTAAATTAATAGTAAAAAGTGTTTTTGTTACAGCTTTCACTGTGCATAATAATTCTGGTTGCTCTTATGTGCACCACGTGAAGTGTTTGTGTATACGCTTAAATTCTTTTTTTTAAATGACTTTAGTAAAATGGTGTAGTTTTATTGACAAGGAAAGAACAGATGAGCAGAAAGTGAAGTAAAATGAGAGCGTCGGATAACAATTGAATAACGTCCATGTTAAAACATACTTAGCACGTGAAAAAGAAAAACATCACAGAAGAGGATTTCAGGTTGTGTTTAATAGTAGGCTACTATAGAATCCACATCTCTTACAACCTTAAAAAAACTACTTAAAACCCATCTCTTATGTGAATAATTGACAGACAAAAGAAAAAAAGTACACCAACCCTCTCTCTTTCTCTCAACAGGTAGTGGTCTAGCATTTGAAACTAGCTAACACACATGGCTAACCCCTATCCCACACTGCAATACAGTAGGTGGCGGATATGCACCTCAAACGTATGTTGCTCCCACCGTTTAAAAAGCAAAGAAGAAAAATTACCCATTTAGCCCTGGTTAAGAGCCTACTTACCGAAATTAAGTACCTACTCATTAAGTATGCCATTTCGGATTCAGCCGACTATATTGTCTAAAATATGTCTGTTTTTACAAATATTTTATTTCAACTATTATTATTAAAAAATTTAAGATTAACATCTGAGACAAAGTTGATACATAAATGCAAAAAAAGAAGACCGAGCTAAAAGGTTCCTTTTGTGTTAATAAATTAGGCACAACCACCAAACTTGGGTCAGTTTTGGTTACTGAAATAAAACTTTGCTTGTTGGTGTATGAAGGCCCACTGTGTAAGCTGTCCATTCTATTATTTTAGTTCCTGCACTCTTTAGTTTGTCATTTAAAGCGTGCGCCCTCACAATGTGCACTTAACTTTGTTATCTCCTAAAAAAAACATAGTTTGATGCAAGATTTCAAAAAAATATTTCACCTGTTAGCATCACTAAAATGTGTACTTCAGTTTCAAGTACACTTCTTAAAGCCATGTACTTCTGGTGTATAAGAATGAGTAAAGACGAAAGTGACCTCATGTTGATTTGCTGTATGAAATAATTTCACAAGCACAACATCTAAGATACTATATTTTTTCTTGGTTGTTTCAATTTTGTTGTTGAATGATAACTAGTAAATATCTGTACAGAAATGCCTGTGAGTTTTAATTCATTTAATCCAACTGTTCATTCTATGTTTTTATGTTTACAGATATGTTTGCTGCTGTTGTCTTATACTCCAACACAAACTTGCAAAATTGCTCTTTTAAATTAATTTTAACATATGGGCCATGCTCCGTTTATCATTATTAGGCATATATCCTATTCTGATCCCAGTTACGTTGGTTATCCAGTTCATGTATCTAGATATGCGAGTATAGATGCCGTATTTTCCCTCTTTGGCACACTCTTCGCCCCAGCTAACGATGCCCGTAAGGAACCACGTGTTCTCATAGTTGGTGGCATGGGGCCCACCGCTGTCTGCTTGACAGGAATCCTTGCGTACCGCATTGTACCCGGCGCAGAACATGAATCGGGTGATGGTGTGTGTACTGCTACCTTTGCACTCTGTCCTGTCCACATAGGGAACCTCCACCTTCTGAAGGGTGTGGGATTCGATGCCTCCATATCTCAGCCTCCCCCAGCCGCTCACCAAGGAATTTTGTGCGCTCTTGAGGAGGTTCTCTGTGAAGTCTTTAGAGCCTAGACAGATGGGCAAGGCATAGTCGGAGAAGCTGATAGGCGTCTTGAGCTTCAGCAGGGCGATGTCGTGATTGTAGAGACTCCGTTGAGAGTTGTAATGTGGATGAATGTGATACTCCGCTATGTTATGATCGCTCTCTCTTCCCTCCTTTTTTGTGATGTCATGTTCCCCTTTGGAAATATGGAAAAACCATTAAGAATACAATAAGAATAACATGTTGTAGTGAAGTGAAGTCTATATCTTTAACCTGTTCTGATGAAGAAAGTTCCGATCTTTCCGTCGACACAGTGTGCAGCGGTAATGATCCACACTTCACTCAGGAGAGATCCACCACAAAAAACCCTTTTGCTCACCTTTTGCATAAAAACAACCTGCCAACATGAGAGAGACATGAAACAGGCTGTTCCAGCATTGTGAAGATATTTTGAAGAATGTTGTTCAACAAACATTGGTATTACACAATGACTTATACTGCGTTTGTGGCCACACAATAGTAGTGAATACCGCCATTGTTTGGTTACCAACATTCTTCAAAATATCTTGTTTTGTGTTCTGCAGATGAGAGTAAGTCATACACGTTTGAAAAACAAGGGTGAGTAAATGATGACAGAATTTTGGGATGTACTCTCCAACCAGAGGTTTCAGATTGTACAGCTTTATTGTCAACACCACAAAAGGATGCACTAATGTAATTTCTCGTATGTAACTTCAACATCTGCTAAATTACTAAATGTCTCACCTGCCAAGGAATCTCTCCTGGTTTTGCTTCCAGGCCTCCAACAATGCGATGATCTTTATTCGTTTTATTTGTGATAGGGGGTAGAGTTGGATAAAAGTCCCAGGAGGGGATGTTTTCAAGAGTAGCATGAGGAGATGTATTGTAGGTGGGAGTGGTTGTGTTGTAGCCTGCGGGGGTATCTGTACTACTGGTCTCTGTTTTGTTAAACTTTGTTGTATTGACATAATCGACTGAGTAAATTTGATTACTATGCTCAGCGTCGATAATGGACCTTGTGTTAAGAAATTCAGCAATCCTCCTTCCAAGACGTCCACATGGGTACTGCACTATAAAAACAGGGGGAACACACGTGTGTTAAAACAAATGTATTTATAACATATATTTATTTAAATGCAGGTGAATGGCAATTCTATTCAACTGCATTTAAAACATACCCACCTGTAGGACATAATACAAAAAAGACCCTCCCCCAAGTCACAACCACCAGTTCTCGGAAGTACATCCATATCAGGTGAATGTGATGTATAGTATATGTGTGTGTATAGACCCCAACCAACCCATTATAGACGGATCACAATATCAGTATTATTCATGTATGTATAAACGTACAGTTAGCCATTTTTTGATTGAAAATAAGCACAATACTAATTTTATCAAGAAAAGGATTGCGCTGCTTTAATGACAATAAAAAAATGGTATCCCTGTAAACATAAAGGTGACTTAATCGAGATAACATGCAAATAGTTTGATGTTGAATGTAGTACCTGTAGGTTCACATGTCCGGCTGTCTGGGGCCAGTCTGTAACCATCAGCACAGTCACACACTGCTCCATAGACTTTATCCACAATGCAGAAATGCATGCACCCTCCATTATTTACTTTACACTGTTTCGCCATTTCTGTACCAGAGTGACCCATAAAACACACAATATGGTTTCAGCAGAGGGAACGTCACCACTGCAATGGTGCTTAAGAAGTTTATAATAAAGAATAAATGCTGAGATGTTTGTACACAGATTTTACTGACCAAACTAGAAGCAAAATATTTAAATCTTTACATTGAAGCCCGGATCAGATTCAAGTCGCTAATGCTTGCTTATAGGACTATCACTGGATATGCACCGGCATACTTTCACACCCTCCTACACCCATCAAGAGTCCTGCGTTCAGCAAATAGCGGAGTCTTGTATTGCCTTCTCATAAGGGCAGTAAATCGCTTTCCCGCTCATTCTCCTTCACAACTCCTTCCTGGTGGAACATTCTTCCCAACTCGGTCCGGACAACCACATCTTTCACAACCTTCAAAAAACTACTTAAAACCAACCTCTTCTGTGAATACTTGACAAAAGAAAAAAAGTACACTAACCCTCTCTCTTTCTCAAAACAGGTAATGGTCTAGCTTTTGTTGAAACTAGTAACTTTGTATTAGCACCTATTGTATTATTGCTCATCTATGACATGTCGCTTATTGCTCACTGAACTCTTTGTTAGTCGCTTTGGATAAAAGTGTCTGCCAAATGACTAAATGTAAATGTAAATACTATAATGGTTGCATTCACATTGGTTCAGATAGCTCAGACCATCATGGATCTTACCTAACTCACAGTTTTTCCCAATAAAGCGAGCTAGACACCAGCAGGTGTAGGTGTTCATGCCATCCTCACATTTTCCACCATTCTGACAGGGTGATGACTGACACTGGTCTCCATCTGATAATGATAGTGGTCATGGTCATTCTTTATAAGTTGTGCTTGTGTGGCCACTTAAAATAGTAATACATTTTATAAAAAAGCTATAGAGATTATAATTTCTGAGAGAAAAACTACTGTCTTTACTACAAAAAACATGGCTATAGATATATCAGGGTAACCACAAATTAACAATGCTTTAGCTAAAGAATGGTGGTTATACAAATGATAATCGATCCATCAAAAAACATGGTTAAAATACACATTTACTATAATAAAATAATGGGTAATCTTTTATAAGGGAGTTAAAATCACATGCATTAAAACAAACATTTGTCTTACCCATATAGGTGATCCAGAATTTCCTCTGTAACAAGAAATACAGATTTTAAACTTAAAAAGAGACCTTAATGTTTTTAAAATGTGTTACCTTCTGTTACTCACAGTTTGCTCCTGGTCCTCAAAGACCTCTCTGGCCTCCTCTAGACTACAGCGTTCTTCATAACATTCCCTCTCCAAATTATCCTTCGCTATCATCTCTTCAAGACCTGTGTTATAGCGTTTCTGTCTCTTCAGCACAGAGCCCGCAAGCTGTCTTGGCAGAAACACAGAGGCTACACAGAGAAGCAACAAACACTAATGTCTCTTTCTTGGACACAAATCTCTTAATGACATTTGGCCCGAGAATATTGTTTGACTTTGAAAGGCTTTCAATTGGAACAACTTTGCCTTTACAGTCAGAAGCACAGATTTATAATAATGATTGATGTTACATTTATTGTTTTCTTTACATACATTTTCCATTTAGTAGCTAAGCAGCGATTGCACAAGGTTTTCAACAGGCCAAATATTAAATCTAAAAGTCAACCTATAAAATCCATTAGATTTTTTCTTGTTTTTGGTGTGTGTTTGTACAATACAAACATGTATTGAAACCAACAATATTTGGCTGAAACATGTTTATAATACCCAGAAAAGTTATGAAATGATATACATAGACAAAACATATTATGATAAATCGTTGTTGACATACCTCCAGACGAAAACCAGGTTTCAAACAGCAAAACACACATCAAAACAAGGAGATTATTTTTCACCATTTTCTCTAAGCTACTTTCTCCTCCAAGGTAAATCTTTCCCAACAGTCTAAAATACCTTCTTGATCCGCTCCAAAGTTCACCACAAACGTGTTTGCACTTCATGCAAGCAGATAAATCATTCTGTGGGTGTTTTTTTGTCTGCACCTGCAGGGTTGTTTGTTGATCTTAATGTTTTCTTTTTATTAAAAGGGTTTTGTACAGTGTCAGGTTAAAAAGACAAAATGATCGAATGTTTGAAGAATGTATTTTGTCACACATCAAACGCCACGTCATATACATATTATTACAGTTTGTGTATTAATATGTCCATAAACCTACGTTCTACGTTCTGACGTCATGCATGGCAGAGAACGTCAGAGAACTTCAAGTGACTTACAAAATTTTGAGACTTGTAACACGGCAAATATTGACAAATCCAGGGTAATCTGCTTTGGTGATTTAGGGTAAATGAGTCAACATCAGTTTCACAACAGAAACTACATAATGGCTGTTTGGTGGTATCTTATACTAAACATATAAAGAACCAGTCAAATAAAAACTTTTCATTTTCAATTTTATAGCTCATACTCAGCTATTCATCACACAACAGCACTGACTTCAAATGGACCCTTTTATATAACCGGCTCTTGAGTTCTCTGTGCCAGTCAAACAGAAAGTACAATCTACATAATTGATGTTGTTTTAAGATGGGAAAATGTAAAAATATTGTAGCAAGATAACTTTCATTCTATGCATATACAGATATCCTGAATAAACACAAGCACAGTACAAATAATCAAACTAAATGTTTTGATGTTGAATAATACAGGCCTTGCTCATTTTGAATTGGGTTGACATATCAAATTTATATTTTTTCAATTTAAAAAACTTGGCTGATTCACAACACGATCTATTGAAATTTGTCAAAGGAAACTAAAGAATGATCTTTCGTTAACGTCCTGCGTAATGTTTGATGAATCTGTCTGAATCACTAATGGTGGCCGACGTCATTCATCACGTGTTGAAATTTGGGGACAGGGCTTCACAACGCAATAGTTGCGATACACCGCCATGTGGTTTCATTGATATCACACAGGAGCGCGCATCACACGCGCTCAAATTGCAACCAGGACTTATTAAACTACGACACAAGGAAGTGTGAAAGGTGATAACGGTTTCTAAGACATATTTCAGTTTTATCCTCCTTTTTACAAATATTTTTCACATCTGGCTTTACTTCCTTTTGTCATGTGAAACAAAGCGGAGCGCTATGCGTAACTGCCAGAGATACACGGTAAGGATCAGCTACACTATTGAAAATCAATGGCATGAAATACATTCCTTCTCCAGGTTATTTGTTTGTTTGGAAAATGTATTGTTTAACAATGTATATACAAAAACGTGGTATAAAATATAAAACAATCAGAATTTCTCTGTTAAACAGCGCTCTTGAGTGAAAAGGTAGTTCCTTTAAGGAGTTGGCCACTGTTGAATAGAAGAGCCAGTTTTTAATGATCGGACCTATTTGGTTTGAGTTATCGTCTGGAATTTTGCTTCAAAACTGGGATCTATGAGCGGGAAAGCATTACTCAAGATTAAAGAAGACAAGGATGCAACCAAGGGTAAGACATCGCATAGCCTTTCCCATCGCAGTGTCCATCTGCCTTTTCCCTCTTCGTGTATTCTCGTAAACTTGGTCTATTTAAAAAAAGGAATACGCACGATAAAAGCTATTTATGGTTCAGGTGGTTTCCAGGCGATAGACCAATGCACGAATAAAAAAAAGATTATTCGCTAGCTGCCTAATAGTTAGTTGCCTATCAGCAACGGCGTCACATAGAATAACTTCAATTGCATAAGCGCAAAACCTGCAAGTGCGTGAGATGCTTATTTGTGATCACAACAGATATCGTGCGGTCACTTTAAATCTACTGTAAAAGCTGAGCGCGTCTCTATTTTCTCTTCACGCGCTTGGCAAACGCGTTACTGCTAGATTAACACAAAGTAAGCTGAATGCACATTGTCAGGGTTTTGTATGCATTTGTTTATTTTTCTTGACAAAACGGGCATAGATAGACGAAGCACTATGCGCGCTTCAGTTCACAGATGTAGGCTGGGTATTGCCATGGTGACAAAGAGGCGGAGAGAGGCTGCCTCATAAAAAATGCATAGCATGCTGTATAAAGCGGAGATGTGTGCTTATTTTGTATCTACGGTGGTCCCCTCGCTGATATTTAAAGCATATTTTATACTGTATCATATAAATATATAACCAACACTCAAATGGACGTCTGAGCATTATGTGTGTGGCTGGTTAGTTGGGTCTTAAGTATTTCATCCCCTAACCCTCCAGAGTAATGGTTCTGCAAAGGATTACATTTGATCAAGTTGTTAGAGTAAAAATTCATTAAAGCTTATTACGTCATGGAAAGTCAAAAGCATCAACTCTGAGGCAATGCAAAATGAGGGGTCATTAAAAAGGCATAGCTTTTAATTGTTTAAAAGACCAGCAGGGATTCAGCTTGAACAAGGGAGCATTAAGCTTCTTTTTTTAATGAAACAGTTTATACCTAGCAGCCTAGCAACTGTTTTATTATTGGATTTCACCTTTTGTGCCCATCTTTTAGTTGATTAGAAGGTATAATATGATAGACTGAGAGAGGTTGACGGTAACACTGGGCTGCTCCAGTGATTAAGCATTGCAATAAAACTTGGAAAACATACATATTCATAATCTAAGATGCTACTTAAAAATGGTGCTATATAGCACTAAAAATGGTTCATGGCTCGTAATCATAACAGAACCTCTTTAAGTGCTATAGATCCATAGCACCTTAGTCATCCCAAATATCCGCTGAAGAACCTCTGAAGAACTACTGAAGCACCAAGATATGGTTCTACAGTATATAGCACTTAAAGTGGTTCCCCTATGATTAAAAGCCAAGAAACACTTTTTTTAAGGGGCTCCTATACACAAGTATAGACCACTTCGAAAAATGTAAGCAACACTGATCCAACGTCCTGTTTAATTTTTTTAACACAAATATTTGAACAGAATACAGCCAACAGAACATTTTTAACCGAACCAAAATCTTCTGCCGATACCTATAAGGTTTAATTATAAATGTAAGATTTAAAAATCAAATACATAAAAATTAAACCAGAAGTACTTCTGGACCATTGTTTACATCTTGTGAAGTGGTCTATAAACAAGACTCTAACAGAACGAATGGAAATCTTTCAGTATTTGGCAGTATGTATCTACCCATATATCGTCGTTCTCCTTCCAAAACCTTGGATCTCCAAATTAGTTTTCAGGAAATGGAAAAAACACTGTACTTTTTAAAATATATAGTGTGTTGTTGTCAAAGTTGCAAGCACTTTTAAAACATTTGTATTGGTTAGAAGTTTGCAAAACCCAGTGATAAACATAAAGGGTGTCTAATAATGATTTATGACAAACATTAAAAATTAAGAAATATGGAGATACAAGGTTTTAGAAAGACAGCAGTGATATGGTAAAAACCTGTTGTATTGTTGTTTGCCGTTTGTTTGGCATTTAGTATGCCTATCATTACAATAGCTTAGATACTGTACGCTAACACATTGTAGTTCTGTTCTTAAAAAGAATATTTATCTTTTGTAAAACATGACATGATCTTATAGAAACCGTAAAAATATTGTTATTTCTTAAAACAGGAAGATCAAAAAGTAAAGCAATAGCTGTAGTTCTCCCCAAAAATTCTCTCATGTTGTTGCTACTATTATTCTGTTTCTGTATCCAAAAGGAAATCACAGCTTATGGCATACAAGTTATTCTTGGTGAACATTTCCTTAAAAACCACCATGCACTTTTACATCTGTGGCTTTGCCACCAGATGTCAGTATCATCTTTGCTAACTTATGAGCTGTTTGTGACCCTCTCTCTTCCCTACTGTGTACATGTGTATGTGCACCCTTGCATGCGTCTCTTTGTTACATGATGTTTACATGATGTTTAGATTTTGTCATACCATTACTTTACTAATACTTTCTGTTCTATCGTTATGTTCAAGTATACACAGTTCAAGATGGCAAGGAGTACATTCTCTTGCGGGAGGAGTCAAGTCAGTCTTTTGAAGTAGATCAGAAAGAAAACTCACCATTTCATAATAAATGTCAGGAACTCTTTTGCTGTCCGTTTTGGAACTTCTTCATTCTAAAGAAAAAAGAAAATATTGAAGGTTTGCCAATATAAAAGGTTTATCGGTTCTGCCTTCACAGCACCTATAAATGTGCACTTTAATTTCAATGCTGATGTCACACAAATGTTTGCCAGTGTAAATACTCACATTATTTACCCACGGACAAGTCCAGTGAAGACACGGTGTAAGGCTTTGTTCACACAAAGGATTTTGTTTTAATTAAATCTTATTTAATAATACAATCGTTTGAACTGTAAGTTACAATTTGCTCAGGTTTAAAATGATTGGAACTTGTGCAATGGGTGTTTCTTCATTGAGGAAAATACATTGATCACAGACAACAAAATTAGAAAAGGTGGTACTTTCAAACCAAAGAGAAATGTTATATGCCTGTTTTTTCTGCCTGTGTGACCATAACCTAAACCAGAGTTTCTCAACCAGGGTTCACAACACACTTCCAAGGTCTCCTTTAGATGACTTAACATGAATTAAAATTAAAATGAGATAAAGCTAGAAGATTTTTCTTACAATTTTGTTACTAATATATAACATATATTTTTAGTAATACCAAAACAGTTGAGAACCACTGGCATAAAATGTTTAGTATGCCCTCATCTCTCAACCAGCACAACCAGCATGCTTTGATTGTTCTTCCAATTTCATAGCCACATTGTCGAGGTGAGCCTAGTATTTCCTTGTAGTCTCTTAGCACCATCTAGTGGTAGCTTGTCAGATCATCTTTGTCAGGGTGGGGTTGTTTTTTTCTCTTTCTCAGCTGAAAAACACAGGTTTACAAGGTCAAATCTAAAGCATAATTGACTGCTTTTGAATACCAGCCCCCTAGAGTAAACCAGGGATGATTCATTTTTTCTAGTCTTTTGTTTAGACAATAGTCCTACCTTCAGCAACTGGTTTATTTATCATCAGATAAGTGGCCATCTCCATTTGCAATGTTATTCCAGATTAATTTATATTTTGTTTATTTATTTCTGGTTTTTAACTACGAAAGTACATCAAGGAGGTTTTTTGAATTTTGTAAACCGTACACATGAACAAAAGTTGTGACTCTGTTATGTCTGTTATCAAGGATTAAAGTGAGTTTGTAAATGCAGACTCTAATAGGCCCTATCAATTTGGTTCAACAGTTTATTATTACAATTGTACATAGTTATTAATCCTGGTTACTGATTAACTCTGTAGATGGAATTCTCACTGCTGTCTGCTTGTTTAATGCAAAATAATCAGCTATTTTATCTGTAAAGAAATACAAAATGGTATAACATGATCTAAAATAGGCTAACTTTATTTTATGTCCAAGTGTGCACTAAACACAACGAGAAAACACTTGTATGGCTGTGATATGATCTTAGATTTATCATACTGAATACATAAGGTTAATATAGGTCGCATGTTGGTACAACACATAACAGGAAGGAAAGCCAGACTAATTTAATATCCTCGTTTGAGAAAAATGCTGTTTCCTCATTATATCTCATTATTCTCTCTGAACAGTGTGCAGTGACGCAGGAGCTGCGGCTGCTTCTGCTGAACTGTCTGTAAACTGTTCTTGGTTTTTGGGAATTGAATACCAGCAAGATCTCTGACATTTCTATTTACAAGAGTGATATTAAGTATAAAGCAGGACTTTGTATCTAAATTGATTGTGTTTGTCGGCCTGCTGTTTTTCCTGATGCCATTTTGTCAACGATACTGAATTGTTTACAATTCAGACAGACAGCTGATATTTCTGCAGCTCTTTTATGGCATTTAAATTTAATTTCCTCCTCAATGCGCCGCGTCTTCATTCAGCTCACCCATTTGCTCCCTCAAGCACACACTGTAAAAAAAAAACCCGTAAAAAAACGGTAAATCTCTGGCAGCAAAGTTGCCAGACGTATTCCGTCAAATTACAGTAAAAGAATGTTTTTCAAAATTACATGCAAAAACCGTAAAAATACAGAGAATATTTTACAGTCATAATTCATTTAATTACAGTGTATTACTGTAAATAATTGTTATTTAACTGTAGAAAAACAGATAAATTATGTGAAAATACATTAAAAACAACTACCTTTCAGGTTAATCTCTGTAAATATATGGCTTTTATTTGTTACTTTATCAAGTTTCTCTGTATTTATACAGTAATATTCTTTCAAAATACAGTTTATCTTTGTAAAATAAGTAAAAAGACATGTAAGAAAACGTAATAATTATGTGAAAATACAATAAAAACAACTAACTTTCAGGTTAATCTCTGTAAATATATGGCTTTTATTTGTTACTTTATCAAGTTTCTCTGTATTTATACAGGAATTTTCTTTCAAAATAATGTTTATCTTTGTAAAATAAGTAAAAAGACATGTAAGAAAACGTAATAATTATGTGAAAATACATTAAAAACAACTACCTTTCAGGTTAATCTCTGTAAATATATGGCTTTTATTTGTTACTTTATCAAGTTTCTCTGTATTTATACAGTAATATTCTTTCAAAATACAGTTTATCTTTGTAAAATAAGTAAAAAGACATGTAAGAAAACGTAATTATTATGTGAAAATACATTAAAAAACAACTACCTTTTAGGTTAATCTCTGTGAATATATGGCTTTTATTTGTTAATTTCAAAATACAGTTTATCTTTGTAAAAGAACTAAGAACAATCGATAAAACCCCAATAAGTACATAAAATCAAAGACAAAAATATTACATAAATATATTTAAAATTATTGGCCATTGCAAAAATAATCATAGTACGTTAAAAATACCTTAAAATTAGCTACATACATAATCTGTAAATTAAGGTATTTAGTTGTCGTTATATGAAACAATATTTTGTGTTAAAATATAGCCAATCTAATGTATAGTAACTAAGAAATGTTGTTTCTACCAGTAAAACAAAATCTATAAAAATGTAATGGGTACCTCCAATAAAACAGAACAGTCATTTTAGTGAATTGCAAACAAACGTTTAATGTTAATTGGACAGTAGAAATACAAGCAGAGCATGAAAAAATAGCTACATTATGATAATTAAGTGATTGTCAAATAAAATGTTTTAATGGATAAATAAAAACATTTAAAGGAATTAAAATACACAATATTTTGAACTATGCATGGGTCTAAATAACGTGTTTTCACTATCCGTATGAGTGAGTGAGAGTGAGTGAGTGTTTTTTGCTATTTTGATGGTAACTTTTTTTAAGACACTAACATTTCAGCCAGAAGAATCAATGAATGAATATCTGCTAAATTTATTTTACAAATTTACTGACACTGTAAGGTGATGCTCACAGTTAAATCATACCAAAGCTACTTTTATCATGGTTCTCAAAGAAAAGCATACCCATAGAGTAGGAAATGCCTTCCTGTATTTCCAGACAGATATTAGTGAACTTCTGTTTTTTTAAAGCAATTACTGAAACATTTTCTTGGTCCAGAGTTAAAAATACTTTTTAAAGGGTTAGCTAAAGTGAACAGGTGCTTCTGTTTTGAAGTCCATAAAAGTGCATCTATCCATCATAAAAACAATCACAGGGCTCTGGGGGGGTTAAAGATTTAGTTCACCTCAAAATTAATTTCCTGATAATTTACTCACCCCAATGCCATCCAAGATATCCATGCCTTTCTTAAGTGTAAAAGAAATTAAGTTTGAGGAAAACATTTCAGGACTTTTCTCCACTCAACGGACTTCAAACGCAACCAAAATGTTGAAATCCAAATCAATGCAGTTTCAAGGGATGTGCACGATCGCACCTGAGAAATAGGGTCATAAAGTATCTAGCGAAACAGTTTTTTTCATTTTTAAATGAACAATTGTGGTTAAAAAGTATATAAATGTTTGTCTTGTGCTGGTCTGCAACGCGCCAGGCATTATGTCATCATGTTGGAAACGTCGCAATTTCTTTTAAATAAATAAAAAAAGATGTCGGACGAATTTTGAAATTGGAGGACAAAATGAGATGGTATTTGTCGCACTTCCCTGCCTTTTTAAACCGGAGTACACCGATAAATGACATGACGGGTGACGATTCCAACGTGATGACGTAATGCCCAGCGAGGTGCAACACAAGCACAAGTCGAATAATTGTGGTTAAAAAGTATATACATGTTGTGTGTCTGTTTTTTTTTTAAATTACCAATCGTTTCGCTAAATAAGACCCTATTCCTGACGTCCACAGCCATTTGAAACTGCATTGCGATTGATGTCCATTGTGTTGATAAAAATGCTGAAATGTTTTCCTCAAACTTAATTTCTCTTCCACTGAAGAAAGAAAGACATGGACATCTTGGATGGCATTGGGGTGAGTAAACTCAAGAAATTCATTTTGAGGTAGACTAATCCTTTAATAAAGGCCTTCTGAAGCAAAGAGATGCGTTTGTGTAAGAAAAGCATCCATATTTATAACTTTATAATCAAAATTATCTAGCTTCTGCCAGACGACTGTATGCATTCATATGGTGTCAGAAGAATCGTTCATCATAGATTACACAGATTTCAGATTAAAAACAGTCCCCTATTTCCACACCTGGGTTGTCATGGTCATCTGATGTAGATCCACAAGCACAGGTTTATCTATAACCTGAAATCACAAAAGGAGGACATATTTTAAAATACTATTTAAATTTAGGGTTAGGACTTCCCCTATCCATGAATGACTCTTACATAGTGCACCTTTAAGGTGTAATGGATTAGTTTAAGCTTCTTTTAAATGTACAAACTCATTATGGAGTAAACACTGATACCCCTTTTCCACCAAGGCAGAGCTGGTCTGAACCAGCACCCGGTTCTTGTTGGTGGAAAAGGGGTATGAAACAACCTGTTATGATTGATATTAAAGGATTAGTTCACCTCAAAATGAATTTCTTAAGTTTACTCACCCCAATGCCATCCAAGATATCCATGTCTTTCTGTCCTCAGTGGAAGAGAAATAACGTTTTTTTTAGGAAAACATTTCTGGACTTTTCTTCACAGAATGTAGTTTAATGGGACCCAATGTTTCTCAGTTCATATCCATGCAGTTTCAAAGGTCTTTGAAGTGCTTCAACGGGCTCAGCACGATACCAGCTGAGGACGAGGGGGTTTTCTAGCGAAACGATCAATTATTTTTATTATAAAACAATTATATACTTTATATACAATAGTTCGGATTGAGCTCAAGACTGAATAAGCCGGGAACTACGACATCATGCTCAACGGCGCATGCACGTGCGGAAGTACCGCACCACTGTTTACAAACTGAACTTATATATATGGGTACAATGCCGGTGCCATCCAAGCATGAGGATGTAGTTCCCGGCTTCTTCAGTCTTGAGCTCAATTTAAACTATTGTATATAAAGTATATAATTTTTTTATAATAAAAATAATCGATCGTTTCGCTAGAAAACCCCCTCGTCCTCAGCTGGTATCGTGCTGAGCCCGTTGAAGCACTTCAAAGACCTTTGAAACTGCATGGATATGAACTGAGAAACATTGGGTGCCATTAAACTACATTCTGTGAAGAAAAGTCCAGAAATGTTTTCCTAAAAAAAAACGTTATTTTTCTTCCACTGAGAAACGAAAGACATGGATATTTTGTATGGCATTGGTAGTTCACCCAAAAATGACATTTAGCCTGTGATTTACTCACCCTCAAGCAATCCTAGGTGTATATGACATTCATCTTTCAGACAAATACAATCGGAGTTATATTAAAGTGCCCCATTATAGAATTTTGAAAATTACCTTTCATAGCTTTCGTGTGTAACAGATCTAAGTGAACGAAAACATCCAGAGTTTCACTTTTATCACGGATAGATGCACTTTTACACCCATTCACTTCCATTATAAAGCTGGGAAGAGCCAGGGCATTTGTTAATATGAATGTATTCGTCTGAAAGGTTATATACACTTAGAATGTGAGTAAATCATGGGCTAATTTTAATTTCAGGGTGAACTATCGCTTTAAGACTAGAATATGCAAATGATTTATTATGCTAATGAAACAATTACAATGCCATACCTATCATCCAAATGAAACATTCACTACATTTAGAACCTACACCATGTGCAGGCCTCACCACGTGCGTCATGCACAGCACGAATCATTCAAATGGATTCTTAAAACACTATGTACAATACATGTTTATTAACAGTCAACCAGATCTATTTTCTTTCATAAAATTTAACTAATCAAACAACATACCTGTTAACAGACCACATCATCAGTGGATCAACGGGGCAATGGCTTCTCTCTCACGCTCTCCTGTAGACACTGGGCGTAATAGTATAATTATAAGCACATTATGAATTTCATAATCTTATTACAATTAAACACTTCATCACAATCCACACGATCAAATGCTGTTATCACTTAAATCACACTGGAGCAAAAACTTGCATTTGGACAATAAAACTCATCTTACCAGAGAAACGTCCTCGAGAAAAACAACGTGCATGCGATCGCACGTCGTATGGAGAAACCCCGCGATGTTTCACCGATGACGCTCCCACTCTAAACGAAGACTCGAAGAAAAGTTCCTTTAATTTAACGTTATATTCTCTTACTTGTGAACAGTAATATGAACAAAATTGTGTGAGATTCATTAATCCATTTGAATTATAAAACAGAAAACAAAAGTAGTATAACAAGTAAATTCAAGAAAATTATACAATATAGGGGGAAAACTATTCAAATATTTCACACCAGTTACAAATGTATACTTTTTATATCGCGCTGAAAACACTCTTACCTTCGTTCGAAACGCAGGAGAAAACATTACATTCCTTATTCCAAAATGCCAATGCAGCTCGATGATATCCGAGGATGGCTCACCTAAAAGCATTGAATTGAAAACACCCGCGCAAACCCGTTGAGAAGACGTCTCTGACAACCGTTTGTCAATTCAAATGTCTAAAACATGTGACCAAATCATTGCTCTTTCGGCTGTTATGACCTATGACACATTCGACGTTGTGGGCGGGAATTGGCGGCAAATTTGAATCTGTGTCGCACACAAACAACAAGATGCATCTGAATAAACGTGTGAATGTTAAATAGTTGTATGGAGTTGAAAGTAGAATAATATTATTTTCATTATTCTGTGGAAATATTTTTCAACAAAAGTTACAATAACAATTTTTATATATATGTGCAAATACGTAGTAGCAATATGTTTTATATATATAGTTATATAGTTATATATAGTTTAACCATTAGGATTTGTTGGTGTTTTTCTGTGCACGTGTAAAACATAGGCTATCTGGAAAATTCCACAGGGAAAGATTCTGTTGGTGCTCCCGTATGACTGTTGGCCCCATACTTCACTACATCCACCCTATTTTCAACATGGACAAAGCAATTTCATACGAGATAATTTAATGTATGAGACTTCGGTTTCATTAGTCACTAGGTTAACAGCCTGAAAAAAACAAGAGTGTAGTAAAAAATTACTTGTGCTTTATGATTATCGTGTGTTTATGATTATGATTACGAACTTTGTTATCACTTGCTGCACTGGATAAATTAAAATCTCTGAGAACTGTGGGTAGGATAATTAAGTGTGTTAGGGATGCTTTGCCCCATGCATTACTGTCTTGCATGAACTCAGCCCTGGTAGATGGCACAGTAAACAAGAGATGATCTGTCAAATTATGATTGATGCTGGCGTAATACAATGTTTTGTATGAATAAAATGCTTCAGAAATATGGAGTTGTCTAAGTTCTGAAATTTGAAATTGTAAATTTTATAATAAATCATTGAAGGAACCATGGACAACAAAAAGTTAAGCTCTGAACTTTGATCCAGGAGACATAGGCATTGCTTGCCAGGGCATGGTGAAACCCTAAATAAACCACATTTTACATTGTTGATAATTTATAAAAATAATATAGTTCATTTGGAGTTTGCTATAATGTGCTATTATTATATTAACAGACATTGCACCCTGGAGAAAGTTATTCCTGGGGAACATTCTCAAGGGGGATACATTTAAAACACTTTCAATTCACTGATTTATGTAATTTTACATACATTTTTGTCCGGAACAGGAAAATAATCAATAAAACATTTACAATAATTGTCTGTAAAAATACATCTTTTAAATCTGTAAAAATTAACTGTAATTTTCTGTAAAAATAAATTTTTAATCTGTAAAAATAGTATGAAATGCCTTTAAAAAACATAATTTTTATGTAATTGTTATTTACAATGAAACACTGTCATTTTAATGGTAAAACTTTTAATTACAGCAAATATCTGTTAAACAACAGCATTTTACTGTTTAATGAAAAAATGGGGAAATTCTGTAAAAAAATACAGAATATTACCTGTAAAATAACGTTTTTTTTTTACAGTGCAACGTTTAAGTAAATCCTCGAGTGAGAGAAAGAAACATGATTCGTGATTAGGATTCATTTATCACAACAGTGTTCGCTTGAAAGATTTTCGCTACCCTCTTCTTGCTATGAATGACCCTGAAGAGAACGGTAGTGTTGGCAATATAGCAAATGCATCTAATGAATCATTGATGAGGCGCCCCAAACTCATGGTGGTTTGTCAATATCGCCGATAATGATCTGCTATGATTACGGGGCCGCGATCTTTTAATGGACAGAATACTCATGAGAATTTGTTGAAAGTTTGGAACGCCCTTTTACTTGCTTTGCACACAGTGAAGAAGTGCGAAAGAGTAAAAGCCATCTTTGGATGCGTAGCATGCAGGCGTTTCCTTTAAGAAGATCAGTATCAGGTACATTTTGAGATATCTGGCCAGTTGGAGCCTTTAGTCATGTGCACAAATGCATGACGTATTACTTTAAAAATAATTATATATTGCGCGTATGGCATGTTTAAATGGTTTTGTTTTTATTAACACAGATTATCATTAGGACTATTTTCTTCGGCGCTGTCCGTGGTACTGAAATTTGCTACGGTCCAATTAAACTTGATCTCAAGTGGGTCGACAGTTTTCTAGTTGTTTCCATCAAAGTACGATTTCGTTAACCATGCCTGAAACAGATTATGCTTTACAGTAAATTAATGTAATTAAGGTGTGTATTGTGGAAATCATGTATTTTCCTCTACGCCTTAAAATAGATGGCACCGCCGATCTTTTACTATATGTTCTAAAACTCAAAGAAATATATTATGTAACACATATTTTCGTTGTGCTGTTATTCTTTGAGAAGAGAAGGCATTCTTAATGCTGTCTAAGAATGTATACAATTTACAGAGACAAAACCATTTAATCTATTGCCATTAGAATTGTGTTGCGTAACGTGCTTAAAAAGTAAAACACACAAATATTGGTACAAGAAGAGGCGCTGCCCATTTTATAAGTGCACACTGCAATTAGACAATTAGGTATTGTAAAATCAGGCTGGTCTTGATTTCACTAGATGTTGTTAATACACGGCGCCTTGTTGAAGACAACAGTCACGTCTCTCGGGCTGTCTGTCACCATGCAGCCCACTGAATCTGTGCTGCAGGAGCCACTGTGAGTGGAATGAGGTTCGTGCTGCAGAGAAAAGACTAGAGGAGGAATCTCCGCACCAGCAGAAGGGGATCTTCTTTCCCACAGATTCACGGATCGTATTGCTGACACCACTGGAGACTGCTAAAATCACATTTCTGCGCTTTGAATATTATTCCAGATATGCTTTTCGCACGCCTCTGAATTTCCATATTTTGGGCGGTCTTGGGTAATGGGGACGAGTCTATTTAGCACCTATGCTGAGCTTTACTGCTGAGCACATCTCCAGGAGAAGCAGCCAAGACCACCGGGGAAACATAAACAGCGACGCCGATTAATCCACTCAACTTCAATTAAAGGATGCGTTATTGAAAGGCGGGGACCTCTTGCTGGACATTTTTGGCACCATTCTCGCTCTCTTTCTCGCTCCTGTTTCTCACAAGAAGAAAATATTTAATAATTTCCCAAGACGCGATGTGGTAACAGGTGCTCATATCTTTCTCAATCAGTGCATGGCTTAGTGCTCCAAACACTCTCGGAGTAGGGAGGTTTGGATCATGGCACAATGGCACTGGGTTCTCTCTCATGCATACGCGCTATTATAAAGATCCATACGAAAAGGCAAGGTTTTCTGGAAGAGATTCCCCCCGGAGAGAAGTGGGGCTGCCGTTCGGGAGCTGCTGCACCATGTCAGAGCACAACAACAACAGCTGAAAGAACTGTTTAGCTGCTATGAATGTTTAAAACCCAAGTGAATCTTTTCTGGAAATGCTCGGTCCCTGTGGGGGAAACAGTGTACCTCTGAAATGACAATTACGCAGTCCCTCACGGAATATTGATTATGTTTAATCAGTGACAATGTTTTGAACATACAGGACTCGAACACACACAACATTCTGTGTGTGAGAGGTAATTTTTTATCTGGGACGCGTCGTCACACCACTACGCCAAACTGGCTAACGCCGCAGCGATCGCCAGCTCCCTCATTCGGCAGAGGAGGCAGGCGAGGGAGCGAGAGAAAGTCAATGCCGGCCGCTGCGCAAGCAGCCCCAACAGGAGCATAGGGAACTGCGAGAAACCCAACAGGCTCAACTTGTTCTCACGCGTCAAACTCTTTGGCTCAAAGAAACGCAAGAGAAGGCGGCCAGGTCTGATGTGCATTCTCCTTATCAGGCTTTACTACAAAAATCATATCCATTAATCATCTTCATGATCATCGTCATTGCCATAGTCGTCATTTTTTTCTATTAAACATTTCCCTACAAGAGTTTTAACACCATACTGTTATTCATGGAATGGGGTGTAGCAGGAAATTTAAACTTGACTTAAATCCACTGTGCAGAGTAACAAGAGGGATTTCACAGTTCATTGCTTTTGAGCACTGGCTTCTCTTTCAGCTAGAGCTGATGTTGCAATATCACTAGGGCGCACAGCACTATCATTTGTTATATATCATGCAGTCTGAGATCTGACTTAAGAGATAGAGATTCCACTTTTTGGGCTATATGCTGACTTCAGTTTGTTTTTAATATTTTGCTCCAACTTGATATGGTCGGTCTTTTATTATGTTCAGTATTTTAATCAGTACCATTCAGTCCCAAAAATAATATTTGATAATAAATGCTATAATTATACACAGGACATTTTGATCTAGTTTTTTAAAGAATCCAACGAGACTGGCGGCAGTTGGATGTATGCTCTTAAACACTACGTGAAATAGCAGTGAAATAACAAAATCTATATTGAAGCTGAAAAATGGTATTTAATTTGCCTGATCCAACCTGACTAAATTACATCACAGTACAACAACAGAAATAATAAAAAAAATGATTAATTAACATAAACAAATAAGAATCATTTAATTATAATTTGATTTGCATTGTACATTTACTACTGTTTACAATGAGGAAATTACTGTGCCTAAAACCCAAATTTTACTGATATCTGAATATGTCACATCAGTTGTTCATTCAAAGTTACGTAACGTTGGTACCGCTGCATGTTATCAGCTAACAGACATCACTGATAGTTATCTATCACCTGAACACTGAGGCATGCTTGGCAGATGCTTGCGTCCCCGTCGGCACCAGTATTGTTCTCTCAATGCACATTTTATGGTTTTTCAACAGCCATTTCTTGGCTTTCACAAGCTGTTTTCTTTGTGCTGAATGTTCTCTTCTCCTTCAGCTCGTATATTTTCCTGTTGCACTCCTCTCCTGTCCACTCTCTCCCTTCCTAAATTCTCTTCTCTCGATTCCACAGAGCCCCAGCTCAAGGGGATAGTCACCAAGCTCTACAGTCGCCAAGGTTTTCATCTGCAACTACAGGCTGATGGGACCATTGACGGTACAAAGGAGGAAGACAACAATTATGGTCCGTCCGCTGAATATAACGTGTTTAAACATGACTTGGCCTACACACGTATTTCCCTTGGGTTCAAAGCTGTTTTGTTGTCCTCCACAGCTATTTTCAACCTAATCCCTGTTGGGCTACGGGTGGTGGCCATACAGGGTGTCCAGACAAAACTCTACCTGGCCATGAACAATGAAGGCTACCTGTACACCTCTGTGAGTATACCCTGATTCTGCTTTAGCGATTTCATTGAACGTGGATTTGCAAAAAGATAAGTTTAAAATCTGGGTCTTTAATAATATCCACAAAGTACTGAGTGTGGGGCTACAGAAAACCATCACTTTCTGTCTGAAGAGCCACCTGCTACTCTCATTTAGGTTAAATCAATGTTTTAGACAGCTTCATGGATACAAGTAGTCTCATGCCTGAGGAGCCAAGCTGCTAACTTAAAGGTTACAGGTTGGATCCCAGACAGCAGCGATCAATGGACTTATAGTGTTAATGAGATCCAACTCCTGCCCAAACACTATCTGCTTTTCGTAGTTATTTAAGCATTGGCCAACTGTATTAAAATAAGAGATTATAAACATATTTAGACATGCTTGTTAGCACCTCCACATAAAATTCTCAGATAATTCACACTTGATGTAATTGCGTTTTATTCAGACTATCTATAGAATGCTCATGGGAAACGATGCATCGCCAAAAACCGCACAGAATTCGCTCTCTGTCCAGGACATACTCTGCAGATATTAAATATGAAGAGATGACAATAACACTCTAATGCATAGTTTGTTTTGCGAGTGTCTCTGTCCTTTGAATAAATGTGTTATGATGAATAATTTGGTGCCGGGCCAAGTTCTTCTGTCAATGAAAAATGTAAATTTTAGTAACATTGCTGACATTAGGTGGAAACCTAAAAGATTTGCTATGTGGTTTTCACACTCTTGGCCAGCCATTTGCTGCAATACTGCATTCTTTTATAATGCACAAATGCAAAGACTTTACTTTGTGTATACCTGTGTGGGCTTGTGTCTGACTCTCCACCCACAGGGATACTCAAACTCGCACCCATGTTATTTGGCCGTGCCATGTACGCTTCTTGTTGGTTTTGAGAGGTTTTTTTCTCCAGAACGAATGTATTGATCCACAAGAATGAGTCAAAGTATTTCAGGACTCTGGAGTATAATGATAATCAATCTGCTTCACAAACAGGAGGGAGAGTACACAGGGCGACGTGCCACGCTGGTTAGAGCGTTTATTAGGGTTCCAATTAGAGGAATTTACCTCAAATCTGTCTCTGTCTCTTCACTGCTTTATCTTGTTTCACTACACAGTAGAAAATACGTATTATTTTTGCCTTGTTGATCAGTAAAAACGATGTCTTCAGAGGTGTTTAAAGACCTTACATAATGAAGCGTTATGTTTTTATTACCTTAGAATTAGCTTTTTGATATACTCACCACGGGTCCCCTACATGGAATTCACCATGTTGTCCCTAAACCGACAAACTGCTCTACAGAGCGCGTTTCATAAATACGCTATTTCCTTTGGCAAAAAAGTGAAAACGTGACGTCATCTTAGTTCTGTGTCAGCCACCGTAGTGCTTCAAAGGGGAGGGGAGAGCTGTTGGTTCCTCACCGCTAGATGCCCCTAAATTCCATACACTGGACCTTCTAATATATTTATGATGGTTATTTACAGTATGTAAGATCAGTTGTTGTAGGAAAATATATAAAATGTGACCATTTTAACCATGTAGAAGCCAAGTTTTCATCTTAAATTGTTACAGAAATATCAACCTGAGTTACATTTACCTTATATATACTGTATATATTTACAAGATGAATGAAAACTTATCAATTTAACACATTCTGTAATTCAATTACAGTTACATTTGTTTTATACCACAAATGAGTTATGATCTGTTTACCATTATTTTAAAATGTGGAAAAAAGACCCAAAATCACATGACAGGGGCTTAATGAATCAGGGAAGCAAACGCAATAATACAGACGACCCAATCTATAAGCGAATGTGGGCAACCACGCATGCATATTCTAAATTCTCAGTTTTCCCTTGTTTATACAGAATCCCTACCCCAAAGTTTTCAAACTAAAACGGGGTCTGCAGCGTGTCCAAAAGTCTCCATTTTCGGGGTTCGAAAGCTAGCAAGAGTAATACGTTTTTAATGGAAATCGCCGCCTAAATAGTTTTTATGGAAAAGATACTGAGTAGGACAACTTAATTTTTGCACTGTGGTCTCTCTCTCTCACTCTCACTCCCTTTTACACACACACTCTTTATCTGCAAATAAGTCCACGCACACAAATGTTTTTCTTTCCCTCTTTCCCCACTGATTATTTTTCTGTTGTCTTCCTAACCCATTTAACTCTCACAGGAGCACTTCACGCCAGAGTGCAAATTTAAAGAGTCCGTGTTTGAGAACTATTACGTGACCTACTCATCAATGATCTATCGGCAGCAGCAGTCAGGTCGAGCCTGGTACCTGGGTCTCAACAAAGAAGGTCAAATCATGAAGGGCAACCACGTAAAGAAGACCAAGCCTGCTGCCCACTTCATCCCCAAACCTCTCAAAGGTTCGTTCAAGTGTCTCCTATACCGTTCCTCCGGCTGATAGCTTTCTAAAAATATCTACTTTCTGCTGAGAAGATATTAGTCAATTGTAGCACATGAATTACAAGTAGCTTGTTGGATTTCCAGAATGTGTACGGCTCAGCAGTTGATTGGTGCTGAAACAGAAACGTGCTCCCTGCACCATGGCCAACACGTACAGACAAAATTGAGAGACCATTGCAAATTTTCATTTAATCATCCTTTCTAGATGTTTTGTGGTCATTCCAGTCCAAAATTAAACCTCAGGAGTGACATAAAGGCATCCGACAGCAATGTGAAAGACGAGGTTATCACACAAAAGATCGAGGTTAAGATTGAGGTTATCAAAAAAAATACACTTTCAACCTTTCCTAAATACATGTACAAATATATCTGTTGTATTGCTTAAACGTGAGTATTTGAGGTCTAAAATTATACAGAGCATCTTTTCTGATATTTGGACCTGTTAACAATTATTTGAAATTTAGGAGAAATATTGTTGGTAGTTTAATATAGTTGGTAGTAAACATATCATTTTAAATAGGAAATTCAGAAAAACTGAAAATGATTTTGAAATGGTATCTTCATTTTTTCCACAGCTGTGTATAAAATAATATAGTGTTTCAATCCAAAAAGTAGGATTAGACATATACTGTATATACTGTACATTTACTGAACATATGCATAACTACATGAGCTTTAACAGATTTATGTAT
Source organism: Barbatula barbatula (assembly GCF_947034865.1). Classification (NCBI taxonomy): domain Eukaryota; kingdom Metazoa; phylum Chordata; class Actinopteri; order Cypriniformes; family Nemacheilidae; genus Barbatula; species Barbatula barbatula. The sequence goes on along the minus strand of NC_136787.1, from coordinate 12,066,159 downwards.
GAAGTTACTGACACGACACATGAATTCAAGTTATCTCCCATATCCGGGTTTAAAGGTATAAAGATCTGCATATAGGTAAGATAAGGGCTTCTCAAGCATACATACAATAAGAAAGTAAGGCTTATAATGGAATACCTATACCACAGACTATTTCCTTGTCAATTTACTTGATCACATTAAGATAACATGCAGCACTGCATCATCTAAAGCACTCAGGTACTCACTTGTTTTGTACTCTCTTAACATACAAACCTGCATATACAGAAACATGCAGGTTTTCACTCCTTAAATTAAAGTGGTCCCATTTCCTTCTCAGGTCTGAGTACGTCAGAGGGGAAATCATCAAAACTGCAGGTGTTTGTGTGCAGTCACGGGTGACGCGTGTAGAAGTAGACTCTGTTTGAAATGAGCTTGGGAGCTTGCAATTAGATTAAACCCAAACTTATCTGATATCAGTCTAGCTCCGTTTTTATTGCCGTTAGTTGTTTTTGTGGTGATAATTGGAGATTATTGATCTGATATAATAAAGTCAGTGGTCAAGCACATGAACACGTGGGCACCAAAACTTCATGAAACTCACTGAGACCTGTTACTTTTGTGTCTACCCTCTGTAGTTGCTATGTACAGAGAGCCTTCACTCCACGATCTGACCGAGTTGTCTCGCTCGGGAAGCGGCACCCCGACCAAGAGCCGGAGCGCCTCGGCCATGCTCAACGGCGGCAAGACTTTGAGCCAGAACGAGTCAACATAACTGCCGGGCACAACTGCGATCTTCTGCTGTATGGCTGCTGGACTCTACCATCAACTAAACAGCACAAATGTGTTTACAAGAGTGCGGCAAAACACTTAGCTGGTTGCTGGCAAGTTTTTCCTGAAATCACTGTGATCAATTGTGACTCAATTGTGAAATCTTTCCAAGAAAATCTACACTGTACAATCTTCTGCAGGTCAAAATTGTGACAAACAAATCAAGCCATCTCACTGATGTGGGGTCCTGCGTTTGTGGGCAATCCCCATTTCCATGTGTAGCATACAGAGCTGTGGTTGTCTCTTACTGTAGGTCTTTGCCTCTTCTATGAGAAACTTCTAGAACACCTACTTTTGTGTTTTGATCCATTTTGTCCTAGGAATGCTAAGTCAGTAGTGCAGAGTCAGCTACGACATGACAATAGCAGCTTGTAAGATCCATTTATCGGCATAGAGAAACAGAATCCCAAAGTTTTTAAACATATTATAAAAGTCTTTCAGCATAGCCTTTTTGATGCAGCGGTTCATTGTTGTGTCACTTAGGGGAACCACGATGGCTCTCGCATCTTTATTTTTGAGCTTTCCGCGACACAGTTTTACCAATTAAACATATTTTGAGTTTTGTCTGTCTGCACACCAAAGATGTCATTAGTCTGTTTTGAGTTTTTCAAAAGTAAGATAAAATGGTTGAGAAAACTGAAAGAATGAATGTCACATAGGAGTATTTGAAGCCCATTCTTTAATTGTTTTTGCTTTTCATGTGTGTGTACGTTTTGTCTATTTTTTAAGTTTTATGTATGAGTTCTCTTCTAATTTCGGGAATCCAGGAGAAAAACTCAAATCTAAGTTATTGATCAGTATAAACCTTGTAATATTTCGGTCCCCTCCCCCGGCCTTTGCTGTTTTTTTGTAAAGAGAACTGTAATAAAACCAAGCAAGAAAAACATCTATTGCTTCAACAGGGCTAAATGAGCATCAGTAAATCAGTCATGGGTGAACATTAATTTCTGTTGAAATCTAATTCATAGTCCTCGGTGGTTAGGCATCAACCCTTGGTTATAAGTTTACTCAAAATTTTCTTTTGTTTGCGCATAATTAATGCATGGAAGAAAGTGGACGCTGCATGTTGTGTGGCTACATATATTAACTATTAATATGGAACTATGTGATCTAATGGATACTGGAGTGAAATATAAATGTATATATATATATATATTTATATATATATATAAAAACATATATATATATACTGTACAGTATATGCATTTTATCCTGCTACATGCCCGTTTATTATTTGTTGTACATTTAAGAAGCTGCACTAAATAAAATGTTTTGTATGTTCAGAGCATTTATTATGTTTGATTTTGTATTAATAGATTATGGACCTTTCCCCTCAGATATAATGTACCTGTTAGGGTAAGGGTAGGAGAATATTGGGGGTATATAAAGTAAGGGTATATTGTCACAGGAATACACAACCCTGCTTTAAAATCACTAAATTGCTTGTTATTTTCAAACGGAAAAGAAAAGATAACTAACTCCCAACACTTTTATAGGGCCGATGTGTAATTGTTTGGAGGATCTATTGACAGAAATACAATATTATATACATAACTATGTCGTCAGAGGTATATAGTTGCTGGCAGCCAAATCACCCTGTAGCTCAAGACTGCTTGCCCACTGTAGCTAAGCAGGGTTGAGTCTGGTCGGTACCTGGATGGGAGAGCTTGTGGGGAAATACTAGGTTGCTGCTTGAAGAGGTGGTAGTGAGGCCAGCAGGGGGTGCTCACCCTGTGGTCTGTGTGGGTGCTAATGCCCCAGTACAGTTATGGGCACACTAAACGGTAAAAAGGCACTGTCCTTTGGATGAGACATTAAACTGAGATTCTGTGTCTCTGTAGTCATTAAAAAATCCCATTATGTCCTTTGAATAAGAGTAGGGCTGTAAATCTGGCATCCTGGCAAAATTCGCCTGTTCACCTCTGCACATCATCATGTGGGCGTTCTGGTGCAATATGGCTGCGGTCGCATCATCCACGTGGATGCTCCACATTGGTGGTGGTTGAGGAGGTCCCCCCTTCCAGGTAAAACGCTTTGAGTACCCAGAAATGCGCTATATTGATGTATATGTATAAAAATATAATAACCTTGCAATGAATGAAGCCTTATGTTTATATTACCTTTGAATGAGCAATTTCAATCTACATACACCGCGGGGGCCCTTTGCAGATTGTTTCTACTGTAGCCCTTAACGGACAAACTGCGCATTTGGGTAATACGTTCTTCTCCCTTGGCAAAGAAGCGAAAACGTGACAAGATCTTAGGCCTGTGTCAGCAACCGTAGTGCTTCGAAAGGGTGGGGTGAGCCGTCGGTCTCAATTCGTAACCTTACAGCTAGATGCCTCTAAAATTTCATTCAATGGACCTTTATTATAACTCAATTTGAAAGAAAATGTATTACCTTCCATTTTTTCTAATGATGAACTGATTGCTTAATCCCCATTCATGAATATTTTAAACTCTAAATGTACATTATATCACAATAAAAGTAATTAATTCTGTGTTGAGTTATTGGCAACATTGACAGAGCAAAAGTCCATTTAATTAATTGATTTATTCATTTTTGTCCGTATTTAAAAGTCTTCTTGCCCTTTGAATATGCAAACTTAATGACATTCACAACCCCTTAGGAATGTACCCAATGTTCATTTTGGCACCGCAGTGCATAAAAACCGGTGAATTAATCTGAATTTAAACCATAACTCGTGAATAAACATCAGGTTAGCAAGCACTGCTCGATTTTTAAGCAGATAGTCGTACGTGTTTTCTATTCATGAATTCATATTGATGAAGACCCTCTGAATGAAGAAATTGATTTTGTTGTGCTTTGCTTCACTGGTATCGTGTAATGAAACCTTGATCATGTCTATTGCATAACCTATTGGGAGGCCACTGCAAAACAATCTACAGTTGTTTAATGTACTGTAAATTGAAATTATATAGGCTTCAATTATATAGACCATCCAAGTCAATTCCATTTAACTCCAAGTTATGTCACATGAAAAAAATATATTTTAATGGAAAAGCAACAAGCTGATAGAAGCAGAAAGAGCTAGCGCTGAACAAAAGAGGAAAGGAAAAATAAATGACAAAGCATACCTTTAACTTAAAGTTATTTATTGTAAAGAATCATCAAATATAATATAACAAATATGACAGATAGCTCATCAAAACCGAATGCACAGTATGACCCAGTTAAAAAATGCATTATGTGCCATAACTTCAGAAAAGGTAAAGTCTCAATATTTTGACCTGGGATGGTTACATCACCCCAGCTAAGGCCATCCCCTGTTAATATTTGATAACGTGAAATTAATTTTGAATGAACTTCGCTTTCATTCCCAATAAACCCAGTGAGACAGGATTATTTGGTAATATGTTTCTAAAAACTTTGCATTCATTAACATTCTTATAATAAAAAAGCACCAAATGATAAAGATGATGTGACATCACCTGGTTTAGCCAGATGGTGGTAAAGACTATGAAAGAATTATGTGAGATGAGAGATGTGTAGATACAGAAGAACGGAAATGAGACGGAGAAGTGAAGTTATGATGGACAGCTCGGTGCTGATGTTGTTGTTTTAAAATCTGATTTGAGACACAGCGCTCAGGAAATTGTGCTCTCTGCTGCAATAAATGAAAATAAGGCATCTGATGAAGAAAGACCAGACAATAGCGGGTATGGGGTAGAGCGCACGTACAACAAAGACTCCTGCCTTGTCATGCATGGTCACAACACAGCAAATCCATGAGGCTAACCTGAAATGAAACAGTAAATCTGGGCGATTGATGTGAGAGGCACAGTTCATTGAGCACTGTTAGTAGATTTATTTCCATGGCTACATGCAAAGTTCCCATATGAGTTCTTACATAATTTGCAAGCTCAGTCACTGGAAATACTCTATATAGTGTATACTCTGTGTTTACATTTACAGCACAACAGTATGACGGAGAACAGATTTCAGCATGAAGTTCACATCTGTTTTGCAGTGCTTGTACAACGAGTGCCGCTTTGAAGGCTCTGATGTTGATAAAGTGCAGAAGAAAGGCGGGGCTGACAGCCTGTACAATCACCGGTTGCCATGGCGTCAGGGATGATGTGGTTTCAATGGTTATGGGGACTCTTTCAAACAAGTGACAGACCAATAATATATAGCTTGATTGATAATGAATGTGCATACATCTCTGTGACAATATTTACATTCGGTTAGTCATTACTGAGGCTGGTGAAAATGCAAGTCATGTTAGTCGATGCCATCATGTGGCAAGTGAAATTTTGTATTGAGTCAGGCTATAGAGAGAATCTTGTACCTAATAAGTGGACAAACCAGGTTAAAAATGTATGCCATATATTCCTTTTTTAATGCATCTTTAAAGATGCAATACAATGTATTGTGCACCTTAATAAAAGCACGCCCATACAACACAGAAATAATTCCAATCATACTGGCTAACCAAGGACACATCCATATGGCTGTCAGCGTTGTATAGATTTTTCAGACTCACGGTTTGAGCGCTGATGTGCGTATGCGATCACAGCGCTGGCACTCATTTTCACCCTAATCGATCCGTAAACAGCCAGGGTTCAAGGATAAAGCGGATGTCTAGAGCAAAAATGACAGTTTGATGAGGCCATTCTTTCTGAATGAGAGCAAAGCAAACATGAGACTAGAAATACAAAACGGTAAGGTGGATATAGAGGGCAGTTAAACTGAGCCCAAAGCCGGAGGATGTAATCCCCAGCTGTTTTCAAAGAAATATAGACAGGCGCCTTCTAATCATTAAACCACAGGATTGCGGTCGGCGGTCCACAATTATATGCGGCCCATGCATCACGACTGAAGCTGTGTTCACCACTGTGATGCGAAAGAAATATACAAGCATAGATTATATACCGTGACAGACTAAATTAATGTCTATTGGTTATCATGCATGTGAACCTTTGCCTCACCCTGGGTGACTAACGACAACGAGGCTCATGAGATTTGTGACAGTCAGGTTTAGGATATAGATGTCTGTATAATGCACAAATCACTCACTATATTTTATGGATTTGGAAATTCATTGACTGCACTGTGATGTATTGAAAGTGAGATGTTAGGGGAAACCATGTGACCATTGGGTCTGTATTCAGTTCTTGTAATTTTTGTTATGTACAGATGCACACAACTGGACATATGCAAAATTATTTTAGATCACTCAGTCAATGCATTTTTTGGGTTATGGATGTGACAATATTTGGTTATTTGGTTTTTGAGAGACAACATACTTTCCAGGGTTTCTGTGAAATAAAATGTACAAATCAGAAGCAATAATACCCAACAAAAGAGGCAGGAATGGCCCTTCATTAATCACAAAATAGTTATTTTATTTAAATTTGGATGTTCCCATTTATGAGGAGGAATATAGACCATGGAACTGGAATTATAAAATAATTTACATGACTATGGAAAACTATGCTTTAAAACACACAAAAAAGCTTTAAAAATTTCACATGGCTATTTAAACAACCAAAAATCAACACCTGACCTATCAGAAAAAAAAATTCATCCTAAGTGTCATGGTTCTTCCTCGTTTTTCTAATCTTGAGGCAGGATCATGACAGTACCATGTGATTTGTGTGTAGAGAAACACATTATTGTTGGTCGGGACATAATGTGCGTTCTCTCCAGTCTTGTCTATGTCCCCGCCCTCTTGTTAACTTGTTAATTATCTTGTCATGCCCCTCACCTGTTCCCTGCTTGATTTGGTTCCTTATTAAATTCAGGGTCTCAGCCGACGTTATGCCACCTACCTCCCATCCCGGAGGGGTGTGTTGCTGGAGAACTCCGTGCAATGCATCCCGGAAGGTTGGGCCATGGGCGGTATGAACCTGGGGGACGGCCTCGGGCTCCTCCTCCTTGGAGCTAACCACACCCCCCACCATATCCCTGCAGCCTGCCACTTGCTCTGTGGAAAAAGATGTGGAAGTAGGAGGCGCTGTCAGGCAAGGCATCCAGTACGGCCCAGCCGCCAGTCCAGCCGGCGTCCCAGTTGGCATCTCAGTTGGCTTCCCAGTTGGCGTCCCAGCCGCAATCCAGCCGGAGTCCAGTCTGGCCCAGCCCAGCCGGTATCCCAGCCGGCAGTCCAGTTGGCAGTCAGCTCTGTCCCGCCGACATCCAGCCCAGTGCAGCCGGTGATCCAGCCATAGTTCGGAGGTCCTTTGTCGGGTCACAGGGCTTGGAACTTGGAACTTTCCCCTTACCCAAGGAAACCAGGACTTTTTCCCCTGGAATCGGGCCCACCTATGGTTCCTAAAAAATGTTTAGGACAAACATACCATAGCATCAATATGTTTGCAATATGACAATAATATTGTCAATGTAATCTAATTAACACAACGACTTGCCAGTAATGGATCTAAAATGTACATTTACCATTCCAAACGTCATCATATCCAGATGGATATTTGAGACCAACGTGCCATTCTTGGAGTTGAGCCTCTTTTCTCATCGACTGGTTTGCTGGCTCATTAGAGAGTGTGATATGCAGCTCTATCTCTGTCAGGTACAAGCCAATTTAGGAGCCAGTCACTTTGTGATGAGAACAAGGAGCACTATTAATGAAAGCCTTCCACACTTATTTCCTGTGAACTTAATCAGTCCCGGCTAATCATAGATCCTCCAATATCTATCCTGACAAACCATTATTAGAAAAAAGTTTGGGAAGCGTTTGGAATTATCTCAATTTCTGGCTGTTTGGCTCTCAGGTGTTATCAGATTTTAAGTCTGTAATAATAACAACAGTCATTTAACAAACAGGCCTAATGCACACAAGATTCAACAGTAACATACAACAATCAAAATAGGCCTACTATAAACATTACTTAGGACTACATATGGTAACTCATGGAACAGACTTTGTTGAATAACGTTAGTTGAAGTTGCTATACAAACTAGCAAGGCAAATATTTTTCTCCGTTGCTCATAAATATTTGAGGAAATCTGTAAAACCCTTGATGGGATGTTAATAGGGAGGCTCAGAGATTACATATTTTTGTATGCAAAACCCGGAAGCGAGGTAGCATTTTACGTCTTCCGGTTCCACTGCGAAAGTCTATGGAATCGCCCGAAATAAGGTCTGTGGAATACAAAACCCATAAATATTTTCCCGTTTTATTCTATGACATAAAACACACCAGTTATAACCCGCTTATGAGTATTTTAAAGCCTTATTGGATCTTTAAAAGAGCGGTTGCTAACAAGTGACCTTTGGTGGGGACGTTAGACGTCATCGCGCATAAAGCTCACAAATAATGCAACATGGGCACAAATCTCTTAAAACTTAGATGCGGATTCATTCACGGAAGTAATTACTGAAATACGAGAATTTAAACGGGAAATATCCAAACTGAAGGGTGGCGGTTGAATCGGTGTGAAAAACGGGAGACCCCGGCCCAACTGGGACAGCTGCTTTGTTTATTATTAGTGAATCACTCGGCATAAGATAGAATGAGTTAAGAAACTCTCCAGAATAATATACATTAAGGGTATTGTTCAAAAAATGGTTTCTACAATTTGGTTCCTACAGTATACCTAGGGTACCTGCGCACACCAAACCCCTTCGGAACAACATGTCAAGGCCAAGGCAGATTATTTTAAGTTTGATCAAACACTGACACCTGCTGTAAAAAACATGTAGCGAAACCTTCTACAAATTTGAAAAACTGTACAGTAAACAATATACCAATTAGGAATGCACCGATGTGTCAATTATGCGATACTGATAACCGATAATTATTTAACACTTAAAGCCGGTAATCTATATATTAATAAGATGTCCATGTCCATTTACCGGCCGATACCGATATGCCCGATTATTTATCGTGCATCCCTCATACGAATTGTGTCCAATAACATGATATAACACAGTACTGTGACCAAAAACTTTTCTCACGATTTTGCAAATTATATATTTATAAGAACATCTTTGTCATTGATTGCCATTCATTGCTTTTTCACCAAAAATGTTCATCAAAAATGCATCAACGGCTCAAAAATAGATAAACACATGCATTTCAACATGGCCCACCCCAGTAAGTTTATAACTGATTATTGAAAAGAACGTAAATGATGGGGATCAAGACAGCTAATATGGAAGACATCACACTGAAAGTGCCAAGCAATGCCATGACCCCATGCAGCATCTTGCAGAACAGATAACCGAACACCATGGAAACCATCATCGCAAGCACATGTATTTCCCTCTTCTGTGCAGCTGTCCGATTCATCTTAGCAACCTGTGAAATGAAGAGACATTTGAACAGCAGTATAAAATCTAATGATGCTATATTGCAGCTGTGCAGATTTCGATGACTCAGATAGTGCAAAGACTTCTTGACAGCAGCAAAAAAATGCTTAATTTATGGCATGCAAAGAAACATTTAGCTTGGTGAGTCATACTTCAAAAGACCTCATCATCAAAATTACTGTTACTACCCCCTCTCTCTCTCTCTCGCTCTCTCTCTCTCTTTCTCCCTCGCCATAATGGCAATGACAAACCTTTCAGAAGACCATAAGAAGAGGCAAAAGCAGGCAGAAAATAAAGAGACAGATGACATAGGCAGGTTGGTTCCTGTACCTTCAGGACCTTTACGACTCTATCCAAGTGGTGGCAATTGTATCAATGTTCCCTTTGAAAAGACACATTAGTGAATTTTGAGTTCAAAATGTAAAAAGGGCACATTTCAGAACTGTTTAAAATGTGAAAGTGTGCTTTAAAATGTGTGTTCGCTTACATACCTTTAAAGACAAAAAATGAGAAATACTCACAGGTCAGAATACATGGGCATATTGGACATTTCTATTTACATTTCACCTGATTAGATTGTTTACGTATGCATTTTAGTAATTTGGCCACAAGAGGGCTCTGTTGTCCACTTTAGTGTACCTGTGAATTAATCTGTCCCAAAAAGAACACTTGAGGGAATTTACTGTCAAAGGAATTTTCAAGAGTTCAGAATTAATCTTTGTATTAAAACCGCCTATATTTTTGATGGTCACACATCCTCTCGAATGTTACTGTCTGATATTGTTCCCCCGTGTCCCTTTTTTATTACGTTCATTCATTTTCTGTACAACAACATTTTGAATATTGTTGCTGCCCGCAGTTTATCAGGAAATGGAAAAAACACTATACTTATTAAAAAGAGTGTTGTCAAAGTTGTCAATCATTATTTAATTATTTTTATTGGCTAGATATTTACAAAACTCGGAGACCAACTTAAAGGCTGACTAACAATAATGATTTCTGACAAAATCACTAAATATGGAGATACAGGGTTCAGAAAAATAACAGTGATACGTTTGCACTTCTGTGTATTGCGTCTCAAGACACACTCTTAGATTTGTGAAATTTTATCAAATGCATTTGCATTCAAAATGTTGCTGTCAAACAATAACATCACAAAACCTCTTACACGGAGACGATGACCTCTGCAGCAATATTATTTTATTTTAAAACAGAGCTTTATATACAACACGTTTATTAGAAAAAATTTCAAATGCAAAGATATTGTCTTTGGCATTGTGTATTCATATAAATAGGTTTTACTTCCCCATTCACCCATCACACATTGAAAAGTGACCTATTTCAAATCCCTTTATATCTTATTATCCTGTAAGTTTAAAGCTAGCTCATTTAAGACACTTATGACTAAAAAAAGTAATTTACTACAAGGTATCTGTAAGGAATTCTGACAATAACATGAATGTATTTGTGTGAGTCACAGTAAAGGCAGTCCAAAAGCACTGCATTAGTTCACCTAATATAAGAATGCTCAATATTGATTCTCAAGATTGTCATTCTTGATGTAATCTCTTGAGCCACGAATCACTTCAATACCAGTACAGATCCTTGCTGGGTTCTGTGACAGGTACACCTGCAAAACACAAGACGACCACATTACAATCGAAAATCTTGTCCAATAATATTCCAAAGTCAAATTATCTAAATTTAGCAAAATTTCTATCGACATGCATTACATGTATTTTATTTTCTAGTCAACAAAATGAAAAGTATAGATAACAGTGGCATATCTTGGAGAACCTGAATCAAGGCCCATTCTGCTTCCAGGTATGTCTTTATAGGCTGTGCCAGCATTCCACTCTGGCCTGGCATCTGCTTTTGAGTAGGGAGAGATCATAATGCCTCCTGCGGGCCGATCCATTTGTAAGAGATTCATATAAGAGTTTGGGCTGCTCTGAGAAGTGTTGGGCTGTTGGTACAGAATTGGAGGAAGTTCAAAGGCTGTACCCTGTCTGGATGAAGAAGACCAGAGTGATGATGATGATCCTGGGGGATTCATAATAACCCCCATGGATGCAGGTGCATTGTCTATGGGTGCCAGCTGGGACAGCTTTGAGGGGTTGTAGGGGTATGCCCATGATGATTGGGGGAGATCTGTAACACGGAAATCATTTGATTAAATGACCAACAGAATACATCCCTAAAAGGATTACATCAGACAGGCAAAAAAAGAAAGAAATTAAGGTTGAAGATGTTGTTCAGAAGATTGATAAGATAAAGCACACCAGATTTGAAGGTCCTTTTGCTGTCTTTAGCTTTTGTGCTCAAGTCTTTTGGTATGGTGGCCTTGTTCAGGGCACGGAAGAAGTGCTCATCCACGGCAGTGTTGATATCGCCTTGATAGTAAGTGAAAAGCTGAGGAGGATCTTTGGACTTCTCCTCTTCCATCATCCTAATTTAGACATCAAGTCATTTTTACTTTAATAGCACTTTGCATGTTACATACGTATTGTACATGTGAAATACATAGTAAAAGTAAATCAAAGTAAAAATCACATTGTAATGATGAAACCCTCAAGTTAACTATAGTTTTACTACAAATACCACAGTTAAATTATAGCAACTGTAGTTAAAGCATAGTTTGAGGTATACCGACCGTAAAAGATATTAAACATAAATAATGTTCCTTAGGGGAATAAAAGCCATACTTTTCTCCCTGTATTTAATTTACTTTAGCCAAATTTTTACCTTACAATTCCATGAATTGTAGTTTAGTTAACAACACAGGTGATATGTGGATATTAGTAGAAATACAACAAAACATTAAGTCCTTGTGATAGTTTCTAAATTTGACGAAAGTTTTATATGGTGTTGGGCTAACTCATATTATTCTTAAACGCATTAAAGTATCTCGACATGGCGCTAACATTTTAAGACGATAGCTTGTCTGCAATCCTAGAAATAATCACTTTACAAATCACATAACACGTAAAAAAAGAAAGTGCGCTCCACAGAAACAGTACAGTACAGAAGCACCAAATCAATCTCACACTGAAAAACTTCACTAAGAAACTGTACGTTTAAAAACGAGCTACTGTAAAAACGACAAAGATGAAACCCACGTTTGTTGTAGCTACAGTCGCTGCGGACCCCTCGGATAAAGACTGCACGTTTGCGACATTCACAGGACCTCAGATCTCCGACATGTTCCGCGCGCTCCTCGGCCGAACCGAATCACAACACATCCATTCACAGGACTTGAAACTAAAACAAATCCGATCTAATAACGAGCGCGAAAGATTATGTACTTCCTTACTTGCGCTCTAAAAAAATGCACCCGAACAAGTTGAACAAGGTCATCTCAATCAGATAACATCACAGACTTTTGATGGAAACTCTGCTTTCTTCCTTGGTATCAGCATGTCTCTGCCCCAATATGGATCATGAACGCACAAAACGATTATATGGACACAAAGTGGTTTTTATTATAAAATTATTAACAGATGTTAAGACACTGAAATGCATAAGCATAATGGTAAACGAGGAAACCAAATGACTATGTACACTCAAATGTTTTCATTTTCTTTCCAATCACCAGATTTTGATATGTTGAAATACACAGACATATCATGAGCGGTAAGGAATCAAATTCAAAATACAACAGACAGTGTTTTTAAGGATGGAACATTTTTCACTTGTTTCTACACATCCTCATCGTCACTTCCTGCTAAACTGCTGTCGGTTGATGCCATTCCTCCTTCTGAGTCCTCCTTCCCTTTCTCGTCTCCCTTCCCTTTCTCGTCCCCCTTCCCTTTCTCAACCCTCTCCTGTTGTTCTCCTGTGTGTTCTTCCTTCTGCTCCTCCTGTTGGGCCTTTTCTTCTACATTTTGAGTGGTGGTGTTTTGATTTTCTGCACATTGCGTTTCTGCCTTGGAAGAGTCTGCTGTGGCATTCTCGACACCTAGGAAAGTGGACCAGCCCTTCAATCTCTCTTCTCGCTCTCGTGATGTTTCTTCAACCTGGATGTCAAGAAACACACGTTTTTCTTGGTTGTATCAAGTCCATGTGACCTTAAGACTGTATTTTTCAACTAAGTTCTAATGGCATACCAAAGCTAGAATTTAAGGTTTACTTACATTTTTGTGTAATTATTTCATTAAACATAACACCTGGCAACTGTTTTTACCTGGTAGTCAGTAACACCATCCCACAGCTGTGCTGATAGCTGCCTCCCTCCGAACCAGCGTCCATTCAGGGCCGCCACACACGCATCCGCCTCTTCAGTTTCTTTAAAAGCAACAGAGGCCACTCCATCAGGGTGCCTCTGATTCCCAATGGAAAGATGTGGAGAACATTTGCAAACATGGCAAAAGAGACACTTTGATGACTGTTGTAGTAAATCTTAGTTAGAATAATTTTGGTGAACAGCCGAAAAAAAAGACAAGGATAGAAATGCATGATGGGTACAGAGATGGAGATGCATTCAGACTTACATCAAAAATGATGACTTTCCTCGCTTGGCCGAATTTCTCGCATTCTGTTCGGAGGTCGTCTCTGTACTCATTCAGCTCGAGAGGATCCTCCTGCATTAAAACATAAGCAAACATTAAATACAGAGACACTCCAGTTGAATTCCAACAAAACCAAACCTCAGGAATAACAAAACTAGTAAAAAGAGAATACAAAGATGCATAAAAGTTGGTAAAATCTGGCATATTCAGTCAAATGTTCATTTAAATAACACATGTAAAAACATGTGTTATTTAAACATGTAATTTATCATTTTGACCAGTTCCAAATATCTGAACATAAATGCAAATAAAAAACAAATAATAATACTTTTACTAAAGCACATACCCATAAATAAAATAAAAAAAAATTAATTGTTCTTGGAGCGGTCTTTTCATTTTTTGTGCGGCTGTATAATAAAACAACCAGTAAAAAAGTACTCATTATCTTAAACCTTTCGTTCTGAAGGTTTATGATTTAGGTGAAAGCTAATATTTGAAAAAAAAACGTACAAATTTGTTTAAAGTATATAAAAACAGCAAAAATGTATCTTTATTTCATAGTTTCGATGACTAAATACTTTAAAAGGGTAAAAAAATAGTAAGCAGGTGTGTTTAACCTTTGACCGTGTCTGTAAATTCTCACATTATATAGTTTACAAAAGTTACATCAGTGATTCTTTATGTAAGTCTTAAAGAATTACAAACATCAATTTTTCATCTCAGGCACCAGTCTTAGATTCAACACAATTAAAAGTCAGAGAGCCCTTGATGATCATTCAGTTGTAGATCCACACCTGCATTCTTGCTCACATCTTTACCTCGAGTTGCACCTACTTGAGGAATGCAGACAGACCTGCTGTGTACTCTGACACGCACAGACTTATCGTTGTTACACAGTTACTAAACAATGTTGTAGCTTGAAAACACTGTTACTAATTATGGGCATTTCTGTAATTAACACATCTTAAACACCAGCGGAAGGCTGAGTTTATTCTAAGCTGTAAAGATGCATACTATATTTGGCTTTTGGTAATTTTCATAAGTACTTTTTTGCTAATACCAACATTTGACATTCAATGTCAGCAACTACGTTGTTTTTCTTTACCCTAACATCATTTGTAGTATGTTGCAGTGTGTATTAGTGTGTTTTCATTCGACTCTTGCCTCAAAATCGCTTGGATGAAACATGTTTCGAATGATGACAACTTTTTCATGCCTTTTGCGAACCTCCCCAGTCTTCTCCGGCCTCCAATCCAACTGTCTGTTATCAGAATTATAACAAATAGAAGTGTTATTCAGCAACTCAGGAACTTGTATGTTACAAAATATGTTGGTTTGAAAGGTTCTTACTTTTGTTGCTGCTGGAGCTTCTTGCGGTAGTCTTTGTTCTTTTTCTTTTTCTTGCTGGCATCGTAGTTTCCTTTGAGCTCGAATCTCGCTTCCTCTACATGCAGTTTGTAGCCACGAATCTCTGTCTCATCCAAGAGGCGCACGGCGAGAGCCACAGACTCTATCTGCAAGAGAAAACAAACAATCAATATGGGCACCACAATCTGCTCTCCTCTAAATTACATGAATACACGCAAAAAACAAGTGTATGTTAACTTAATGTAGGTACATTTAAGGAAAAACTCTGTTTTATTCACTTCTGTGTTACAAGTTCTGTGTGGCACGGTCATAGTAAGCCATTAGGCTGCTTTACCTTTAGGTAGCAACAAAGTCCATCTCCTTTTTGGTTCCCCTCCTTGTCCTTATAGAGCTTGATTTTATATTCCTCTGTGATCGGATCACGCAGGATGATCCCACATTTGGACATAACCTCTACAAATTCATCAGGAGTTATGTCTAGAGGAAGACCTGGTTGAAATGCATACATGTGTGAAACAAACGTAAATGTTCAGTTTGGCCACTAGATGACGACACACCTGTATTAACAACATGATCCAAAACTACACCAGATAACAAAAAGTGATCAACAATATATAATATAATAGTTTACCTGTCACATAGACATTTGTGTTTTTAGCCTTTTCAATTTCAAACCAGCCTGTGGAATGTTAAACATAATAATTGTTATGACTGTAAACAATTATTAACAACAATTTATTATATATATCAATTCATTACAAATGACTCGCCTGGGCATACCTGGATCTGCTTTTCTCTTTTCTCCTTTAGCTTTGCCTGGGTCGGAACTATCATCTGGTGTCATGGGTTCATCTGGTGTCATGGGTTCTTCTGGTTTGTCAGGAAGAGATTCAGCAGGTGGGACGGCAGCTTCCGGATCAGGGACCCCTTCTTCATTGAACCCATAATTTGCTTGATACGCTGCAATGAAGTCATCATTTATCTACAAAGAAAAAAATAAAAAGACATAAGTACACATTACACTGTAAATTACCCAAAGTCACTGACACAGGTTATGCAAACATCGTGAATGAGGCAGAGGACCACTTTACCTTTGGAAACCATGCACGCTTTTCATGGTCCCAGTCGTACACAGTTCCGTCTTCTGGATCGACATAGGTGTAAGGATCATCTTTACCTACACCCCCCTGTCCATACAGCTGCTGCAAACGAAGCTGTTCGTGAAACTCTTTATTGCCGTCCGAGTCTCCACTCATCTACAAAAACCGACACGACAGACAACAGAAATGTCAAACCCTGCTATATAAATAACATATGGCTAAACAAGACAAGTATTGAAGAACATATATTTTAGAAATACATAAAAAGGGAAAAAAACATTTGTATACTCATATTTAAAAATAAGTGAACACGTTAGGGACCATATTCCTATAGTGATCTGTTCAACGTTACTGGCTTCAGTGTGCGCTATGAATGTAATGTGACTATATCTCCCAGCCACAGTATTTTTCAGTAAACATATAAATATATCACGTCTGGAGCATGGATGGAACGGACTGAACTAACCTTAGGCTAAATCCAGCTTACGTTATTTATTCACCGTCTAATGTGAAGTGAGTCGTGACCCACATTAATCCAGTTATATTTATACTGATCTGAAGCTTTAATATATGGAGTGAACTTAATGTGGAGGGTAAGGTTTGTAAAAATAAAAGACATTTACAAGAGATCCCACCTTTGTACTGCTGCACCACCAAAGACGTCTAAATGTTGGCCCTCTGGAGGCAAACGCGAGTCCAACACTTTTAATCTTCCGGAATGAAACTGTCGCATTCACATGTAGTTCCGGAGTTTTAGGTTTGTGTTTGTGTAAACGATAAGACATTTTCACACAGACAAAGGATAGACCTTTAATGTTTTTATTTACTATAAATGATTTGATTTGATTTCGTATTATGTAAACACCAGAAAATGTGATTTATTTAGTACATTTTTGTATCGTAACATAATATGATTCATCTGGTACATACTTACAGAGACCATCAATCAAGTCCAAGTTATTACATAATGTTTTGCAAAAACAACATAGTTTGTTTAGATTTTTCTGTTACATGATGCAAAATATGCCTTTATGTTACAATACTTATGTGAAGATCTTCTTACATGGTATTCATTTCTCTTTAAAAATCCAGGTAACATTTTAAAACTGAAAGTTGTCTAAATAGAGCAATCGATAACGCGCAAACACCGTTATTTATTATAAATATCTATGTCTGAGCCATTCTTTGTCAGCCTTGGGTAAAAATCATGTCCACTTCCTGTGGATGGAAGCGACAGTCCTGTCCTTGGTATTACCAAACTGTTGTCATATACAAAATCTATCAAAGGTAAAAGTAAACACAGAAATTTTGAAATTATGCCAATATTTATAGCTCTTAAGTATATTGTATGGATGTTTCATAGTTTTTTACCCATGTTGGGTCCTGTGATAGACGCTTGATGTTGGCTGTATTCTGAGGAAACCGATGAGCTCTGCGTTGAATTAGACTTAATGGATCTCACAGATGCAATAAAAGGAAACTTATTTGGTAGATTGGGTTTAGGCTTGGTAACCACCATTGCTGTTTGAGTCCATTCTGAAAACAATCAGAAAAGTAAGTGCTTGCGTATTGCAACATTGTTACGATTGTGTGCCTTACCAGAGTAGTCTTGCAGCTTGAAAACCCCACAGCATAAATGTACTCTCCATTGCTTACGTACATTTTCCTTCATGAGGCAGTGAAACACAAAAATAAAGAATCCTGAAATAGATTACAATATTTATTGTTACCAGAAAGGATAATAAAACTCTTCCAAAATTAATTGTTTGTGCTTCATCCTACCTTGAAGGCTATTGAGTATGGAGAACAGGTAGAGAAAAAAAACTTTGACAGGACCCCAGGCAAAAAAAGCCAGAGCCCAGGTGAGACCCAGCAGAAAGGTAAGGCTTGCGACAGCACGCAGGTCTTTCAAGAGACCACTATTAGAGCCGGCGGGCTGATTGACCTGCATGTTTCGTATCTGGATCAGAACCACTAAGAAGATAGAGCTGTTGCATAGGAGTATGAGGGCTATGTAGCTCACCACCAACACGTAAAACATAACGTCATTTTGCACCCAGCAACTAGGAAAGACAGACACAGTTAATAACATTTTAAAGGCACCACTGAGCCACAGGGTTTCCACAAATCCGCAAACATGTAAATGTCGAATATCACTAACAACATATCTGAATCATCCAAGGTCATTTGGGAATCACTGGAAGTTATCATTCCATAAGCATCTCTGTTCACAGCCAGTACCAAGCCACATATTATTAGTGGAATACCTGTGGAAGGAGTAAATAGATAGTTAATTAATTTTATATAAATCTCTATATAAATAAAGACGTTTCTAAATGTTTGAATAGGCTTGTTAAATGTCTTACCCCATCCAAGCAGGCAGAATTTCAAGATGTATGAGGGCACATACACATTAAAAACTTTGACCAAAGCCAAGTACATATTCACAGCTCCCAGGCCCATCCATGTAAAGGATGACAATAAGAAATAGTGTAAAGTCATTGCCACAGCAATGCAGAGGCCATAGCTCCCAAAAGATGAGATCCAGGAGTTCAGCAGGAATATCAGGTTGAGTCCCAGTAAAGCGAGACTTAGGTTTAACAGAATTTTTGATGGGTAGTCTCTTCTCAGTTTCCTGTTTTAAAACACAATGCATTTAAGTTACATGCTACTTATGATGATAATAGCATCATTAAAATATGTATATATATATATACAGTATAAGATATTGCTCCATAGCTCTTACTCCAAGAGAGTGTATGTTAGCACTGTGATCCCCAGAAAACAAGAAGACACACCACAGCCAATGTAAGTAATGAGAGTGAGGATCTTCTCATTCTTCTCATCAATAGGAGTTCTAGACACATCCTTAATTTCAGATAAATATTAATAGTTAATAGTAAAAAAACGAGAACATTTACTTTTGTGGTCTTGTCAAATGGTTTCTTGTATACAATATGGTTCCAAAGAACACTAAAACTGTATTAATACATAAAATGAAAAATGCTGTTTAAAATCAAGAAGCTGGATGAAAAAAATCCAGGAGTATGATTTAGAAAAATATGTAACAAATAAAAAGAAATTTAAAAGAAACTATAAAATAGATATGACATATCAATAAGAAATAAGTTAGTGCTTCAAAACTTTTGAAGGGTAGTGTATAATCATTGATTAATATTATTTTTAATGTTATTTGTACTTATAAATCAGAATAATTGATTAATAATTGATTAAAGACTTTATTAATACATTATTACCCATATTAAAGGAATAGTTCACCCCAAAAATTGTTTGCGAACTATTTCTTTAATATACTTATATATATTCTTTTGCTGTAACAAATTTAATGTAATCTGTTCAGAAATCCAAATTAAACTTAGAATACCTATAACTGGGTTATCAAATACAATCCCAACATACCAGCAGAACTCCAAAATGAGTCAGGTGGTCACACAGGCAGGTTGTGTAATCTTTGCTGACATTATAGGTCCAGCATCCGTTTGGATTCCATCCACCATATCCATCTAAAGGACATGTTTATAAGAGACAGCACCCAATGTGGAACAAATAATATTGTCAGGCAGTAGTGAATATGAAGAGTTTGGGTCCAAAATGTGATAAACAAATTGTATTGTGCCTTCCAATGAATATCAATCAAACTGCAGTTGTTTTGTTTTAATTTTATCCATAATAACAAAAGAATACAGCTAACTAACACAATAAAAACACGAACAACATAATAAGAAACACGATTTTTGAAAGTTAAAAAGAAAATCTCATTTAGGAACCAAACTCTTCATATTTTCAAGTGACCTACCATTCTTATTGAAATCCCAGTACACACACTGCACATCCTGGTCATGCTGTCAAAGTCAAAGACAGTTGGAATATTTATATGAAGGTAAATCAATAATAAAACTTAAGAGCATGTAGATTTTATTTTGTGAACATATAAAGTACATGTATAAATGTGGCATTTGATGACATCATGCGGCTGAGCCACATTTTATTCCACAAGTTTTCCCATTGGCTGTAAGTGTATATTTTATTGTACATGTACAAATACTTACTTTACAAGTTCTCAAATTAAAATCTCAAGTTTTGCTACTGATTTACCTTCATATATTGCCAGTGTTTAAATCATAGCCATCTAACAGCTTCACTTACCATCTTGGCTTTTAAATGGTGCAGAGTAACAACAACATACTCTTTTAAGTTTTGGATGGTGCCCGTAGCATTAGTTACACTTGCAGACACCACATACGTGTTCAGTTGTTTTCCTTCTGCGTCACCCTGAGACAAATTCACACAGGTGACAAAATAATGCATCAAACCAACAACCAGCACAAATAAGATCTGTCATGGCGTGATGGAGTTACCTTAGTCTGAAAGAGAGTTGGAATGCCATAAAACTGAAACTGAATGCGAGGGCTGGTGTGATTTAGGATTGGGAAGCTTTCTTGTATTACAGAGGGCAACGAGATGAAGGCCACTGTACCATCAAAAGGGTCCTGGTTGATATAAATCTACAAGAGAAGTGAAAGAATAAAAATAATAAAGTAAAAACAATAATTGTAAATAATCATAATAATGTATTGTTAATATTATCAATAAGAATAGTAAAGAGATAAATAATCATTTGAATTGTTTTATTATTATTATTAATACTTCTACTGCTACTACTACCAATTATTATTATTATTATTATTATTATTATTTGCAACCTCCATCCCCAGTTTCAGAACAACTGTATTCAATGATATTAGGTTAGCATAGAGAGTGAAGTGTATGTGATTTTATGAGAATATGTATATGTACACATGCACAGTTCACCTGTTCCATCAGGTGTGCTTACCTCAGTGTAACTGCCTTTGTTAGTAGATGAAACTCCGAATGTGAGGTTGTGGAAATGTTTTGGGTCAATATTGACCACTGATATTGCCAAGGCAGGAGCTACTAAACTGCTGGACTGGCCGGTGAAGCCGGACATCTGGTCCCCAACTGCCTCTGTGATGTTCAGAATACTTTGTACACACAGGAAATTGTTTTTTAAAACCTTCTTAAAACCTTCTCATATAACAGCAGAACCAATATGTGTAACATATGTCAATGCTAAATCAGTATAGCATTGACAGGCAATTTGTGATGAAACAAATAAACTAAATGTCACACGTACAGCAAGCTCATAAATGTTATTGTGTAATGCACACCTGTTGGTGAAGGGAAGCAGGTTGCTTTCAGACTCCAATATGTCAGATGTGATGTTTATAATGACCTCTCCCAGCTGCTGAGTGATGACACTGACATTAATCACATCAGACAGTTTTTTCAGCACGGTTTCGATCTCACACTCATTCAGAACTGTGTTCTCATGCAGTATGTCTTCAATCATAATGAGAATATCTTCTGCGTTGTCTATATAGGGGATGAATGTGTGGTATGTTTTAAAATGTCACATAATAATACACTGGATACAGTACATGCATTTATAAAGTACTGAGTAGTTTACCTGCAGTAACTGTAATGTCTTCTAGGTCTGACATACTGTTGACCACCACATGACACTGCATCAAGTCTGGAGATCTCCAAAGAGCTTTGTTGGAGACCGCATCCAGCATACTGTTTGGACAGAAGGCAAGTCAGTTACGATCAATAAACCAATCAAACCGTGAATTATTTAGATCGATTTTCTCAATAATTATTGCACATAGTTTTGTATTGCTTTAAGATACTGTTTTTAAAGATACACGGTTATCTTAAACTGTCTTTATGGTTAGAGTTCTCGTTTAACACCTGCATATACGTTGTAGGGTTGTATAAAACACAAAACAATTTGTACACGGTGAAAGCACACATACTGTAGATCAACCTCTGCAATGAAATTGATTCTACAAACAGTTCAAGCTTAAATTATGGTGTTATCTGGACCATACACACGGTTGACTGGTTTACCGCAGCTCTTCAAATAAAAAGTTAGATGGCTTCCTCTTTTTGAATTAAATGATTGGGGCAATATCCCTAATGGTGGAGTGTTAAAATATGATTTTCTGTTTTCAATGTCTAATTATCCAGAAAAGGCACCTGTGATGTGGAAAGGCTATGCACTTCACAATGCAATTTGAAAATCCAAACCTGTATTTTTTTTAAGAACAGAAAAGAAGATATTTCGAAGATCATTACCGTACAACACTGGATTTTTGTGTTTCACAGAAGAAAGAGTCACATAAAGGTATTAACTGACGTGAGGGTGAATAAATAATAAAATAATTCCTTTAATGCCACAATATGTAAATTCGGACTGCTGGATGGGGCACTTTCAAAACAACAAAAAGCGAAGCTATATGACGTTATGTAGGAGAGTGGAATTATGGGACATCTCGTTTTCAACATCCTGAGGCGTATGGAGATCGCCCATCATGTTCACGGACGAGGTAATGAATGAATTTAAATTTTGGTCATTGTAATGTATTAGCGTGCACAATAAAGTACACAACTTCATGATGTGCAAGTGAAATTTCACAACAAAATTCTTCCACATTGTGGCTTTAATATGATTAAAAGTGCAGCATCAACACTCCTACTGGCACCAAACTAAATTGCAAGCTGCTGGTTGCAGAATCCAATGTTGTAAGATTAAGATGAGATTACAAACAGCATAACACTTTAATTTTATTTTACTGTTTAATTGCAGCTTTTAAACTATTCCTTTATGTGTTAATTTGGGATTTGAAATTGTATAATATTTACAAATCAGGATTGGGTATTTATAATACATTTATTCCAAGTCTCACATCACCGATGTCCGAATTCAATCCCTTTTCAGAAAATAGAAAACACCTTTTTTAAAGTGTGTCAAAATTGACAAAAGTTTAATACTTTTTATTGGTTAGACATTTGCCATAAAGGGTGACTGATAATGACGATTTATGGCAAAAAAACAAATCATGAAATATGGAGAAGGTTTAAGAAGGACAGCAGCGATATGTTAGCCTTACCATTTTCTGTTAGCCGTCTTCCCAGGGTTTCCCATGCACGAATGTCCTGCTGTGCCCTCAGCTGCAGTTTCCGGCCAGTAAAAAAAACCCTGTCTGGTGTGATGTCTATGTCTAGGACAAGACCCT
This sequence comes from Barbatula barbatula, assembly GCF_947034865.1. Taxonomy (NCBI): domain Eukaryota; kingdom Metazoa; phylum Chordata; class Actinopteri; order Cypriniformes; family Nemacheilidae; genus Barbatula; species Barbatula barbatula. The sequence goes on along the minus strand of NC_136787.1, from coordinate 12,042,964 downwards.
GGATCTAAAGATGAAGAGTAATTTTCATAGAACTCAGTTGCTATCAAAATGAAAGTCCTACTATGACATATATGGAGACATATATGCATTTTTGATGTAAACAAAAACCAGCCATTTGGTCTAAAATATAACATGTACAAACCAATATGAGAGATTAAAATGTCCTCGGGTCGAGCATCCAGACCTATTGCTCCACTGGTGTAAGGTTGACCCAAAAGCTTACGAATCTGCTCTTTTGTCTCTTCGATATTCAAGGAGGTTGTTATCTTAGTTTGAAAGGTGCAGCTGTGACTAAGAACGAGCAGAGATCAAGACCTCAGACAACCACAATAAAAGCACCTTAAACATTGCATTTTTTATCTTGTTAAATATTTAATTATTAAAGAAATCACCTGGTTAATGAGAACGGGAAACGCTGCAAGACAAATTGTGAAAGATTCTCACAAGAGATTGCAAAAGAGGGAGAAAATGAAATACTTGTATTTGTGATTTTACTCTCGGAAACAATATTTTATGGAAGAAAGTACCTCCTCCACTACTTTGGATGATTTTGTATATTCTTCCACACTGAAAGCACACATGAGATATGCATGTTTGAATATTTCTGTATTTGGGGTTTAGTCTCTTTGTTATTAAAACATTGGCTAACCTTTTTGGTTGTACATGTGTCACGGTGGACAAGAGTTTAAAGTTCAGCACATATATTTCTTCACTAGAGAAACTTTTGTTAAGCTGTGGAGTAAAAAAAGAGAACAATGGCATCCAGTTTGACGTTTTGAATATTCTAATGTATTGTTTTTGAGATTTTACCCAGGATTGAATGATGTTTTCAGGATTATAGTCCAAACCATTGATAGTCACAGTGAGATCAACTCTGAAAAAGCTGTCTGAGTGCAGAAACATAATTTTATATTAAATATGTGTTAAAATACACAGTTTCTTAAGAATGAATTAATTTTACATTAAGATGTTTAACCTGATTTCGTTCCATCCGTTGAAATTATTAAAGGGCATGTGGTAACTGTTAATATTCCACTGGTTGTGGAAGCTAAAACAGTAGATTTTGTAATTTTGGAGGAACTTTCGGCTAAAGTTGTTTCTGTAAATGGTACAGTGGTGACTGTGGAAAAGATGTTAAGATACTTTAAGAAAATTTTATATTTTTCTATGTATCATACATTATATTAAAGAGAATTATGGACGCACATACTGTATGAAGTTGACATTGTTGAGGATACAGTTGTTTCCTCAGTTGTCGTAGGATATGCTGTTATGGTTGTTTTTATAGATGGTGTGGAGGTCAAATCTGTTGAAAGGAAAAAACAATACTTTCAGAGAACTCAAAATATGAATATAAATTTACGCATATGGTGTCAAGCTCCAGAAAGATTTGAAAGCACATGGCTCTAGTACAGTGCACACTTGTGGTAGAGGCTTCTTTGCTTGCGGAATAACTTTCTGTTACTGTTGTTTTCATCATGGGGCTTGTGACTGTTGTTTTTTCACTAGTAACACTATCTGTTGTAGACGTTGCCTGAAAGGTTGTGGTTGGCCCAGTGACTGCTGCTGATAGGTCTGGCCCGAGATCCACTAAAAATATAAGATTAGAGTTAGGGTATGATTTAAAACATATCTTAAAAAAACTAAGACATACACACTGTATAGTGTCCCTAGCTTATCATGACACTAGCAATGCAATTGAATGTTCATCAAATGTATATGACTTTTGATAAATACACATGTATTTATTTCAACACTCTTAAAAAAGGTGCTTCAAAAGGTTCTCTGATGGAACCATTTGGTTCCATAAAGAACATTTAACCGAACAACCTTTCTGTTTCAAAAAAGGTTCCTTGTGGCAGGAAAAGGGTTCTTCAGAAAAGGAGGAAAGATATGGCTCTTTTAAGAACCTTTGACTGAATGGTTCTTTGTGGAACCAAATATGGTTCTTCCATGGCATCGCTCTGTAGAACCTTTTACGCACCTATATTTTTAAGAGTGCATACCAGCTTTTCTAGACATTTCTCTTTTGACATTTAATGCCAAATGATCCCAAATCATCAATCATCTAACAATCAAAATGTATTTTTTAACTGTAGTGTATTTTTGCCTGCTATCCACATTTTTTCTAGTTGATTTACCAAGTGGGTATATGAAGATGAAGTCGGGGTTTGTGAAAAGATTGCAGTATTTATTACTGTAACCCGTCTCCAAGAAGCCCGACACTTCATCCTGCACTTTTCCAACATCTGCTTTAGGAATCACATTTAGATCAGCCTTACAAACAAACCTATAAAGATACATGAAGATGACATTAGCAGTCTTCTGTCTATTCAATTTGCAGGTGCTTATTGCAAAATGTATAAGCTATATGAATGCGTGTGGTTGGTAAGTGTATACCCCAACCCATGCATGAAATGTATTCAGGCAATTAGAAAAAAATGCACAATTCAGATTTAGAAAAGAAATGAAGAAGAGATCCTCACTGGCTGATTCCGGGAGGGGTGGACCACAGATGTTTTGTGCCCTGCTGAATGAAAAACAAGGATCATGTTAGTGTTCTGAATGAATGTTTTTTGTAAAACTTGCATTGAAATCACATGTCTGATGTACCTCTGTAGTTCTACGGGAGCGCTTGTGAGAGCTGTCGGTACAGAGAACATGAGAAAAAAACTTGATTCTTGCCAGAAAAAAATCGATGTGCATTTAGAAACAAATAGATTTTGGGTAACACTTTACAATATGGTTGTATTTGTTAACATTAGTTAATGCATTAGCTAACATAAACTTACAATGAACAATCCTTCTACAACATTTATTAATCTTCATGGAAATATCAGGGTTTACTAATACATTTTAAAATCAAACTTTGTAGTTACATTAACAAGGATTAATAAATGCGGAAAATGGGTTCATGTATTGCATTTCTTAATGCATTTACAAATACAACCTTGTTATAAAGTGTTACCAAATTTTGATCTAGAACCACAAAACAAGTTCCATCTTACCTTAACGGAGACACAAAAACTTTATGCAGATATATGTGAGATGGCAAAACAGCTCTCAGCTTGGAGAAGAGAAAACATTTATTTGTAATTTGTCTTGGTAACAGCAATAAAAATGTACATATCACACACTGTATCTCACCCACTGATGTGCAATATCCCGAGCATCATAGTGGTTTGTTTTGTTTCCATCTTTGCGAAGAATGATAATTGCAACTTCAACCTCATAAAAACCCCAAACTGGAACATGAGGAAATTGTAATATATAAGAAAGTGAATAAAGAAAAGAGAAAACATACTGTACCTATATATTCTCCAATTAAATGATTTAATTGACCAATTTGCACTGTACTTTAATTTATATTTGTTATAATATAACACACAGTATTGTGTGTTTTTTAGTGTTTAGTGTTTTTAGTGTTTTATTGTACAATAAAATTACAAAATATGCCTATAGTATACATTTCGATAAACCACTCTGTTTTAGTTTTGCTCAACTAAACAGGACCACCATAATTTAAAGTGAAATATGTTTGTTCTGATTTAATATTCGGTTAAAACTATATAGAGGCAATTATAAAGGCAACTATACAAGCAATTTCATGTCATTTTAATCACTTTTGACAATTCAAAACTGTATCAAAGAATTTCTGTTATATTCTGCTTTCAAAGGAAAGTTCACCCAAAATCTTGTCATTTCAAACTTACATGAATTTCTGACCGAACAACGGTGGTACCCTTTGACTTGCATTGGTTTTGCATCCATAGAACAGAATGAATGGGTACCACCGATGTTCAGTTACCAACATTCTTCAAAGTATCTGCTTTTGTGTTTTGTGGAAGAAAATGTATCTCTTGAAAAGAAAGGTTTGAAATGACAAGAGGTTGAGTAAATGATGACAGAATTTCCTTTTTGGGTCCCATTAATGCATGTTATCTTGTTGAAAATGCAACAGACTATTCAATAGCGTACTGTACTATTCATGTGTGTAAATGTGTATCTCTTACCACACTGTAACGCAAGGTCTTGCACAGGCACACAGTCCCGGCCTTTGTTCCAAATTCTTGCCTCCCAGTGCAGTATATCCCCATCAGTACAGGCCAAATCCAATATTTGCTGATGTGTGTGTACCCTTCCCCACAACCTAAACAGACTTAAACTACCTTTCAGTTCAGTGCTTGTCTCAAAGACCATCGCATCCTCGACAAAATAGTGAGCCATGGCTAAAGTCAGAGTGCCATTGGGGGCCAGCCTACAGCAGTTTGGGTTCATAGGATGTTTAGATGTAAGTCTCAAAGACACAACTGTTCCATTAACATAGAGGTCTGGCGCCAATTTGAACCCGGACCAGGTAAGGCAGATTGAATGCCAGTTTCCCAAGGTTATTACAGGTGGTGTGGACCAGACCCTTCGAAACAACAAGATGTTGAGTTCTGACCCACGGCCTCTTAGGGCCATCTCTATCTCTGTCTTATCAGGGTTCAGGTACATAAATGCGGTCCAGTTTGAGTTGTTGATCTTCCTTTTTATATTGAGACACAGGCTGAACTGCTCCAGAGGAGGGATGGAGGACTCAGGTCTCAACAGCCAATAATTGCAATCTTTCTGGATGAAATCAACCTCCTTGCCCCACAAACTGTCAGCTTTCACAGAACCTGAGGCATAAAAAGTGTCTGACAAGTAACAAATTCAACTCAATGACGCAAAAACAAGGCTAAATCTATATATATATGCAATAATGAACAAATGGATAGTTGACATAAAGTGTACCATGCGTCCTATGGTGTGTCAGCAAAAGAATTTGAAAACAAATTGTTAATAATATATGTTTTATATTTAATAGTATATTTTTATATAATAATTATTTTATATTATTAATATATTTGAATAGAACATTGCATAAGAAAGATTTTATCTTTATATTCATTTTTGTTGCTACAGAATGTCTCACAATATAGGACAGACGGTTTATTTATCAACCAAGAAAAAGTTTCTTATGCGCAATTTGTATTTTGGTATAAGCAGAGTGAATTAAAAATGATGTTGGCTCAAGAATACCTCCATCCTTCGATGTTATTATGCTTAGAAAGAAGAAGATGGCTAAAGCTTGAAGCGGTTTATTGAGTTCTTCCATTCTTTACCTGAAAAAAGTATTATATTGTGTGAAAAGGGTCACAGAGTTGAGCGATGAAATATTGCATACAGTTTAAAAAAACGAAGCAGTACATTTATTTTGTCCTAGTTTCTCAGGCCATTCTGATTTACAACGTGTTAAACAGAAGTATTCAACTCTAATGCAAACAGAGGGCTTTGGCATGAAAGCTTGATTATAATCCTTAAATGAACTTATTGAAGCTATATTTTGCTATATTTAAATTGTAATAATACCATATATTCTATATGTTTCATCATACTTGTGTCTATACTCTCTGCACAATTATTTACTGTAAAGCAATCACAGAAGAATTAAAATTGATCAAACAATAGTTACTCACCACATTCAGTGTCAGTATCTGGAGCGTCACAATTCCATGAAGGTCATTGCGTTTCAAGACAAGAACATATATGTATAAAGTCGATATGAGAGGTTTGACCATGACAGGGGTCTAGTGCTCATCTTAAAACCTCCCCTTTTCGCCACAATAAGTTATTCATTAAGCTCATCGTTCGTTAGGTTATAGGTTCTCAATGACAAGAGAGTGTATTGACAAATCACCTCTGATGAATTTGAGAGATGGGAAGTGTCCATGGAGTTGAAATGCATAGTCATGTGACTTTAATACTGATTTATGCAATAGCAGTTTAAAGCACATCTTTTCTAAGCTTAATATCTTTCATTGGCAGTATTTAATGAACTTATAGAAAACAAAGCTTTTTTTAAGTTTTGAGTTATATTTACTTTATTTTATTCATTTTGCTAGGGTAACATAACATCTTTTTATTATTTTAACTTTTTTCAATGGTAACAGGTGTCCTTTTTGTTGTGAGATTTTGACTTTAAATCGCTTGAAAAATAGCACCTTTACAAACAGTATAAGTTAAACACAGTACAGCTGAAATAAATCTAGACTAAACTTAAAAATACATGCATCTATTCTTTCTGAAGCATTTTAAAATAGCTATTATTCTTTGCTTATATAATGTGTCCATTATCTGGTTGGGAAAGATGAAAACGTTACTCGTGTTATTTCCAACACAAGATGTCGCTGTTGTATAAGAAAAGACGCCATGCGAATCAAATGAGTTTATAAAAGAGCGAACTTTATTTGATTTTGTTTATAATTACAGAGAGGATAAAAAAATAACACATATTTATGTAAATCACTGTACAATGGAAATGCTTAGTACTTTTTATGAAGCGTAAAAAGCCTACTGTTCAAGTTTTCGGTTACAATTCTTTATTTAACACCCCAATTCAGACTAAGAATAGAGGATTGTATAAATGTTCTCTTGGTATATTTTATGAACCAGCTTCTTGAGGAGATGAGTTGACAGTATTCTAGATCCTTATTGGTTGTGTTAATTATTCAGTTTATGTTCAGTACAAAAACATATGTATACGTATACGGATATGTATATTCTTATATTTGAATGAATTATATTTAAGTGTACAAAAATATTTCGAAAATTGTAAGCATATTTTCTAATTAAGATCACAAGAAACATTTCCATCAAGTGACCCTAAATCCTTAGGGCGGTATACAACAAACACAAAGTAATGATGTAAAAGTAAAAAAGTATTACATATGAAGAAGCAATATCTAAACAATAGTAAAACACTGAGTACTAAACAATGTGCAGCCATGTTTATAAGTCATTAAAGAATTAAAGGTTATCAAATTAATTTGACAAGAAAATGTCAAAAAATCATCTTTGCTGATGTACATATGAATAATTTTCTTCATAGTGAACATAGTTATCTTTCATCCTACATCTGACATGCTTTCCTGAGACAAATGGACCTTTGGAAAGAGACAGGATATGTTTTCCCATTAAAGCCTCTTTGCAAACTTAACATTCTTAACAGGGAAAAACTCCCTCCATAAAGAAGCCAGAACCAACATAACAGACACCTTCATTAACACTCCAATACATTTTTTGTGGGATTTTTGTACAAATTTGAATGAATGCTGATATTTTTTCTGAAGTAATCTTATTTCCCTGTGTCTCCCTGGAGAGCTACAGTTTCTTGGAACAGTTAGAACAGTACATTTCTCCATTGTGAGATACAAAGGGCTTTTTCGCCAGGTTGAGACAGCATTTCTTACAGTTAAAACAGTAATCGTGCCAAGTGCCACCCTCGTAGTTCACCACATTGGTAGCCTGTCCAAATCCTGTTGAATGAGAAGTAGATTTATTTGTCACTTAAGTTCAAAATGTGCAGCACTTTAAAAGAATAATGGTTGGCAAGACCTAAAAATGAAGACATTTGTCTGTGTGTGAGTGTACATTCAAACCTGTAATAGGATCTTGGCAGCCATTACACCTTTTGGCCACAGTGCTTTTGTAACAGTCAACGCAGTAGACTTTCTCCTCGTGGGAAGTGAATCGGGTGCCAGACAAAGGTTTTCGGCAGGAGAAGCACACTAAGCACTCCGAGTGCCATGGCTGGTCTTTGTAATTCACACCTCCTGTGGTAATGGGCTGAAGAAAGAATAGCAGAACTCTTGGAAACCATAATCCACAAGTCAATTCGTGACAAGGCCATTATTTATTAAGATATACGTAGCACTAAAAACAAAGGATCAAAACTTTACTTTTTATTTAGGGGTAGTTTTCCCCTCCCCTCTGGACAGCGTGTGTAACACAGCAACTAAAGCACAGAGGTCTAAAATATCTGTTCAGATTGTAGCTCTGAAACAATTACCCATGACCTTGGCTGACATGAGGGTGAGTAAATTATAATAATTTCATTTTTCATTCATTTTCATGTTAGGGAGATTACATGTTTTGCATTTATAGAATTGAATACAACCTCTAACGTTAAAATAAACAACAAACCATCTGTTTTAGTGGGCAGTCTCTCACCTTCTTGCAGCATGCACACTGCTTAGCAAACTTCTTCTCATGGCAGGGGTTGCAGTAGACGTTGTTGTTTTTCGTATGGAAGGTTTTGGAGCTAATCGGCTTCTGACACTGATAGCACGTGAAACACTCATCGTGCCATGAGTTTCCATTGTATTCCACACTCTCAGTGCCTTTATCAAACACATGAGTCACACAGTCTATTAGACATCAACATTTTACACGTACAAATGAAGTATCAGGTATTATCAGGCATACTTTACAAATTGAAAGTTATCAGCACGTAAACTGGCTTCAATCGTTGCCCAAAATTCCTCACAACTTAAAGACTCTCATCCTGTACCTGCCAGTATGGGCTTGTAGCAGCCGTGGCAGCGAGGGGCATCCTCGCGTGAGCTACACGTCCCACACAGGATCCTGTCATTCTTGCTGCCGAAAGACTCCTTGGCCAGGTTCTTATAGCACTTGGCACATCTGAAACAATCCGAGTGCCAGTAACGTCCCTTATGGTGAACCTCCTGAGATGACAAATATTGCAGAAGCAAATATGATTTCTAAGTATAAAATGAATACTATCAATTCAGTTTAATTCACATTTATTTGTAAAGCCCTTCTTTTCTTTTTTGTTTCCATAGCAGTTTTGCATGATATTTCAATGTTTTTAATGTTTCCAGACAGTTTTTGATATTACAACACAAAACCAGAATAGCCTTTTATAATAGATAATATCATGAATTATGGTTGTAAGCATTTAATATAAGTGAAACTATTGTGTATGTTAAAGCAATCATACTGTGATATCAATACCTTACTATAGAGTTTAGATAGATTTTGACCCAATTGCAAGCCTTTATATCACATACTCTAGTAGCATTTCCTTTTTAATATCACATAAATGATACGTATGTAAATATAATATAGGATTGTGGAACGGCCAATCTGCTGTGAATAAAGCTGATTTCATTACAGCTTTTGTTAAACATTCTGGTCTTTCCATCGTAGCACTCACAGAAACATGGATCAAACCAGAGGACTCTGCCACTCCCGCTGCCCTCTCCCATAACTACACTTTCTCCCACAGCCCTCGCATCACAGGAAGGGGTGGAGGCACCAGTCTACTCATCCCCAAAGACTGGAAATTCAATCAGCTAACACCCATGTGTGACAACAGCTCCTTCCAACTTCATGCTGTTACTATCACCCACCCTGTTAAAAGTCATTTTGTAGTTATATATCGTCCCCCAGGTCAGCTTGGACATTTCTTGGAGGAGCTGGATGTGCTTCTTTCATCCTTCCCTGAGGATGGAACCCCCCTGGTGGTACTAGGTGACTTCAACATCCACATTGGAAAACCACAGGCTGCTGACTTCGTCAACCTGACCGCATCATTTCTCCTCGAGCAGGTTTCCACATCAGCAACCCACAAGTCTGGAAACCATCTAGATCTGATCTTCACAAGGTACTGCTCCACTCATCACTCTCAGGTCACCCCGCTGCACACGTCAGATCACTTCTTCGTCACCCTCGACCTCACTGGTCCGGATATCGCAGATGTCTTACCGATGGTCACCTTCCGGCGCAACCTGCGGTCTCTCCCTCCATCCTGTTTTTCCTCTGCTGTCTTCTCTGCACTCCCCTCCTCTGATGAGCTCTCTCTTTAGAATACAGACAATGCCACAGACACTCTGTGTTCCACGCTTTCATCCTGCTTGGACAACCTATGCCCTCTTGCATCTGGACCAGCCCGTGCATCCCCGTCAGCTCCCTGGTTATCGGATGTACTGCCCGCTACTCTTTTCCATTTACATGACATCCCTCGGCTCGGTCATTCAGAAGCATGGCTTCTCCTATCACTGTGCTCATCCTACTGGATCTGTCTGCGGCCTTTGACACTGTCAATCATCACATCCTCCTGGCTTCTCTCAGTGCTATGGGTGTCTCTGGAATGGCGTTGCAATGGTTTGAGTCCTACCTCTCGGGTAGGTCATTCAGAGTATCCTGGAAAGATGAGGTCTCCGCGTCCAACAGCTCAACACGGGGGTGCCACAGGGCTCAGTGCTTGGACCGCTACTCTTCGGCTCGGCTGAATGACATCCCTCGGCTCGGTCATTCAGAAGCATGGCTTCTCCTATCACTGCTATGCCGACGACACACAACTCTACTTGTCATTTCAACCGGACGATCCGACGGTTGCTGCTCGCATCGCGGCATGCCTGAGTGACATCTCGCTTTGGATGAAGGATCATCACCTGCAGCTAAACCTTGCAAAAACGGAACTGCTTGTGATCCCAGCCAACCCAAAGATTCACCACAACCTTGCCATTCAACTAGGCTCATCAAAGATTACACCGTCCAGCACAGCCAGAAACTTGGGAGTGGTAATCGATGATCAGCTTAACTTCACAAGTCATGTTGCCAGCACCACCCGGTCCTGTAGATTCATCCTCTACAACATTAGGAAAATTAGAACCTTTCCTATCGGAGCACTCTACGCAAGTCCTAGTCCAGGCTCTTGTTCTGTCCAAACTGGATTATTGCAATGCGCTTCTGGCTGGACTTCCTGCTTGCACAATCAAACCTCTCCAGATGATCCAGAATGCGGCGGCAAGAGTGGTCTTCAATAAACCGAAGAGAGCGCATGTAACTCCGCTCTTCATCAGGTTACACTGGCTCCCTGTTGCCGCCCGCATAAAGTTCAAAGCTATGCTCCTGGCCTACAAGACCAACACTGGTTCTGCACCATCGTATCTCCACTCGCTAATACAGATCTATGTTCCTGCCAGATCACTGCGGTCTGCAAAGGAAAAACGACTAATGGTACCATCCCAAAAAGGAAAAAAGTCACTCTCCCGAACCTTCTCCGGATCTGTTCCAGATTGGTGGAATGATCTACCAGCTGCTACAAGATCAGCAGACTCGGTTGCCATCTTTAAAAAACGCCTAAAAACGCATCTCTTCTGTCAACACGTCGCTGATTGATTTTTTCCTAATTCTCTTCCCTTTCTTTCTTTAAAAAATAAAAAAATAAAAAAAACACTTACTAACCTCACTATTCTTAGCTTTGAATACTGTGCTAAGCTTTAATGGACTAGTTTGATGCACTTATGTATTTTGTTGCCTATGTTGTTATAATTGCTTCCAATGTTTCCTCATCTGTAAGTCGCTTTGGATAAAAGTGTCTGCTAAATGACTAAATGTAAATGTAAATAATTTAAAGAGATTAGCTTGGAGAAATAAAGAGTATCAACTATTCAGTTTTTTTTACTCTCGTTAAGTGAGTATTGACATTTTAAAACAATAAAACAAATCTGCAATCCCATTTCTTTCTTGTATATCTCGCAAAAGGGCACAAGAACAGCAAATCTAGAAAACAATCAGTATTTGCAGGTGTAATGTGTTAATTTTAACGCTTAACCACTCGTGGAAAAACATTTCACAAAATCACATGGCGTTACCTTGGAGTCGGTGCTGATGTGCCGTCGACATTCAGCGCAGGTGTTGGCACAGAACTTGTCGAAGCATCGCACGCACACTTGCTTCTCGTCCTTCTCCACAAACTTTTTTCCACTGAGGTCTTCACGACAGTAAAAGCACTTGGAACAGTCTGCCATGGTGCGTGACCGTGAGAAGCTGTAAAAAATACATGCAACCGTTACCTCACCCTCAGCTATAAAGAGATCATAAAAATGACATCATAACGTTACATTTACAGTACATACATATTTACATTTGTTCATTAAACACACCCTCATCTGAAGCAGTACAAAGTCAACTTTACAAAGTAATAAAACATTGTAAATAAAACTGTTAAACAATGGAACAAATTACCTGTTATATATGTATAGATTTTGTTCAGCAAAATTAACTCAGAATGCTCACACCCAAACATCCCTGTTGAAAAAAACAGCATATGCTGGCTAGGTACATTTTGATGCATGGTAGCTGGTTTGTGCTGGTTTAAGCTGGTGCTGGTTTAAGCTGGTCCAAAAACCAGCACATGTCCAGCTGAAACCAGCACATGACCAGCTGAAACCAGCACATGACCAGCTTAAACCACAGAAACCAGCTACCACGCTTTAAAACCTACCAAACCAGCATATGTTGTTTTTTTCAACAAGTAGCACTCATCATGTTCATTGTTTCCCCAGGAAACTGTGGTGTGAGGTCATTTATTGATAAGAAAATGTTTGTTCCGCTTTCCCTAAGAAAAGATCAGGAGGCCGAAATGTCAGATTGCTAGTTGTTTTGTAACCGTAGGCAACATGAGGTACACAGCACATGAGCTTCTTGTGTTCTTGTCTTATCAGGATCAAATAGAGGGCACACTCCATCTGCAAACCAAGTTAAGACGGACCGACAAGATCATTCATTCATCGAGATGATAAATCTAATCAGCAATAACTCGGTTAGGTTTAACGAAACAGCAAATCTAATACAAACATTCGTGCCTAAATTAAATGATGTGGCAAGCAAGTCCAGGAAATATTTAAATAGATTTGTTATAGGATATTCGATTATATACTTACTTACCAGATCACATCATTAAGAATGTATGGTTTAAATTAAGAAACGTATTTTTAACTGGCTCAAACAAATCGTCAATTTATTATACAGATAAGATATTAAATAAATCACTTTATTAGAATAATGTTGGATAAACCTGAAGAGAAACTTTTTCAATACAAATCTATTTGTACCGAGGTTTCACAAAAAATAAAGAGAACTGTAGTGAGAACACCTCTGTGTAAAGACAAACCTTTGCGTGACGTGAATGCGTGTGGTTGTTTTTCATGGGGGTATACATTTGATCGGGTCGGCTGGCTGTATACATACAGAAGTATGTCTGGTATGTATGTGGTGAGATCTGGAATGTTAACAGTTCTTTGACAATGTTTAAAGAGGGAACTTCTCACTTCAAGATCATTTTTTCCAAAGAATAATTATGTAGAGAGCAGATCTGCCTTCGAGCTGTGTTTTGATGTCTAACTCAAGACTCCAGTTTCATATTTTGATGGCCTACAAAGCCTTAGAAAATTAATACATTTTCTTTTCTCGTGTTTCCTTTGTAAAGCTAAACTAGCATTTTCTATTGTGAGAGCTGGTATGTCCAAAAGTATTCAATTTGAAACTTTTGTAGAGAACAAGATTTTCTTTAAGTTGCTGCTAAATAAAGAGAGAGAGTTTCTCTCAAGTTGGCTGGTAAAGTCCATAAATAAGATCTGCTCAGATTTTAAACTCCACTGCCAAAACCGAGACTCCATTCCCATCTTTTTTTTTGGAATCTTTCTTCCCTCTATCAACCAAATGGTTATTTTAACAGCATATAAAACCAAACCTTGTATGTTTTAGACCAGTGGTTCTCAAACTGGGGGCCGCAGGCCCCAAGATGGATCTGGGCGGCTGCAGATTTTGCAGAAAGAAATTGATCATACATTTTGTGCAAACAAACATCAGTAAATAAGCCCACCCACCAAAATAGTTGATGTTCCAGCATTGTATAACTGAATATGTTTTTGGTTTAAATTAAATTTCTAAGCTCAATAATTTAAGTATTTATTAGGGGGGCCGCAAAGTGATGCACCCTACACAAAGGGGACCTTACGGCGAAAAAGTTTTTTGAACCACTGTTTTAGACAATTAAAAGTGCTCTTTTTATTATTTAAAACAAGGGCAGGCGATAAGATGAAACCATTGGCAAAAACTGTGTTGCTTTTCCCGTCATTTTGGAGACGCTGTAAACCATTCAGTTCCGTGTTTCCTGGTCAGTTAACTTTAATGGCAGACCGGGGAGACATTTAGCGATCACATCTGAGCTCATTTCTAACAGCATGTTAACTCCAACAGCTTCCATTTTTCCAATCCAACATAACTGCTTCTTACAATTTTGATTTTGTTATAAGCCATCAAGGGAGAACAGGAAACGATGGGGAGAAATGAGATCAGGATATAACAACAGGAACTTTACTTTTACACAATGATTTAGCATTAAGAATCTCCGTTCTGAAGTTCAGCGAGAGGTGTGAAGAGGTCATTGTTACAGACGCTGATGTAATGGTAAGCAGACCATGTCCCCCTGTTTGAGTCAAATATTTAATACTATCTCCAGGGAGATGGCAGACTGTTGAGACTGAGGCATCTGATTTCAGGATGACCTCATGCACCAGCATCTGGAACACAGTTGGCCAAGCATAGCAGCCAAAGCAAACTGGAGGGAAGAAATGGAACGGTCACACTGTTCTTGGAACCGCTGGCTGATGTGATATGAGGGAACTTGAGAGCTGTGGAGCATAATCATACCATTTGCGTGCACTCGACGTGTTTTTCTCTTTTCTATTTCTTATAGACTCATAAAAGGGTGTGGCTGCCGCTTATATTGTTGGAGACCAAATTAGAAGTTGGCTATGACATCACCTCCTGGTTAGCTCAAAACATGGCATTCACGATGATTACTGCATTCTCCAAAAAACCACACGCACACGAGACCGCTTCTCTGGCAGACGCACTCCCTACGCTGTAACTCAAACAGAGAGGCATCTGTTGGAGGTGGTGCGTTTTTTGCACGGACAAGGGCACAAATGGTCCTGATTAGCACCCAATTTAGTTAATCTGAAATGGGTTTTGTAATGGAATCGGCTCTGTTTTACAGCTGGGAAAATTGAGGGGGTCTTGGCAGAGCGACGGGTTGGCATGATATACTTGCAGAAGAATGTGGTGAAGGCTTGGAAACAGGAAGCCCATGAAACAGCGGTAAGAGGAACAGGCGAGACGGCAGCCAGCGGTGTAACCCTAGTGCTCTTGATCTATGCTCCTAAATACACTTTAACTAAGCGGAAACGCAAACAAGACTACTGTCCCTCTTTAGGCTGATGGGGTTAATAAGAGGCAAATTTTTTAGGCCACCATACAATAATTCAGAAAAATTCATAATTTATGATTGGCTTACTTTAAGGGCCCTGGCATTAAAAAAATAGGGATTGTTGTAATTCAGCGGTCAGGCATTTTGTATAATGATCATTAAAGTGTATAATTGACATTGGCAACCATGTGAAAGTTTAATGTCTCTCCTCTGTGAGTCCTGATCACCCTGCCAGAGTTTATTTAGTGGTAGGCTATTATAAATTATCCCTTAATAACCAAACTAAAGACATGCTCCAACTTTCTACAATAAATATATAGTGGGCAGTATATTGATTGTGGGATAAACCAACACTATCAGTTCGGCTGGTAAAAATCTGCTATTACATACAGGTACATACTTATCTAATCCTATTGGAAGAAAACAGTGAGCTTAAAAAACAGAGAGTACAAATCCATCGAGTCCTTACATAAATGTTTCCACATATGCTCTTTAAAAGGCCCCAACAAGCAAGCAAGGGGAGGAAATAAACCATTTTTCATTTCAAAATAATGGAACAACAAATGCTTTACAGGTCCCCATAGCAATGACTTGGAATATAGTGGATACATCCAGACAGAAAATAGGGTCTGCATGAACTAGATGTGAGAACGGTGAGATCTTTTGAGTCAAATATTTTCAGGATACAGGATATCTTCTGCTGTTCCAAAAAAAGTAAGGTTGAGCTAAAGCCATGATTCATAATCAGTCGTGGGTCACATGGCACATGTTCATGTGCTCTTATAATACATTACTTGTCTTTAGTTATTAAGTAGCGCACACAGTGTTTGGTTCCTATTTTCGTTTTAGCAATGAATGTTCTGTATTATTATGTGAATAGTGTATAATTTGTAATTTAAACATATCTTTTGGTATTTTATATGCACTGGATTTGAGGTGTGTAACGCCAGATTGCCTCCAGCCAACTAAAATTGCTTAAATGAAAAAATGGGTACGAAAGCTAAATAAAGCATGCCAGAGATGGTACGATAATGGTTTCCTGTGTGTTCTTTCTTTCCTCTGAATGTGCAACAGTTAAAGATAGAGTTAAGGACATCAAAGATTCAGATTTTTTCTCAGTCTCGTGGGATGAATTTCACTGTGTGCATAATTCAGACATGAACTGTCCAGCAGTGTCTCACCTCATAAGTCCACGTGTTAAACTTTTCTGGAGTTAAAACTCTTTAACAAGAACCAGATTTCAGATTTCCAGTCTTAAGCATGCAGAACATTTCTAAGCCAACGCCCCGTCCTAAACTTAAACGTTAATGTAGCCTACTTTATGTAGTATTTGATACTCACTGTTACAGAACATTACCTGTACAAGTAGGCTATATTGATTATTTTTTATGTAGCCTACACCTACTATTAAATGCATGCTCAATTTACACAAACATTATTTTTTATTCATATAAGGGATAGCGAAAATCTTATGGCAAATTAATGCATGTTGATATGCAACACTTAAAGATTCAAAGTATGTCAAATACTCTGCCTATACACTTTTTTTAAATATTGATTATTTCACAAATCACAACCATTGCGCATGTTCTACCCTTTGTTGTGTTTAATTTAAAATGCAGTAAATTTGGGTAAGCAGGTAAGCTAGGGTTGCGCAAATGCGCAAACTTTGATAAATGAGTCTTATTAAAAACGTAAAGCTGGGTACCGTTTTGATAAATAAACGAACCCTGAAGAATTAACAGAGACTCGACTGCTACAGTTAAAAAACGCAAACTTACCTCTCTATGGGATAGACAGCTCTGATGTGTGTCGTCCACAGAAGTATCTTCTCTGCGCTTGGCTTGTTCTTGCGGTGGTGGGCAGTCTCACTACACTAATCGACGCGAACTCTACTATCGCGAAGTCTCGGCTCATAAATATACATTCGGCCATGGCAACGTCGTTCTGTAATTCCAATGGCAAAGACTAAATCATAAATATTAATTTATAGATAATTAATAGATAACCCTGAAGTTTATACGTCCCAGTGAAGGAGGTTCTGCCTATATTCAGAACCTTCGCGCTATAGTAGGATTCTCAAATAATTTGTCGAAATTACGAATATCGAGCTAAATCACAGAGATGGTAAATTCTGACGTATTTACTTTATTTCTTAATTGTTATTAGAAAAACAGACACATTGTAGTCCAATAACTGGATAATTGGTGAAGTACAGAGGAAAACTTATTACGATGAGTAACGGTACGATAAAGCCATCTAGTGGTTAAACACATTTAAGACACACAACTGAGATTTTACGAGATTGTTAAATGAATTTGGACAAAATATACCACACTTTCAAAATGAAAATGTTGTCATCATTTACTCACCCTCTTGTCATTTCAAACATGACTTTCTTCTGCAGAACACAAAAGAAGATAATAGGTTGGTAACAGAACAGCACAGACCCCCATTGACTTCTATTGTAACCAATGCAAGTGAATGGGAGAACATTCCTCAAAATATCTTCTTCTTTGTTCCGCATTTAATCTTACACATGTAATTAAATCTTATAGATGTTTTTTTAACATTTAGATTTGGTTATCAAGTGTACACTGTAATACAAAACTTACAGATTTACCAAGTAACTAAATATGAATGTTTTTACAGTATTTTTTTAAACAGGGTAAAAAACGTAAAATTACAGAAAAGACTGCAAATTTACAAGAAAAACAGGGGGAAAGTGTCATTTTACAGGGAAAACAGGTTATTTTACAGTTTATTATCTATAGCTGCCAGAAAATTTCAACAAAATCTATTTTTTATAGTTTGTTTTTGAAATACAAAAATCTACAAAATCACAGAACAAGACAACACATTTACAAGAAAAATGGGGATAACTATTTGATATATATCCTTGTATCTTATAATCAGCTGCTTAGTCGTGCCGCACTCAAAACCCACCTCCATCCCCATATCCACCATATCTGCCTGTATCTGTCGGTTCATTCTAATTTATTCCTGTTACGCATCATAAACTATTCTGGATCAAAGTGGGATGTCATGTATTCCTGCGCCCCCCCCCCCCTGCAAGACTGCATGCAGAGAGTTTGCCCAGAACAGTATATTTCCGCCAAACTTAAATATTGCTATTGTTTACGACAGTGGTCCTGACAGAAATAAATGTTGATGGTAATTTGTGATTCATGCTTGTAATTCAGGTGAACTTGTCCTTCATCAGGGTCCTTAAAGCACATGGTCTTAACATTAGCATCGTGAGTAACTGATGTTCAACCTAAAGCAAAAACATAAATTAACCATGATCACAAAGACACCTGGCTGTAAAAGTTTAATACAATTAATATACAATAAAATATTAATATGAATTATTAATTATATACATTTAATATCAAATAAAATAAAATGTTACATTGTAAAAAACAGACCGGAAGTTAACTTCGTACCGGAAATGGTGCAATGATTTTAATTAAAGAAATGTTTGACAAAATGAGTGCCCTGGTTTAAGAAGTACATCAAATCTTATTTAATAGAGACGCAATGCTGTGGTACATCAAGAAATCTTTAACACTTTAAATGAGTCACTTTCTCTTATGAAATCTCGTTTCATAACTAAATATTAGTGAGGTAATGATTAGTCAGATTAGTCACAGTACAAACACCAGGAAACAGGCCATAGGCACTTATTCATAGGTCTACCCACACGGATCTACATGTAATGTATTACTTTGACATTGTCAAACCAAGTAACATATTCACAATGAATGTATTCAGATAAGATTCTGAGAAAGTCACTACAAAATTTCTTTTGAATCTTTTGTGGAACATTTTTCTCAACCTGGCAATTTATTTATTTACTTATTATAATTTTTTTATAGTATAATTTTTTTAATCAAGAAAACAAAATGATTAGTTACCACAATCAAAGGACAACAGTGTCTACCACACAAATAAACAAATATACATATAAGGCTCAAAATAATAAATAAACCAATAAAAGCATAAATAGCATTTGTTAAATAAAGTGCCAAATTAAAGGCAAGAAGTTAGCAGCTCAGACTGGAGAATGTGGACTCAGACTCTGTTGCGCAGGGGGTCAGCCAGAGGCGGGGATGGCGGCGGAGGAGGGAAAGATGTCAGAGGGTCTTGCGGGTCTTCTGTGGGAAGGACCAGACGGGTGCCCCCGAATGCAAGCTCCCTGTCGAGGGGATCATCGGAGGTTCCTGCTAGTGAATACAGGCCGGCCTGATTCGAGGAGGTGGTGGGTACACCGTGGGCATCAGTGCTGACTGTCATGTCCCCATACATCGAACCTCCTCCATCATTTAGGATCAGTTCTGTGTCCTCATCATGCAGTCGACCTACATTCTGCTCCAAAAATGCATACACAGTAGGAAAAAGATTCTGAATAAACTATCTGATAAGAATATAATGGCAGTACCGAACCACACTGTAGGTTACCCTCAGAAATGTCATGTGGTAATACATTTTTGTTTTTTAAAGTCAGTATTTTGAGTAAAATAAGGCTGTAGTTTACCTGTTATACTATTTTTGGTATCAATATGTTTGGTATTAACATAAAATATTGTACACATTGCAAATCGTGCTGAATAAGCCTTCCAGGTTGACTTTAAACCGACGTCACAGATGGATAGCAATGAATGAGTTATTAGTAAATAGCACACTTCTTTAAGTAAAACTATAGCTCACCCATAAAAGTAACAGTGTTTATGTTTGTGGATTACCTCATAGGCCTGTGAGCTTGTCAGACAGCGTGCGATTGGACCACAGCAGGCTGGCAGAGTGGAGATCAGTGGGGGTTCACTGTGAGTGAGAATGGGCTTTAAATAACTGCACCAGTTTGTTAAGGAACAAACAATGAAGTAAGTAGGTTTTGGTAAGCTATAAAACAACTAGCCGATCCCTGTTTAGTACTTTTCATCTTTTTAATCTGATTGTGACATCCTCTGCTGTTAAATGTAAAGTTAAAAAAATTGACATCCCAAAATACTCAGGAGAAAATTGTTATGGTCAAATTGATATATTACGTAAAGTTAAACAAAATAATAATTAATGTTTTGTTTACAAGAAAATTAAAAACGGCAAAACAAAGGATACTTGTGGTCAAATGTGTACCACAGTCTGAATGGCCATGCGTTCTCATGCTTGGTGCTTCTTTGTACCCCATCCGGTGCTGTAGTCTATATGAGCAAAGTAATTATGAAGGGGAGAGCGAGAGAGTGAGTTCATGTCTGTAAAACCACCCTTACGGATAATATTTGGACAATAAATATTTACAAGTTAAACAACATTTTTGGTAATGTTAGCTTGTGGAGCACATACTGCATTGTCTTGATCTGTGTCCACTCCCACCCTGATTATAAAGAATAAATCAACAGTATAAGTACATTCAATCTTTTAGAAAAGACGTATCTGTAAGTGAAACCAATGGATCAAAATCGAATGCTCACGGAATATGCATAAGTGACAGCATAGGAGTTGTTCCGCCTCCACAAATCCACACAGTGAAGAAAACTATGAGTAGTGTGGTGGAGAACATCATCTGCCTGGCATATGTCGCTGTGTCCCTAATAGATAGGGCAAAGGTCATTGCCCCTCGAAGGCCTGAGAGGGACGTCATAAAGAAGTTGGCACATTGCATGAAAAAAAAGGTAAATCTGCTATGTAGAAAGGTTGTATATTGGACGTTTTAAATGTGTCTGGTAGTTACCCGAAAACATCATGACGTGTTGGAAATTGGCTGCGATTTTGTTCTTGCGGCCAAGATTTACCAGAAAAGAAATGGGGTAGATATTGGCTGCCCTGCCAAGAAATATGGCCAGCTAGAAATGAAGCCCAAGGTCAAGGAGAATTATTAAACGTTTACCTATACACAGTTCCTTTGTACAGACACAAACTCACACCCATGCAGTCAAACTTCAAAAGGATACAAATGCACCTATAATGAAGCAGGGATTAAACACATGGTGCTGGAAGGAAAAAAGTGTCAAGCCCATGTATGAGAAGATGAAGTTTTCAGCCAGGAAATTTAACACCTCAAAGAGCTGTTTGGGGAAACAAAGAATTCAATCAGTATACAAATCTTCAACAAAAACAAAACAAACAGAGCATTGTTTAGACATGACGCATTACATATAGTAAATGTAAACAGCCGTTTTCTCAGTAGCGAATGAGGGCGAATTGGTAACGTGTGTTACCTGTTTGGTTCGGCTTTTTGAATCGTCTGAAAGGTTGTTGTATGTATAGTGAGCCTGAGTAATGCCACAGAACAGCACTGCCACCACCCCTACAAACAAAAGACAAACAGAAACAGTGCCGAGGCTAGAAATGACATGAAAAAGAAAAAATCTGACCAACATTATTAATGTTTTCGTTACGTTATCAGCGGTTACCTGTGAAACCACAGGCCTCAGCCAATAAGAAAGTACTCCAGGACATGAGGAAGAAAAGAGCGGTTTCCAGCAAGGGAAAATCTCTCAGCTTGGTGAACTTGGTGACCTGAGCAACAGCACAGATTTACAGATCATCTCCCAGTTAAGAATATTGCTATGGCTTAACCAAGCAGTAAGTTTACGTAAAACGTATGTGTATATAGATACCAGAGCTGTCATGACTCCAGTCGCAGCCCCCATCGCAAAAGACCCACTAAAAACACCCAGAAAGACCCCTAGTGATTTGAGGAGGGCACTGCCGTCAAACGTATGCTGATTGTCTCCCTCGGGCTGGTATGCCCCTATTGAACTTTAAAGAGGAGAGAAAGGATAGAATAGGGTTTATTTTGACTGAACAAGCTTACAACGCAAAGAAAACAAGTGTAAATGCACTTACGAGGACAAGATTATAGCTATTGCATCATTGAGAACACTCTCTCCAAACATCAGTGCATAGAGATCCACATCAACCTTCAGCTCATTGAAAATGGCCAGAACGGTTACTAAAAGTTATCAAAAATGCTTGACATGAATTTACAAATAAATCATACTAGTGTTACCTTCACTTCAGTTTTTTATAACAAGACAGGCCCCGAAACGGATTAACTTCAGCTACTATAACAAATGGTATTATTGTATGATCACTAAAATATTACACAAACAGTTTGTAGTAAACCGATATAAATAAAACATAATTTAAAAAATAAATAAGTAAATAAATACTTGGGTCTGTAGCAGATACAATAGCACCAAAGAAAAGACAGTCAGTGAAGAAGAAATCTCCTCCAAGCTGGCCAATGACTTTCATAAACACCACACAGCCGTACATCACCAACCTGCATAGAGGACATAACAGTGAATAAGAAGCAGTGCTTTTAATGTCAAATGCTTCTGTCTGATAAAAATACTCACTTACCCTGTAACAAAACATGATACCACTGTGCCCACAAAGGCATAGGAGAGGATAGACCCCAGATTTCTGAAAAAAATGTCTCTGACAGTTACAACAAAAAACAGTGTTACTAAAATGTAATTGTAAACAGTTATATGAGTGATCGATAAGAGACATTGTTCATATTATTTATAAATATATATTTTACATTTACATTGTTACTTTAAATAAAATATGCATGGTTGTAATCATTTTCTTACTCGTTTGAGACTGTAACCTGCATGAAAGATGATTGGTGGAAGTAAAATGTTGAAGAAAACCTCAGGATCAAAAGTGACCTAAACCAGATTTACAAATACAATAACAAAATGGGTTCAGAAGACGCATTTAGAAAGTAAATCTTCGTTCAACAGCAAGATAAGAATGAGTAGAATGATTGTTCGTATTTGACAGAATATCATGATCTGTCCGCTATACCTTCCTGAGCATCTCTGCATTGG
The DNA here is from genome assembly GCF_947034865.1 of Barbatula barbatula. NCBI lineage: Eukaryota > Metazoa > Chordata > Actinopteri > Cypriniformes > Nemacheilidae > Barbatula > Barbatula barbatula. Next base: position 12,020,233 of record NC_136787.1, on the reverse strand, counting down.
GCACGTCGTGACCCTTGCTGTCTCTGAACTCTCCTTTCAGACTGTACTCATAGAAACGGCCGCTTACGTTCACCAGTAGTGTGGTGGGGCTGCTGTTTACCGCACATGTCAAGGTAACATTATTGACATCTTGTGGCGAATGGACTCCAAAGCGCAGAATCACACCCATAAGCAATCCTAGAGAAGATGGGTAATATTATTAAGCAGCGTTATTTTTTTAAAACATTATGTAATAGTAGAATAATATATTCGGTACAAATATAAATCCTATTGTAGATGGTTAAATGGAAATTGTATTGGTTTTAATGAAAACTAATGGTCTCTGCTGATAATTTGTTGGTGGGATGTTACCTGGTAGATGGTAACCAATAAAACACAATTACATTGTATAAGAATAAAACCCCTATGCATATGATTTTGTAATGGTTATACTGCAATGGTAAACAATGCACAGCTGATGGTTAATAATGTTTTTGCAATGGAAATTACAATGCACATTACTTACAACAAACCATACACTCACAACTATTTATCAAATGCAATAAATAGTATAAAAAGTATTGCTTGTAGACTATTAAAAAGTAATTGCGTAGAAGTTGAATGCAATGCGAGCATATTTATTTTGACACTATGATTTCACAGTAACGTTATGTGAAATGTCTTCACAAATAAACACAACACATTTATATAAAATTGACATTAAATGCACTACATATGATTACACGATTCTCACCATAGATCATGGCCAACCCCGTCTCATGAAGAAACCTGAAGCGACGGTGTTTAAATAACCAAATGGTGAGGATAGTGAGCGTCAGTAACATGATGAATATGAGCAGATCAGCGCTGTCCTGTCTGTGGCTCTCCTCCGCTTTCCTCTCTGTTACCACATTTACCATTTCTGTGTTTTCACCTCGACAAACGTCACTAACACACATCAAGCAGAGTAAACAGGGAATTATAAGAGCCATTGTGAGTGAGGTGAGTCTTCTTTGAGATCCCATAGTTAGGCAATGTTGTGGTTCAGTTCTGTGATGATGATGTGAAACACTGCGGTCTATTTTTACTCCCACATAGCGGCGTGAAGACAGCAACAATAACACAGATAACACCGGAACAACCCCCGGAAAAGGGTTGTTACAAATTAAAGGACCCTCAAACTACATGATAAGAGAACGTGCTTCGCAACAGCACTTTAAACTAAGAATAGATTTATTAGTGTTATAATATACTTCTATACATATACAAGATTAATAATCTCAAATTAATTTTTTTTTCAAATGTATCTACAATAATGTAATTCGATTTTTAAGCAGTTATTTTTGTTATATTTTAACATTTGTAAATAAATTAAAAAAACAATACGGGAATGTTTTGGAATTTTGGAGTGGCCACGCACTTAACTGCTCAAAATAAATCAAATTTATAAACACATTTTTGTTTTTAATGTTGTTCATACCACAAAACCATGAAGTGTCCACTTTTGAATAACAATACAGTATGGCAACTTCATCGGTACATTGTTATATGCAACTGTATCTTAAGTGAAATCTCTTCATGTTTTATGAAACAGACAATAAAACAAGATGACTAACATGTCATGTTAAATTACATTTATTATTGCATACATACAACATCAATTGCTCCATACATAAATGTGCATAACTTGTATGCACTTAATTTACCGAACTGCAGTTTTGTGGTTTGTGTATACATACATATAAGGTTAATATCACTGCTTACTACTGGGCTAAAAGCTACAAAGGAAAGTTACCTTAAAAAAAGGAGTTAATTCCTATAAAACCTCTTTTCATTCACGACTTGTCAAATTTAGTGCTTTCATTACATACAGAACACCTGCACTTATGACTTTTAATGCCTTAAGTGGTTACATTGTGTCATCAGCGCTCATCGAAGGAAGACACAAATGAACCATAATTTGTCTGTATTCTGGAGATATTAGTGCTCTGGAATGTTTTTTTGTCCAAATGCACAATCCTGCTGGTTCTTCTACTGACACCTTTCACAACCAAACCAAAAAGACAGTGTCTCACTTTTTCAGTGCTGTGAAAATTCTGTCAAAACTCAATTCCCAGTTCTCTTCAACATTTAAAAAGCTAAACTTATGTTCAATTTGTACCATAATGTAAACAAGGAACAAGGACACAAATACTATAGTCACTGCTTTCCTGAAAAACCTGCACATTATAAACGTAATGCCTTAGAGGCACAATAAACATCCTGCGGAATGTGATAAAACGGTAAGAGGAATGAATAAAAAAATAACTGTACACACAAAATCAAACAGTGCTGATCATTCAACCATATGCATCTTTACAGTCTGGAATGTTAAACTATTAACATGGTTATGAAAAAACAACTCATAATGCTGAATAATAAAGTTCCCCCACAATGCTGCCATAGTCCTGAAACCTTTAAGTCGTCAAAAATCTTTTTTAAACAACACAATGAAAAACATTACACCATTCATAATCCAATATCCAAATGCATTTGTGTTCATTAAAAAAAGAGAGTTTTTCTTCTCAAGAACACCTTTTTAAAACAGCGTGGCGACAATGCTTTAAAGGCTCTGGGGGTCACATGATTTGCATCAAAGACATCCCTCACCGATGACAATGCAAACACTCAAGCTCACTCTCACAAACAGCAAGTACACATAAACAGACAGCACACTCCAAAATACAGCACAGTGTTCCTCCACATAACAATAAATAGATTCAGCAAGACTTCAAGAATCAAGGAACTGTCAATTAAAATAAAAGGTACGATTTCATGGAGCGAATAGGTACAGTACGCCCATTGCACGAAAAGAAAGCACAACTGCTGCTATGACCAAGACCCCTCATTTCAATGAGAGATTGATGGAACCTACCAAATAAAACGCATACACTACACATTTGTTAAATACAGCAATTCAGTCATGATCTTCGGAACTGAAAGCACATATTTATATACACGGATGGATGATGATATAGAAACAGATATAACAGCTCGCTTAACACAAACATCTCAAACTTTAGCTTCAGTCTCACAGAGAATTCAGTGCACTTTTTGATATGGCATGTATATACGGCAAATATGAACACAATTTAAGTCGTTTACCCACTAGGAAGACAGTTAACAACTATAAATATGTATCGTAGATATATTTTTTTGAATTCCGAATGCAAAGCATGTTAGCTATGCAACTAGATTGCGGGTTGGGAGAGGGGTCTTTTCCGTGAACATCCAGAAAATCCTTCCCAGTAAAGCACAGAAGCACGTGTATGTACTGTGCACATGCACTCCTAATGCGTAATCTTAACATAGGCAATAGAAACAAGTGAAAGATACATTCACAATGAGATAAACTACAAGAAATTCTGAACTCAGATCACGGTCAAGCCCACTTTTAGATAAGATGGCAAAGGACAGGGTCTGAAACACAGCCAGGCATTACAATTTGTGCGTTTTAAACAAATGACAGCATAGGGTTTTCTTCTGCGCTGGGTTACAGAGCGTGAGAAGGAAAGTTGTCTCTCTTGTTACAGGTCAGATAGATAATTTAATACGCGTAGGGGCTTTATTGGCCATTTAGGTGGCTTGTAATAATGAATGCTTGTGTGATATAATAAATCTGGCCTTTGAAAAATATTACACACATGTGTTTTTACAGATTAATAGGTAGACGACAACAGGCACACACACTCTCTGCCCCTTTTCTTAAATCTATAAAACGTTAATTCAGCAAATCATTTGTCCGCTTTGGGCAAAGAGAGGGCCTGAATACTTTATTTCAGTTTGGATACACCAGACTTTTATACAAACCATTCACAGATAATAGATTCACAAAATAATATTTGCTCCATTTTTACATACACGCTCTCTCTCTCCACTCACTGTATCACCTCTCTGTGAATTCATTTCTGGTTGGGATGTGGGCGTTTCTGATGCTGGTATTAGTCCTGTTTGGGTTCGGAGGGGGAATTGCTGGGAATGCGGAGGCGGGAGGAGCCGCCCAGTTGTTGTCCGTGTCAAAAGCAGATTTAGGGAAGCTACTGGGGGGTTGTGAGAATGCAAGGGATGGAGCAGCGGTTATCAACGGAGGGCCCGTCCCACCTGATGCAGGAGCCGTCGCTGACAGGAGAAAGTCTGAATCCTCATCAAAGGTGACCCACTTCTGGGTCTGTTTGGCTGGGGCTGGTGCCACGGCGGCACCTAAAGACTGTTGCATGGAGAACGAAGCAGGTAGTGTTGCACTGTGCACCACTGCAGAGCTGGATCTGTTGAGGCCATGTCTGGGCGCTTCATCCTCCTGCTGGGTGAAAAAACCAGGAGTGAGGGCTCCGCCACCGGAAAAAGGGTTGGTGCTGCTCGGTCTGGGTAGGGCATCGGCAAGAAACGGATTGGGGGATGTGCGAAGGGTCTCTTGGGACCTGCTGCGGGATGGGATGGGGGGAGGCAGGAGACACGGGGCGCTGCTGGTGTCTGGAGCTGAAGGAGGGCTTTGCAGGGAGGAGAACAGTGAGAGGGAGCCGGGCAACGTGGAGGAAGAGGATGGAGGGATTGTGGAGGATCGAGGGAGGGAGGTGGAGAATGATGTGTTCAGGAGCAGGGACTGGGTGTTAAGCATTTCAAAGGGGCCTAGATTCCGTTGTGCTTCTTTTTGGACTCCATTCATGGTTTTGGCCTGAGGACAGAAAATGCGGACAGTCTATATTATATAGTAAAAGCCTGGTGTGAAGCTACAGTATATTATATTGTCCACATGAAAAAAGCTGCTAAAGGCTGGGAATTGTACCGGCAACATCATGGGCTTTAATTCTATAGGAACAGACATACATCATATAAAATGTACATGCAATGCAATGCAAGTCACTTTAAATAAAAGAAAATGCATGAATGTAAAATTAAACTAATTGACTTGCTTAATGCACTTGCATGCTTTTAAGGGATAGTTTAAATTCTGTCATCATTTACTCACCCTCTTGTCATTTTAAACATATATGAATTTCTTCTGCAGGGCGCAAAAGATACTTTAGCAAATTACCAGCGGTACCCATTTACTTGCATTGGTTTTGTGTCCGTACAATAGAAATCAGTGGGTACCATCGTTGTTCTTCTATTGTGTTTTTGAAAGTCAAACAGGTTTAAAAATGACAAAATTGTCATGTTGGGGTAAACTATCCCTTTTGCTGTAACAATAAATCTGTGCATTCTATTCCAAAGAGGAAAATATTTTCATAATCTCACACAAAGACCCCTTCTCTTTCAACCAAATATTATTCCGACTTTATATAGACTTTTATGATCCGATCAATTCCCGATAGATTCAATCAAGCCCTAGACTACAGTTTGTCACATTAAAATCCTGTCAGATGACACAAGCAATTACTTAAATTAATCTGTAGAATATATATTAATTTATGTGTCACTTCATTTTGATATAAATCACAGTAAATTACTTTTTAAAACAAATGTAAAATGTAAAAGATCTAAATCCTATTTATAACAAACAGCAATATAAAGAAAGTAAAACACAAATATGATAAGTCAGCAAGTGTCTACTATAACCACAACTAGTTTAGAGTTGCATACTATATACTCGTTACTTTCCTTATATAACATAAACAAAATCCAAAAACACAATAATAGACCATTAAAAACAAAAACAAACAATACCAACAAGTAATAGATGACACTTTTCTTGAACCCCTTGAGTTCAATCCATTTACCTCATAAGCAAACAATTAAGTTAAAATCTAAATAGATAATAGTTCAAGAGTGGTTCAAGTTAAGTGTAACATTCCCATTTTTGAAAATAAAATACAACATGGTCAAAAGAAAGATGGAAAGAGGGAAAACAATTCTAACATGGAGCGTTCTGTGATGTATGAGCACCACATGTGAGCGTCGTGACAACAGTAAAGGCAAGAAATGACTTATTTCAGTACCTGTCAACCTGAGGATTGCTCCTGCTAGTGAAAGAAAGAGACACGTGCGTCAAGAAGAGGAACACATGACTGTGAGAACCACCTGGACAGCTTGACAGCACTAGTAGAAATGCATGCAGAGGTGGGCAGAAACAAGAACTAACCTGAGATGTAGGAGCCGGAGCGGACTCAGGTGGCAGTGTGTGAGAAGATCGGCTCCTGGGAGGAGGCTTGGGAGAGGCCAGTCCAGGTTGAGAAGTGGCTGAAGCGCCAGCGGATGGTGCCAGGGGGGGCACAGCAGTATGTTGGGTCACCAGAGGGGCGGGATAGGTGGGCTGCATGGGTTGAGGGAGCTGAGATTGTATGGGTGGGGGCAGCTGGGCTTGAACGGGAGGTTGCATCGGAGAGACAGCAGGCTGAGGTTGCATGGGTGATATCATCTGAGGTCTTATGGGACCTGGTATTGTGGGGAGAGGACCTGGAGGACAAACACAGGGTTATTAAGCTAAGAGTGTTTTTGCATTATATAACCAACTATCAAAGTGATATTTATTTAAGATAAGTAGTACAGACGAACCCAGAGGCAGCTCTGCTGGTTTGCTTTGGGGTTCTGGTGCTCCAGGGTGATTATCAGATGAGGGACGGGGTGCCCCCGGATGAACCTCTGCTGTGGGTCTGGGAGCCCCGGGATGAGCCAGAGGGGGAGGTCTGGCTTGAGGGGGGACACTGATGACTCCTGCTCTGGGTGGAATCTAACAAAAAATACATAATATATATATAACTGTATATATCACTATTACTACATATGTTTATAATTTATAATATATCCACGAATGTTGCAGTTACGCACCTGTCTTGGGGCACCAAAAGAGGCTGACCCAGTAGCCTGACCTCGACCTGAAAAATAGAAGATATATAAGTCAAATATATGTAATATTATATACTGCTAACATTATACAATCATCAGCTCCTGTGCAATCTGGTACCTACTACCAAACGTAATGATTTCAACAGTTTTCAAAGACAACAGCTGAAAAATAGGATCAGCTAAAATCTTCTATCTCCTCTATGGTTTGCTCTTTGTTTGATCTGAAGTGAAACCGGTTTGAGTTTACACTCCTTGGGCATTTGGTAGACCAAACAAGATATTTTGAATCATGTCAAGTATGACACTTTGCCTAGACGTAATGCTTAAAGGGACTGTCCACCCAAAAATAAAATTCATGTCATCATTTACTCACCCTTGAGTTGTTCCAAATCTGTATAAATGTCTTTGTTCTGATGAACGCAGAGAAAAATATTTGAAAGAACGCTTGTAACAGAACAGTTCTTGGCCACAAAAAACTACAATGTAGGCAAAAGTGCCCCAGAACTGTATGCTTTTCTTCATCTTCAAAATATCTTCTTTTGTTTTTTTAAAAGAACGAATAAATGTATAAAGCAGTTTTTCCTAGTATGTTAGTCAATTGTGAGCAAGAACTGTTTGTAAAAATCTTACAGATTAAGAACAACTTGAGGGTGAGTTAATGAAGACAGAATTTTCATTTTCGGGTGAAATATTCCTTTAAGGTGTTGTACACGGAGATAAGAGTGTACTATACATTAAGATGTGCATGTGTACCCATTTGACTACTTTGTGCAATGTTTACACATCAGGCGCCTGAAGATTCAACTGTAGGTTGGAGTTAAAGAACTCACCCGACGCATCTGCACGTGTTAGGGCTGGGCTTTTTTGTCCTTTTGTCAGCATGATGGGAAAAATAAATCAAATTATTATCTGTCTTACACATTACAGCCTTTGCTAAGGAGAAAAGTCATCTATTTCCACAGAAAAGTCATTTGGTTTGTCTACACAGTCCGGTCCCAATGCCAGAAGAATGACTCCCATTCTCCCCACTCCTGTGTTTCTTTTTGGCCGAAATCTGTCAGTAACAGTAAAAAATACAGTGAGACCGCCCAGAAATGAGTGAGCACGAGAAGAGTCGTTGCAGTATGAGTTTCGGGTCTGACTCCATTTAGTTTTTCGTGGCTAGTGAGTGCATGGGGAAGCTGCCACATTCTCTTATGTGATACCACCTTGGTGCATTACCGCCAGGGCTCTACAGTGCGAGTGTTTCACTCGCATTTGCGCCTAAAAATAGTTATGTGCGAACTTGAAAAATAATTTACGAGCACAGTGTGCGAGTGACGGGCTGTCCTCAAACTGGACAACAGCGCGATGAACTATGGAAGGCCATTTAGGCAGAAATGTCTTCAGACGTAACGTGTACACACGCTATAACGCGTGTACGCGTAATTACGTCTTTAGGCGCAATAACGCGTAAGACGTTAGACGCGTGGACGCGTAATTGCGTGTAGACGTGTAAACCCCAAACTTCCGCTGTCAAACTAAAAGTCACATTAAGAAATGTAGACCTTACCATATTTCATTTTAACTACACCTTCCTTTTGACTCTTTCGACCTTTATTTTGCTTAAAAGCATGGCGTAAAAGCATGGCGAAAATACAGTTTAATATTGTTATATAAATAATTTAATGTATAATTACTAAACATAGTATTTTGTGGAAAAAAACTTTGTTTTGTGTACTGGTTAACCAATATCATATGCTAACTTTATTTTGCATTTCAAAACAAATATTTTAATAAAATATATTATTCACAATGCAAAACTCAGTATATACAGTACACTTATAAAACAGGAAGGGTCAAGCCCCAAGAGAACATGATCAAACACAAATAGGGCAAGACTCACAGACCAGCAACTAGGCCTGGCAATGTTTTTTTTGGACACTTTAGTCAATTAAAAAAAAGATAACAGCCTTTTTATACAAATAGATCCTAACAAATGTTTATGTTTAGGGAAATACCAGTAGATGTCCCACTATACAAGCGAGATGAGAATTACGCTAAGTGGGAACACTGTGAGGAGTAGCAGATCACTTGGTAGCATGATGACGCGCTTAACATTATGCAAATGAGAGCGACGATTCGCAACCAATGAGCCAATCACTGAATTAGTGTGGGAATGTGCGGGAACTGCTGGATTTTAAGCGGAAAGAGAGTCGAGTGAGGTAAAAACTGGAAAGATAAAATTGGAAAGAAAATGAAAAACATACGTTTTTATTTTAAGCAAAAAAGAGATGAGGAGAAAGAAGAATCAGGGGAGGGAGATATGGAAGGTTCAACTAACTTTAACGAGGTTTCTTCACAAGATTTACAAGAAGTTGAGAACAACTTTAGCGAACCTGTGGTGACTAGCGCTGTCACGTCAACATCCACTGGAGCCGGCAAAGGGAGATCATATACATTTAATGTCAATTGGCTTAAGATTTTCCCATGGCTGGATTTTGAGAACAACCTCATGTTCTGCAAATATTGTAGAGGGCAGAAACAGTATATGCCTGAAGTATATGCATGAAATTTGTTCAGTTGTTTAATAAACTAATTAAAAAATAAATAATTTTGTACTGTGCTCCTAAATTTCTTTGTGTGCTCCTAAATTTTTTCATTTAAGAGCACATGTACTCCTCGGGAAAAAAGTTAGCGTAGAGCCCTGACCGCCACCAACTGTTACGGGTGTGTGGAGCACGTCACTCACCTAACTGACCATTTATATCAAATAAATATTTGTCTATTCTGACATTTTTCCTGTCAGCGATTCCCAAAAAATGTCAGCATCTATTTTCGATGTGGCGTCATTTAACCGTAATTCATAGTGATAAAAAATACACAATATATCTTTCCAGCACAATCCTTCTCTATTCAATTACAAAAGCTACTTCACCTGTCAACCAAACACTCCACACACTAAACTAAATCATAACCAGTAAAGGATCCGAGACTTCATGCGCTGCATTAAATTAGTAGTACACTACTTCAAAATTTGCTCCCATTCACTTTCCATAGTCATTTTTATTTCTACTATGGACAGTCAATGGTGGCAAATTTTGAAGTGAACTACTCCATTAATGTGATATGGTTTAAACTGACCATCCAAACATTAAAGTGATATTTCCCCCAAAGATTAAATTACTTAATTTGCTCAGTTTTGAAATTCCAAACTGGTGTGACTTTCTTTCGTGTGCAGAACACAACAGAAGATATTTTGTATAATATTCCTGGTTACCAAACAACACATGCCCCTATTGACTTCCACTGTTTAAACACAAAACCACTGAGACATTTTTCATAATATCATGTGTTCCACAGCAGAAAGACAAGAGGGTGAATACATTTTTTACAGAATTTTTCTTGTAGGATGAACAACCCCTTAATCAGTTAAAATTATTTAAACAAACACATGAAGTTTCAAGTCATCATACACCAAACAAACACTGCAGACACCTAAATCTACATCTCTTTACCTTCATAATCAGTCACATCAAAATCTAGATTGAGAGGCTCGGCAAAGGCTTTAGAAGAAAATAGTTTCCAGAATAAGACATCATAAGAACAGCACAAAGGCTTATACAATGCAAAACAGGCTCTGGACTCGTTTGTAAAAAAACACACAGCAACACCTAAAAAAACACTCGGCTACCGCAAAAGCACAAAACAACCAACATTGTGCAAACCTGTGTGAAAGAGTAGGCCAAACACAGTTCGCATTCACATCTGAACTAGTCAAATACAACGCAAACTGTACTGAGGAAACACTGGACTACTGATGCATTCACAGCATTACCTGCTGAATCTTTCCTAACTGGTGTGGGACTTCTCCCTCCTTTGGATGATTGTAAAATAAAATAAAAACAAATGGAAACGTCATCTGACATGACTAATGATGATAATAAACTTCAGTGTTGATGAGTGCAGGGTTTTTTCTAGAACTATCAGGTTAAATCTGTCAGATTGTGGCACCTGAGGGTGGTGGTGGTCTCTGTGGAGGTGCAGGTCGGGCTGGTGGGGCATTCGGGCGAGGTGGAGGCGGGCGTTTTGGCTCTAGTCCCTGAAAAAGAGCTCCAGCCGGCTGACTATCAACAGGAGACCCTGAGGGAGAAGAAAACATCTCATTAACAAAATCTCACCTTAAGCCTTTAGCTCAGCTTACAACATTGCCAACCACACTGAAGCCTAAAACACACTGACACGAACATTGTGAGCTCAGTAACTACTGAAGCATATCAGGAACACCACTTTTATCTGCACTCTTTACCTGCCAGTTCCCTTCTACTAGTTGCTGGGCTTAATCCTCCTTTTAGCAATGTAAAAACAGAGCAAAATAAATGTACATCGTACTTCGATGTTGTGCATATATCTGCTGTTTTAAGAGCAATACCTGGCCCAATAGCCCAACCAATCAGAATTTTGAGTCAAAACTAGCCCTACCCTGGGGTGGTCCAGCAGTGCGTGGAGGGGCTCTGCTAGGCCGGATGGGAGGTGGAGGCTCTCCGTGGGTGGGAGAGGGACATGGGCTGGTGCGCGGGGACGATGCGGGGGACACAGCCGGCTCCGCGCAAAGTCCAGGCTGCAGGTGCTGGGGTAAGATATCCTCAACCTCCTCATCCACATCACCTGTCCACATCGTAAAAATTATTATATAAAAACTGTGTAATAGCATCATCTTTAATAAGTTTACATTGTAAATGTGACAATACTATTAGGAATAAATAATTTACTCGCCCTTGTCGTTTCAAACATGTATGACTTTCTTTCTTCCGCAAAACACAAAAGAAGATATTTTGAAGAATGTTTGTTAACAGCCCCCCATTTACTTGCATTGTTTACAATAAAAGTGAATGGGGGGGCTGTGCTGTTCTCTTACCAACATTCTCCAAATATCTTCTTTTGTGTTCTGCAGAAGAAAGTCATACAGGTTTAAAATAACATAAGAGCGTATAAATTATGACAAATTCTCATTTTGAAGGTAAACTAGCCCTTTAATTTTTACACAAACAAGAGACGGACCTTCCATGTCATAATCTTCACCCATCTCAGAGTTCTCCGCCAGCAGGGTGGAGCTGGAGGATGTTGGGATGTTGCCACAGATTCTCTCCACACTCATTTCCTCCTCCAGACTCTTTATCCAGCCAGGACACCTCAAACGGATGTCTATGGTCTTTCCATTCACCTGTATTCGAGAAAAAGTTATTTGTTTTGCACTGGGCAAGTAAACATCTTATTGACTTCCTAGCTGAAAAAATGATGTGAATCTGACTTTTTATCATTCATTTGTATGTTTGACAGAATGAATTTTATTGTAACGTACAGTGGAAGCGCTCAACGACAGAGCAGCCAGAGCGGAGTAGCCCTCCAAAAATGTCACCCACATTTTCTCCTCAACAAACCTGTTCAGAGTGACAAATAATGACAGAATTAACATCAGGAATATTAATAGATAACATAAAAAGTGATGCAAGCACAAACAACACATTGGAATTCTACCTGATAAGAATGACCTCGCCGAAGCTTGCAAACTTGTCGAGCAAGTCATCAATCAAAGCATCATCAAAATAATCATCGGGACCAGAAGAGCAGAGAGAGACGAGGATAGTGCCATCAGGTGGACCCTGCAGGGCGATCACTTCTTTATATACCTGATGTCTGGCCTCTGGATCCACCTCTAGTATGTCCACATCTATGATGGCCACCACAGGCCTGTAAGGAGAAAGATTTTACTCGGGTAAACTTTTATTAGTTATGATAAATATACTTTAACAACTAGTTTTAAAGTTACAAGAACATTTTGACATTTCTCCCTGTAGTACGTCCGAGGCCCACCAGAGGGCAATAGACAATTTGGCTAGTGTAAACTTGATATTCTAGATTTAGTCTCTCTTACCTGTGATCAGAAGTCTTAAGCTCAGCTCTCCCGTAGTACTTGAGATCTCCAGGGCTCCATGGGTACTGGTCTTCCTCATTTACAGGGGCTCCAACGACGTTCAGCTCTAACTCTTCCGCTGTAACCCGCATTACAAGGATTAAATTCCAATTTTCCATATTCCGGTAAGCAAGTTTTATTATGCATCTCATGTTTGGTTAAGCGTGTGATGTTTCACCATCATCCTTACCTGTTTTATCAAAGTTCCACTTTCTTCTCCTCCAAAGTATACGGTCGGTCCAGGCGGGTGTACGGCACTTCTCGCTGGTGTCGTAGTCCTCAGAAAACAGGTCATATTTGTAGGTGGGTGCAAAATCGAGCTTCCCTTCAATAAAACCCCTAAACACCTAGATTTCGAACAGAAAAAATAGTTGAGAAGAAATGGAAAAAATTACAAATTATTCTGCTGATTCGTTTTCACATGTACCTGTCCGGCGTTCTTCTGCTCCACCATTTGATCTCCAGCGATCAGTGCGTCCCAGTTCTGTTGTTTGATCAACTCCTTCACTTCGTCATTGGGCAGACTGATCCGGTAGTTAAAATCTCCACACCAGAATACGTAATCATGGGAAGCCAGCAGACGGCCCTAACATAAAAATAACATAAGTGTAATACGGAACAGAAGTAACATGCTTTCTTTATTTCAAAAACATTTACCATGGGGAAGGACAGTTTGCGTGCAATCTCATTGTAGTCGTCGTTCCTCTCTTTAACTTGTGATTGACCGGCGGCGAAGTGTGAGCACACGAAGCAGATGCTGGTGGTGTGGAAGAGCATGCGTATGGCCACGCCTCCTTTATTACCAGTGGCCCCGCCCATTCCAGTCTTTACTGTATCCACTGCAACATCCCTTTTTGAGAAACAAAATGAAAATCCAGGTAAACCGTTTCTAACAAAAATCCAACAAATCTAAAAGTGCTGTCAATTTAATGACACAGGTGTGTGAACATACCTGATGAAAGGTGCATGCTGAGGGCGTACGTAGACAAACAGACACACGCCCACCAGCTGTTCCGACGCCAGCAGCACATATCTCTGATCCCGTGAGATGTTCTTCTGTAGCTCTGCAGCCCACAGCTTCTGATTGGTGGTGCTGACAGAAAGGTAGAGGAAATAAATGAGTCTCAGAAATGAAACAAAAACAATATCACAAATAAATATATAACCATTAGGGCTGAACGATACATCGAATTTTCATCGTCATCGTGATATGAACTCGTGTCACAGACAGCCTGACACGATGAATAAGTAAAAACAGTTTATTACATGCCCTAAGCGCATGTAATAAATGCTTGACCTATCACGTTTAGCCCTGAAGACATGGTTGGCGCGTTCATGCTATTTCCCGCACCAGAGCCCGATAAGGCAGCGTGGAATAAGCGCCTGCAGATCTCCGCAAGAAACTTCAGCGCATTATTGAAAAGTCTGCAGATTCCGTATGTACTCGCTTATGAGGAAAAACAACAAACTTTATGTGATTAGAACCTATGAGGGGGGAAGATGTACATACAACAGGATAACTAAAAGAAGTTTCAAGTTCATGTTATGTGGCTCTAAAAAAAACAATTTGGCGCCTGGTTTTTCTCCACAGTATACTACATACTTTATTTAGTGGGAATAGGTTATTCAATGTTTAGGTTAGCAAAGAACCTATTAAAGCACTAAGACATGGGAACAGTTTAGCTAACATTCACATTTGAATATTTATCGCAAGTCATATCGTCATTGCAATATTAAACAATGTTATCGCACATCACAGCTTTTCCTCATATCGTGCAGCCCTAATAACCATATATACTACTGAAAAGAAATCTACATTTTGTAGCACAACATAAACACAGACCAGAGGGAAATTTACTTCTGCTTACTGTGTAACTACTGTCACCAAACCATGAAAGATCCGACGCAAAATTCAATTTTACCTCGCATTGACGATATTGCCTGCATTCAGCTCCACCATTTCCTCAAAGCCGATTGCAAATATGTCCACAGGGTTAGACTTGCTATCTGATAGCAGGATTGAAGTTAAAAATAAACATGAGCCCACGTACATGAAACCACAAAAGCATATTAAGTAAACAGGTTTGTCATTTGCATCATACCTTGGAATTCTGGGTGACCGGCTTTTTTAGGGGCATCCAGGAGCCAGTCGTTAAGGGTGTGGTTACGAAACGCAATACTACGGAACTGCTTGCCGCCATTTACATTCCAAGTGCCCACGCACACTCTGATCTTCTTGGGCCGTGTGTATTTGTAGTGGTTCTGACACATACCCAGCAGCACCCTGGGAGAAGCTGCAAATACAAAAGGCAAATTCTCACCAAAAACCAACAATAAAGGTTTTAGAGAGTATTTAGAGAGTATTATTCACATGAAACAACATCATGGTCGTGCAACAAATAGTGAGAGAAGAAAATCAACCTGAACATAGGACATTGACCAAGCTACAATGAACACACCAGACAGATTTAATTCCGCCCTTGAAAGTTGGACAAAAATGTATGATGCATTTATGAGACTACACATAAAAAAAACAGAGGTGCCAAAATAAACATACAACTGAGTTTATGAAACAAGAACCATATACAGTTATGGATTTATGGCTGGTCTGTGTATACTGTACCTGACTGTAAAATTGGCTCAGTGACTAACATTGTAAGCAGTGAAGGGAGAAAGAAAGGGAGGGAGAGAGAGAGAGAGAGAGAGGGAGGTTAACCGTTAGACAGATAACAGCATTAACCTAACACCCAAAGCAGCCTGGAGCTGCAGATTAGCATGCGACAATGAGGAAATTCATTTTGAATTCTGATGTAGTGTACAAGAGTGAATCCATCCACTGAAGAAGACTTACGGTACAAGACCAAAGGTGGAATTTTACTGAAACTTTCAGATGCACAAAACTAAAAAACTAAATCTGCCAAGTTTATAAAACCCTTCAACTGGGCAATGTGTTTATATTACATACATTAAAAATGTTTATGCCATGCGACTTGCAATGCATTCAAGGTATACATTTTATTAAGACTGTCAACAGAAAAAGTTAGTATGACTTATTTAGTTTCCAAACAGGACTGTGGTTTTGTCAGTCGTACCGTACAGGCTGCTGGTCGTGAGGAGGGCTCGTGCTTTATCTGCCAGGTCGCTGTTGAGGGTGCTGCCCAGTCTCAGGATGTCAATGGCTTCCTGTTTAGAGCTGTCAAAGAAGTTGTTCTGGATGGTTCTGGTGACCGAACGAGCTCCATCTTTCAGCTTTCCACCCTACAAATGAAAACAATTCAGTGGGTCTGTACCAAAGTCTAAAAATGTCATCCAAAATACCAAAAAACAAGAGCAAAAACGCTTAATGCTAAATTTGAAAACACATTCATGCTATTCAAATGATTATCAGAGGAATCTAATATATTAAACACAGCTGAAGCAAATAGTTTAAGGTCTAGCTAGTTTACAGACTTTAATAAAAAAGACCAGTATAAAATCATTTAAATTCAAGGTCTATAAAGAGGACTGATTAAAGGTTTAGTTTATGAAATTGAGTGGTGAGATCATGAACTGCAACCAAGAACTCTCTTCACCCCTTCCTTTCAAAGCACAATAGTGGCTGACACTTTGCTGAAGGAGATAAGGTATTTACGATACGCGCTCTGTAGAGCAGTTTGTCTGTTTAAGTCTTGTAAAAAAACATGGCAAATTCCATGCAAGGGCACCCGAGGATTATGTAGATAAAAATAGCTCATTCTAAGTAATTAAGTAAAGAAAACATAACGCTTCATAATGTAAATTCTTTATACACCTCTGAAGACATAGTTATGTATATTATATTGCATTTCTGCTAATAGATCCTCCAAAAAATGACACACGGCACCTTTAAAATAATCTCACAAAAAATAAGAAACACAAAGCAGAGTGGAAAGAAATGGACAATATGACATCCCAACTCACACAACTAGCTACTGTCAAACTTACCACACAGGAAGAAGAAAATCCAAAGGAAAGCAAGGAAAAACAGCACATACATAAGTTGAAAGAGCGAAAAAAGCACAGACAGCACCATTGTAGCTCTCCAATGGCAACTTATCTACTAACTTCAACCCCCCCAAATAACTAATCAAATAAGACGACACATCAATATCTTCAAATCCAATTGGTTCCTCTGCGTCTTATTACAAAATATCATAGAGTTAGACTACTTACCAGACTCCTAAAAATCCAATGAGATGTGAGGTTTTAGTGTCTCGTCATACTTTAATATTCGGTGAAGCACATAATTTAACGTTATCTCACACATATTGTTCTGTTTCTCTTCAGAAGACATTAACCCACCGGGGTTGTATGGATTACTATTTAAGAGGCTTTTTACCCCTATGACAGTAGAATTCAACTGCCACTGCATCTATAATTCAAAATCCACACACTAACTTGCAGTGGAGTTCAACATATCACATTGCAGCTCATTTGGATAAAGCTAAACTCTCTGTCACAGCTCCACCAGTCCAGCCGCCTCAAATCGCCAACTCTCATAAAAAATGCATGGCTTCTGGTTGCTTTTCTGCTGTAAATCGGTATCAGTGTGAACACCCTTTTACAGTACATTAATTAAAGGAGACGATTTCCAGAAGCCACCCAGACTGAAGTATCTTGCTCAAGAGCACAATGACTATGATTCTCATTTCTACGCCACAAACCTTTGCTTTGCCATCCAGAGCGCCGGTGCCTGCGTAGATCTTGCTGATCGAGTCTCCATTGGTAGACCACATGGTGCGGAAGACCTCCTGAAACCGTGCCACCAGCTGAGGCTTCTCTGTCAGACCCATGTCTTCCAACTGTAGTGGAAGCATCTGAACAACATAAACAAAGTAAATAAAAAACTGAAAAATCAAGAAAACAGTATTTGCTAAAGTTAATAGAATTTGCCTCAAGAGCAATAAAGGCCTGGACGCTGTTGGTTCTGTCCAAGCAGTCCAGACAATTGGAGCGAATGGACCCAGATTGACATCTGTGAGGGAAAAATAACTATATGTTAATTTATCCAGAGCTAAATTTAAATACGGTGGCAGTCCTCTCAACTCATTCTTGCGTGTCCCGTGACAAAACCTACTATAAAGTACAGTACAATACCTCACCTCTTAATGCCAGATTCTGCCGAATAGCTGAAGAAACCACATTCCTCTAGAAATTTGCTAATCAGAGGTTTCAGAACAGTGTTGAGCTTTTCAGTCTTCCCACCTTTAACCATTTGATGATAGTCAAAGTTCAACATTTTCACACCGTTGGCATGTTCTGAAGCTTTCAGGTGACTCTGTGGGCGAAGACAAAGACCATCTTTACAGAGCAAATGAAGCATAACTAGCATGCGAAGTGCAAACCAATGGCATTAAAGTACTTAGCAGAACACTTTTCAGTGTTTAAATTAACAATCACCTGGAATGCTTTGCTTAGCATGTGCTCTCCTTCCTTCGTACCAAGCAGGTTGATGATCAACTGTTTGCCATACAGCCTCCTCAAAGCACTTAAATGTCTGGACAGGTGACATCACACAGGCTTAATACACACTTATACAAACGGTAAAGCATATTAAAACGATACAAAATAAGAGTATTACCCCCCCCAAAAACAAGGACATTAAGAAATCAGAATTTATGGTGTAAAATAAATATAAAGGGTTCCTTTAAACAAAGCAAGTTATAAAGACAGATCAATGAATCGATAGATCATTAGGAATGGCAAGGAGGAAACAAATGTGTTGTCTGCATCAACATCCACTTTCATCACAACCTGACTCAGCACTCCAGTGAACAAAGCAGTTACTCATGATGAATAAAGACTGTCCATCATGCAATGTGTGAGGAACAGAGTGGAAAGAGCCAGGGTAACTTAAGAATGAATCGTGCCACTGCTGTTGTTACACATATTCAAGAAAAGGTTTTCTTAATGCTAATTTCTATCATTCCATAAAAAACAGATGTCAGATCAGCTCTGAACTGAAACCTATGATTGCGTGCCATGCTTTGTATGTAACGCAACAAACAATGTTATTTACTTGCTCCTACCTAACCAGTAATTTACAACAGGATTACAACTGTAGATCTCCTTTAGCTTTCACATTTAGTTAAATTGCCTGGTCCGGACCCTAGTTCGATTGAAATTATACTGCATGAGGGCTGCTTGCCATATAAATTATAGAAAGAATGCATATCGCAATGGTTTTACAAAACAAACAACTAGTAGCAACTAGTCTGGGTTGTTTGTATAACCAGTTGTTCCTAAAGAAGCCCTAAAATGTAGGGATTATGCAATATAGAAGAAATATGATACGTGATAACTTGCTTAATAATGCAATATATAAAATATGCAATACAATAATAATTTATGTTTGTAAAACCAATTTGAAAATGATGTAACCAACATATCTTTCGTTGATCATATTCCACCTGTCAGAACATGTATGTATTTGTGAACACACAGATACTAAGAGTGCTTTCTCACTTGACTCACTTAGTACGGTTGAATCGCACTAGAGTTGCATTGCATCAACAAATAAGGCAGGCATATTAATTTCAACAAAGGAAACCATGGAATCACAGCATGTTTAAAAAAAAAGAGCATCCGTGTGAATTTATTTACAGGCTGTATCTTGAAGGCGACAACTCTATTTGAACTTCTTAGAAGGAAAATTCTTGCTTTTAGGGGTTGAAACAGGTGCCAGTCTTATGCTAAGGCCAAATTCATTAAATTGTTGAAATTAGCATTACATAATATATTTGTAATGAACGTATATGAAATTACAAAGAAGAACTGTTTTTATATGTGAGCCGAGAATAACACGTGATCAGTGCATCCGGTGTAAAAACTTAAAATATTTAAACTAGCTTGCGACCTGAGAGAACAAAGATTTAGGAACACATACAAATTACTTTTTATAAAATGATTTTCTGTATATTATAAAATCATTACAGATAAATTGAAGAAGCATTAAATAAGATGTGATAACTCTAAGGTCTTCTGTAGCAGCAACTTAACCCTTTGGTGACGCAGTTTTTATGTAAAATAAGAATTTTAGAATAGCATTTTTTTTTATAGTTATTGCGGATTGAATTTTTGAACATTCGTGCACATTCTTATTACATCCCAACTTTCGAATCTCACAAGAACGGCACAATATTTTCATTGTTTAGCAAACAACTTAGGGAAAGGGGGTTTAATAGATCTGTGCAACAGTGCCGGGTTAAGGTAAGGAAACTCCGCCAGCAGTACATCCAAGTGCGGGATGTACAAGTCACACGTGACTGTATTTTGGTTCATTTTAACTGGTTCGGACCAAAGCAATTAGTGTGGCGTGAAAGGGAACCAACACCGCTGAAAAATGCTACAATGTATAATTTATTTAATGAACCGAACGAAAGGTGACAAAGTGCCCTGATATTTACATGCCAGTCTCTCTACTATTTGCATCCACCTTAAACTTGAACTGTTTCTGCAAATCTACAAACACGACAGATACTCCCCATCTAGAAAAGGATTAGAGCAGGTGTGAACTAAAACACACACCCAGCAAGCATTAAGGTTTGAACGTGAGACAGAACAGCTGGATCCAGAACCAGCAAAACTGTAATTACCTCTCAAAAGCCGGTGCATTTGCTTCGAAACCACGAGACAGCTTGACACGGTGGGAACCGACCTGAAAACACACAAAAACGGTGACCTCATTTCATTTTTGGGATATGAAAAATTAAGTTTTGAAGATGCAGTTTAAGAAATAATCATGAGAGGGAAGATTTGAACAATCACTTTACTAGCTCACTAAAGCCTGAAGATCTCTAAAGAGACCAGCGAAACACGTATTCATCTAGATTTAGAAACATGGCCAAACCTGATATGTGCTCTAGGTAACAGTCTAAACTTTGTTGGCGAGATACAGCTATAACTAGCAACTGGAAGTCAATTATTGCTTCAATGCATGACATTTAACTAACCGCTCTCACATCCTTTGGTGTAATGTATTATCTTCACACCTAAAACCAGAAATGGCTTGCTATACAAAGGCTATTTCTAACTTCTCGTTTCTTGCAGTTAAACTAAAATGGTCAAACTTACCTAACACAATTACTTCCTTTCACTATACAATTCATTGAGTGTGTTTTCTTACTATGTACATCTAAGATAGTCTTAATATATTATTTTTTTCAATCACATTGACAATTAATTTTTTACACATTTTTATTTTGATTCTAACATTTTTAAATGACCTGGATCTAAAGTGGGTCACTGACTTGCATGTTGGAGTCCCACCCAATTCTACTTGTTCCCTCTGCAGGTCACTGTCATTAATCTTTCATACATACAGAATGGCAGCAGAGACAAGCTCACATTACCCTGAACTTAATTGGAACCGAGAAAAAGAATCCTGTGGCAATTCCACTTCCATTATTTTGCTCTTTGCTTTGTGACACACGACCACTGCAGTGACACCAATGCACTCCATGAAGACAATGTCTCCCTTCATGGCTTGAAATGTTGTTACAATTACCCACAGTGGATTTAAACAGCGAAGAACACCAGTTGTTAAACAGCATTAATGTTTTGTAACGCACATCATCAAGTTCTGTGGAAAGCCTTGCAGCAACCTGAAACCTGTTGTTCACCCGAAAATTAGTTTTCTTGCACATTCATGATGTTCCAAACACACATGACATTCTCGTAACAAAAGAAGATATTCTGTGTGTCTGTATGTTTGGAACTACATCAAAGTGAGTAACTAAAGACAAAAATGGTCACCACACCAGCTTCCCGCTATAGGCAGAGATTATAATGTGTATGCAATGTCAGTAGAAAGACTTCCTTAATCCGATTTCACAAGGCGGCGGAGAAACGGAGACTGGCTCCTTTCCCAAATGAATCACAGCACGCTCAACTGACATTGCACAAACCCTTGGAAGCAAAGAGAAGATCAGACAGAACTAAGCCATTGGAATACCAGCTGTTGGTTCCCATGAGGTCCTTTTGGTTCTCGACTCTGATTCAGCTGCAACAAAATCCCCTGAAACGAGTTTTTCTGATAATATGAATAGAGGGGGTCAGCATTGGCCACATGTTATGAAGCGGAAACATAAGAATTTGTTTATTATGATTACTCGTACAGGAACTCCAACAAGCTGGAATATAACTCGGTAGAGGACAATGCAAATGTTGTCTCAATCTGATTCCAAGTACAAGCGTCATATTGATTTAAGGCTTTATCGTACCTGAATACCCGGCTGCTCCCAGAATAAAGGTATTGACCCTCGGATCTGAATGAAGGATGACACTTTGTCGTCAAGAAAAATAACCTGTAGGTAACAAATAAAACAATGGATGAATCCTACATAAAGTACAATTAAGGAAGTGAGATTAAATGTGACTCAAGGCTGACTCATACTGTTGGCACACCTGTTCAGTCTCCACAAAGTTGGCCACCTGACCATCGTCATTTGCTCCCCGGACGTTGAAACGAGTGCCTGCCCGCTCTGAGCTAAGCCGAGAGATCACGCAAGCCTTGGCCTGCTTGTGCCCAGCGTAAATGGTGCGGATCTCAACTCCACCACACATTAACCTCAACAGCCAATCATCACAGTTCACACCATAATGCTTGAGATGGAGATGCAGGGATTGATTCCTGTAAACAAGTTATATATTATATACCACTATATTTACACTTTTGGAATTTTATTTGATTCACTTGAATTCTAAAATATAAACTCACCAGAAAAATCGATTGTCAGATGTATCTTCTCGGATTCTACGGTGTGCGTTCAAGCTGAGGTCCAGACTCGCTCCGGTGGAGGACCAGGCAAAGTAGAAGTTGCCAGAGTTTAGGATTTTCCTGACGTCTGCAA
Source organism: Barbatula barbatula (assembly GCF_947034865.1). Classification (NCBI taxonomy): domain Eukaryota; kingdom Metazoa; phylum Chordata; class Actinopteri; order Cypriniformes; family Nemacheilidae; genus Barbatula; species Barbatula barbatula. The sequence continues at coordinate 11,997,610 of NC_136787.1, read as the reverse complement.
TCCGGTCCTCATCCGTAGGGTCGTTCTTAAGAGAAACAAACTCTGTGCCAGTTACACGAAAGACTTCAGAATCCTGAACTTTGCCAACAGAACTGCATCCTGTCACGACCACCAGACTGTGCAGCATAGAATCCCCTACGGAAGAGAGTAAAGACAGATAACGCAATAATAATGTTTTAATGTATTAATAAAAGACTACACTGTTTCTCACACCATTTACCACCTATGAATTTTTGTTCTGCTAAGTTTTATACTGATTTGGTGAGATTTTAAGTCCACTATCATTAAAAAGATCAAGGTTGGTCCTTTAATCTGGCGCCAATGGGGATGGTTTATGTTGTGATGACAAACACATTAAAAAAAAAAAAATTGTACCGAGGTTAAGACGAAGAACTCCAAGGATTCCATAAGCATCCAGCATCTTGGGGTATGCTGTTTTAATGGTCTCTTTCTCTGCCGCAGCTGTAATTTACATTAAAGCATATTTTGACAATCATATTTATTTGTAATGACTGATATTTAAGACTGCGGCTATACAAATAACAGTCATAATAGTAAATCTCACTTCTCCATCTAGACATAAAACCTTTTATTGTAGAATGTGTGTAGATGATTGTTTTAAATTTTTAGATTTCAAATCAAAACAAATCGAAGACGAACAATTGGACAGTCTTACACAGTACGGCAACAGCTCCAGACTCAAACATCAGACATTCCTCTCGATTTCTGGTTTCCACAATCACACTGTATGGAGGCGGGTCCAGTTTATGATAAATACGATAACCTTTGCTGAATGCCATGGCTGGACACAACCTGTTTTAATGCTATATGAGGAAAAACACAGGGTTACTTCTCTATTACAAACCATAACATACAAAGGATTGAAATGGTCTCAAAGGCCTGATGTAAACATATTCAACCCCTCAAGCGGCCTGATTCAGATGAGCAAGTGCATCAAATGCCGCATCATGCAAGAGCTTCACAAATGCAGTCTGTCAATATCTCACCGCTGCCGAAAATAAAACAAACCTAGAGATTTGCACTATAGGAAGCATTTAAGAAAACATCGTATCATCGAGACATCATTTAGCAGAAAGACAACAGGAACCCATTGATACATTTTCAATGTTAAACTTAAATGCGTGTTAGTTACGCGCCTTTATTACTGATGGACGCATAAAACCCGTTTATCCCATCCATGCAGAGATACGGAATGCACCCAAATACCAGCGATGCCGAAGCATCCCACACATAAAATGTCCGGCTTAAATCTAACGAACTACGCAAAAACAGACAATGACATGGGGCTCATTTCAATGTCTAAACACATACAGTAATATCTGCAATGCAAATCTATGAATATGTTCAAAATCCGTGCAAGTACATCACTGTCTAACCTTGGGCCACCGTCTCAGCTTGAGGCTGAAGGTTAATTCGCATGATATAAATCATCATCCATACGATCAATGCGATATTGAAGATCAGGGCCTCACTTGATCACTGATCTGTCAAATTCGACGGTTAAAACTGACTGACAGCGCTTAATGCATTTAACGGTAGCAGGTTGATAATCCACACTAACGGCTAACATTAGCCTGCTAGCTTTCATCGCCTTCCTGAAACGTATAAAAAAGCATTATTGCAGCTTTCGGCCCCGGATAAGGTAGGTTTATACATTATAGGTGCAAAATCGATCCTTTGTTCTTCGTTTATAAAGATGCTTGGTAATGAGATCTATGGTCTTGCGTAACTTACCTGTCAGAGTTGTGTCTGTTTTCACCCGGTTCGAAATTGTCTGTGGCTAACAGACAGAAAACGCTTAGCGTTAGCGGGGCAGGTAGTTCAACCCACAGAAATACAACTAAAAACCTAGAAGAGACAACGGGAGTTGAGTTGTTCCTGGCGACTTCCGGTTCTTAAATTTGAGACGTAAATAGAATAACTGGCCATTCTGGGCCGAGGTGCTCCCTCTTCTGACTATATAACGTCATGACGCATTATGGTTTATTTTCACGTCTAGTTTAAATGTAGTTTGTTTATCTAGATATTTATTACGTTTTATTTAAAAAAAATACTTTATATTATTTGTTTTAATTATTAAAAGTAAAAATAATTATCACATATCATGAGGTATGATTATGATATATGACAAAAGGTCACATTTCAAATAATTTAATATCTCCAAATATATGAGGATTCTTACCACACATATTATAATCACACTTTTTGTAGAACAATAACAAATATATATATATATATATTAAATGAGTACGAATCTTAAGGAGGCTGTTGTTTTCAAGTAAAAGCAACATAAAATGCGTTTGTGTTGAAATTACATTGCCCCGAACCTTTTCAACTACTTAACCCGCCCATTTGCAATAATTGGCAGCCTAGGCAGCCAATCACTTAGACTTGTCAAATTCGATTGACCAATCACATTTTTACGGGAAGCAAACCGCCCTTTCATAAATTCGCGATTAGCCGTTTCATAAACAAAGTAGAGACGGTTGTCATTGCAACAGCAGCACATTACAGAACAGTGACAGCCTAAGAGAGAAACTTCTAGTGCATACTTTTTAATGAAGAAGTAAGTCCTGCATCTGTTTGCATTGCTTTGCAAGGTAGGTTAACGTTACTGGTAGCTGTCCAAGGTTGCCAGAGTTTGACATCTCGAACTCAGTGTCAGGACGTTGTGGATGACTTTCGAAAATACTTAAATATCACCAGTTATTGAATTTAACGTGTATCCGTCAGACCATGTGCCTAAATTGTTTTCTTTTATCCCCCTGCACAGCATTCGGCAGAATGAAGGGACTTTACTTCGTCGAGCCGGTCGTGGGGATTTACTCATTTGCCAGTTTCATGCTTTATCCTCTGGTACAGCAGTACGTGTATCGCAGACTGTGGCTGGAGATCACAAACTCATCATATCCCGTATCCGACAACACTTCCCCATGCTCCGCCAACAGCAGCAACAACACCGGCCAGCAAGAGGTAAACTAGTATCACCACACACGTTTACACATTTCACATGTCAAACACAACCAGCGCGTAGGTCCCAAACAGTGTTTTGACACACAAGTCACTTTTTCATTAATTTTATTAATAAGAATTATTTATTTAAAACCTAGCGATAACTGATAAAGCGAGTTGGTCAGGTTCACGCAAGTGTCATATAGCAAAGGCGTAGTTTTACAACGCAAATACCATTATGAACATTTGCCATGGTTTTACTATAGTAGCTACATATGTAATAACAATGTTTTTTTTGCGGATTGATTTTCATTTGTATTAACATACAAATAAAACAAATGATTATTTTATGATGTGTTTTACTGGATTTTTGTTTCATGTTTAGGAAAAAGTCATTTTAAAATATTAAATAATAAAAATATGTCTTGCTTGTAAAATTTTGCTGTCACCCTTTCAAATACATACTACACTTTATTATCTACTGAAACATATTTCATGCAAGTATGGCTTAAGTTTCCAAATACTGTTTGTATAATTATGTGTATGAATTCTCGGACCATTCTCTGCTGCAAGTCATGTCAGTCTTAGATAAAAATAAATGTTCTTTAAATGGATTCAATTGTATGGTTGTGACCTCCGCCTGTTTTTGGTTTAGAAGACAGTTTATGGTACGTACAATATACAGCACACACATCTGTTTTATTTCCTCTTTCTGCTTTCATAGCTGCTTGGAGCGTGTTTGGACCGTTTTGTAATAGACTGCAAAACATATGTAACAACAACATTATGTACACACATCTGTTTCATCTCTATTGGTTTGTTTTCAGGAGGTGCAGAAAGCGGCTTCACTGTTTTCCGTGTACAGTGAGTTGTTTTCCCTGATCCCTAGTCTTGTGATGACCCTTCTCCTGGTGGCCTACAGCGATCAGCGCGGGCGTAAGATGACCATCACCATGCCGCTCATTGGGTCCCTGATCTACACATTTTCCTTCCTGGCTGTGTCTTTCTTCGAGCTCAACATCTACCTCATCATTGCTGCCAATTTCGTAAGTGCCCTCTTTGGTGGCTTCGGAACCATGCTAGGTGGCTGCTTCACCTACGTGGCCGATCTGTGCAACAACGGCCAGCAGAAAACCCTTCGGATGGCTGTGGTAGACATGGTGATTGGCTTCATGGCAGGTGTGGCGGCAATCTCCACGGGCTACTTTTTGAGAACGGCTGGGTTTAACTGGCCTTTCTTCACATCTGCCATGTTACAGGCGGTTAACTTGTTATATGTCATCTTTATCCTGGAAGAAACCAAGGTGGTTGATAAGTCAGAGATTGGGGCTTGTTGCCAGGCCATGCGGAGACTTACATCTGGTATCTATAACCTGTTTGCAGGAGGACACGGTAAAAGAAGTTGGATTCTTGTCTTAATGATATTGACATTCTCCACACTTTTGTTTTCCAATACTGGTGGCCTGTCTGTGATTACGCTTTATGAACTCAATAAGCCTCTTTGCTGGAGCGAGATTCTTGTCGGCTATGGCTCCGCGGCCTCCACAACTGTGTTCATTACTAGTTTTATTGGTGTGTATATGTTCTCCCGCTGTCTGTCTAACATAGCCATCATCTACATTGGGATGTTGTCGGTTGTTATAGGCATGACGGCGACAGCCTTTGCCAAGACTACGCTTGTGATGTTCTTGGGTAAGCATGTTCACAATCTGAAACAAAGGCCTATTCATTTTAATTCGACACAGGCTATTCTGTTTTACAGAAGTTTTATTTTTGGGTGAACTGTTGATTTAAACATAGTAATAAAATCTGACCCGTTCATTTTCATAAGCCATCTCGTAAAATTGTTATGAATTATCATTACAATTGCCGGGAGAGTGTTAATGTTTTTATCACAACATTATAAAATGTATTACCTGAGCAAACAGCTGCTCCTGAATTACAACAACATGGCATATCTTATCGCATTTTATGTTATTATTTTATGTAGTTATTGAGTGAACTTAGTTTGATGAATTACTATTAACTGTGCTTTGATTGTCACTTTCATTAATACGATTGTCAATCTGGACTGTTAATATCATAAAACTTATATTAAAAATTAAAAAATTAAATTTTCAATATACAGTAAATTAATTCTCACACATATTTATTTGGAACAGGCAGTGTGTTTGATTAATGTGCCATAAATCTGCTAGTAAAACATATAAAAATGCACACAATTATCAGAGGCCTTGTTTGTGTAGTTAATGTGAATATTGATGTGTTTGCTTACAGTGAGGATTCCTTCGATGTTTGCTATCATGCCGTTTCCCATTCTGCGTTCGATGATGTCAAAGGTTGTCTCAAAGTCCGAGCAGGGTGAGATACTCTCAAATAATCACTGTTCCAAAGAAAAACTCCTTATACAGCAAGAAGTCATATGATCTCTTGTCTTCTCAAGTGTTTTTGCTATTGACTATTTACACTAAAGCAGGAGTTTATTCCAACTTTCAGTGCTGGAAATCCTGAAGCACCTTATACATAAAAAAGTGTTTTAATCATATTGCATTATTTACAGTATTTGATTTTAATGCATATTTAACTTCTGCTTGTATACTTGGACAAGGAGTCATTTGCATATATATATTCTTATTCTTTTGTATTGCCATCTATAGTGTTTCTTGTTTTATCAGGTGCGCTATTTGCCTGTGTAGCTGTTATGGAAAACCTGACCAGTAATGTGGCCTCTGCAGTTTTTAGCAGCATCTATGCAGAGACTGTGGTGTGGTGTCCTGGCTTTATCTTTCTGTTGAGTGCTGGACTCTGCATCATTCCAATGAGTCTACTTGGGTAAGAGCTGTGGATAAACGTACAACTAGTTACTGTACTACTAACATGCATTTAAACCAGCACATATAATGTTGCATACCCCTTAAAGGCTATACTGGCATAACGGATTACAGGCACAAAACAGGATATCCATGAAATCTATGGTATTTTAGGTATTTATTGTTGGTACAGTAAAATAAAATCTGGAAACTTTGGCTTTAGCTCTGGATGTCCAAGTCATGTGGGTTAATGTTTAAATAAATAAGGCAAAGTTCCTTATTTTTGAAAAGCCAGATGAGGTTTACATTTCCTCCTTTTTAAATTCATGATGGTGATATTTATTTTTCTGCACGTCATGTGTTATTTCTAAGAAAGCTGACTCACTCTGACTATGTATCCCGCTTCAGAATCCTGAGGTGTATCCATCCAGAAGATTCCAATGACACTGAAGGACTCTTATCAGAAGATGAGACTGAAGCCTCAGAGGATGCACTTGTGGCATAAGACTTGCCCTGTATGTTCATTTACTCAGACACACAGAGTATGTTTGATTCATCTCATAAAATGAGAACTGGATAATAATGATATTTTACATTCAAATATTTTTAGCAACTGCCAAAACTGATTCACCAAAATAATGTATATAGAAGTGTTTTTAAGAAAGGTCCGCTTAAGAAGGGGTTGGATTTACATATTTTTAAAGGGACTTTTTTATTGAGGATATTGCAATTGCATGATGTCATCATCTGATTAATTTTCAAATATCTATAACCAGATTTCCTGAGGAATCATTTTGCCTCGAATGCACTTTAATAATCGGAGGTTTGGGCTGATGTGCAATAAGGTTTATGTTTTAAATAATTTCATATTGCAGTGTCATTAAAAGTTCAGCCAGTAAGACCTGACCTCCCATTTAAGATGTCTTTAAGCTTTAATGATTATACTTGATTGAACAGCTCTTCATCCCTGTTTATTTAATAACCTTTATTTGAAGCATTTGAGATTGTGTAGTGTTCAAATTGGAGCATTTTTATTTTTTGTAACATCTAGCTACCAGCTTATAAAGCCTAGCAACACCGGGCTTTAGACCCTTAGAACATCTAGCAACCAGATAAACCCCCCCTAGAAACTAGCTAAAATATCTAAGCAATGCCTAGCAACCAACTTTTAGAACTTGACACCCAGATGAAACACCCTAATGTAGATCCTATCAACCAGGTAAAACATCTGGTAACAACACTAACCAGATGAAAACCCCTAGCAATTAGCTAAAAATCCTTAGCAATGCCTGGCAACCAGCTTCTAGAGCCCAATAATGTTGTGATGTGGGCCTTTTTTGTTTTGGTTGAAAGATGTGCTGCATTCTGGATCTTTTGCATGGCCTTGTTTTCATATAATTGAGGTTTAGTAAGAAGTTGGATTTTCAGCTGCTGCCCTGATGGCCAGTGTTAGCAACTTAAATTTGATACAGGATCAGGTTGTTTAATATATTGGGTTATTATTTGGCCTGCAGAGATAAAAATGACAAAGAAATTCCCTTGCGATGTCCAGTGTGGTCAGCAGGGGGCAGTATTGGTCTGTCTAAACACCATATTTTCCTTTGTCATTACTTATATATACTTTAAATTAAACAAAGTTGAATACTGAGAAAACATACTTTATAGACATGTTGCTATTTTATGTTTAAGCTATTACTTACAAATGAAGATTTCATTGATTGATACTTTCAATATTGTTCTTTCAATACTTAAAAGAACCTGAGCCTGAAACATTCGATGTCTGTGTGTGTGTGTGTGTGTGTGTGTGTGTGTGTGAGTTTGGCTATATCTGTGAGAAAAAGTATGTAAAAGTGTAAGTGGTACTCCCTATTAAAAAGGCTCATAAGACAAATAGTGTGTAAATATGTGTGCAGGGTCTAGAAAATGGCATTATCCAAGTATGAAAACAATTTGGTGCACTACAATATGGGCTATGAAAGAAACATTGTCATTTTAATACAGAATATTATAAAACAGATTGTTTGGGGGGAAATTGTATGAATACTCAATTAAATTAAAATAAAATCCACAATTGGACTAAATTGGTTGTGATCACAATACACCATCAAAATAAAAGAATGGAGACATCCTGCATATAATGTACATTTCTGTTATGTCTGGTTTGTCATACTCCCCTGTGAGTTTGATTCTCAAGCCCCCGTTTCTGAAACGATAAGAGGTCATAGATCCACAGCTCTAGTAATTGTGTAGTCGAACTGTCTACACAGTGAAAGTAAGATAAATTTGAAGTGGAGGGGCAAGTGGGCTTCTCTGGTTTCCACACTGAGGCTCCACATCGCTGACTCCACATGATCTACCTCACCACAGACTGCCGTCTCCCCCACACTCTCTGTTTATCTCTATCCCATCGCTTTTTTTCCATGCACCCCCCATATAGACACATTAAGTTTATTTAATATTTATTCAGATGCGTGCCACACACATATGGTTCCCTACCCTTATTCGCGAAACCCCCCCATCCCCTGCTTGTGGTTGGTTAAGTCAGATAACCCTCACACCCACACGCCACCCTCAGGGATGAAAAGCACCCACGCTCAAAGCAAACAATTAGACCAGTCTCCCAATGGACACATCTGGTGCTAGTTGAATACAGATGTCTCTGTATGCCACCGCACACCCCAGAAAAGGTGGCACATACGGAACAGCGTGACTGTCAGTAATATTCACAGGGCGGGTACAAAAAGAGGTCACTAAGCCAAACAAGAGCTTTTTGGGACCTCAACCCCAGCTTTTTCCTTTGTAATATTGTTAAACTTCAGCACAGTTCATTAAAAAATGTATATTCTGTTATCATTTATCCACCCTCATGTCTTTTCAAAACCTGTATATGACTCTTTCTTCTGTGGAACACAAAATGGAAGTCAATGGAGGCCAGTGGTTTTTAAATATCTTCTTTTGTGAGAGGGTGAATCAAATATGAAATAATAAACATTTTGGGTAAACTATCCTTTAGATGGATAGTGCCACAATTCGGTAAAAGAAAATCTCTGAGGAGACAGACCTGTATTTCAGAATCGTGTGTCTGAAGAAGCTGTTAGATTCTGGCAGCCGTACCTGTTTTGAACAGTCCTCATGATCTGCTTTCCAAAGGATTAAGTCTAAATCCATATATTGAGTAATGACCAGATAACAGCTTTAGCGTGTTCAGATTTATGATTTAAATTCTGCTATTGGCTGGCCGGGCCCACTACACCAAGATCAGAAACAGGTATAGTTAGTTATGTCTTGAGTCACTGAGAGAGTGCCAATACAGTCCATGGTGAAAATATCCCCTGCTGTCAGAAACCGATATGAGAAGAATGCATTTTAAACCTCTTTGGTTTGAGCGAAGGCCAGCAGCCTTGTTTCTGGTAAACAGCTTTACTGTACTGTATGTCTGTTGAATTGTGACAAGTATAGAAAGTTGTTCTGTTGACCTGTGGTGTATGTAGATTGAACTTGCTCATTCTAAGGTAATAAAACATAACGCTTCAGTATGTAAGGTCTTTATGCACCTCTGAAGACAAAGTATGTATATTATGTTTCATTTCGGGCAGTACATTGCTCAGTGGTTAGAGCATAGCGCTAGCAACGCCAAGGTCATGGGTTCGATCACAGGGCTTGCTCATACGGTCATTCTAATTTATAGTATAATAAAGCATTTACCAAATGCATAAATGTAAAAGTAAAATATTACACATAGGACCTTTAACACTTTAATTCATGTTGTATCCCTGCAACTGTGTTTCATCACATTCACATTCCTTTTTTCCTTTTGTTCCCTTAAAAGGTCAATATTTTTTGTGTGCGTCTGATGCTACGCAGTGTTTGCTCTCCCCATGTAATTTCTTGCAGGATTGTTTGTATTTAGCTGATGCTCTAACAGTGGGTGAACGCTTTGTGCCTCACCCGTAATTACAGTGTTTCAATGCCCTGAAGCTCGGCTCGACGGGAGGGTTACTGTTGCATCTCTTACCATTTAACTCTCTGTGTCACTTCAAAGAGACAGACACATACTACATCTGTCTTATGATTGTTTCTCTACGGTTAGGGTATAGCAAGTTGTTTGTGCATGAACATTAATCATTTTATCAATTTAACTTATTTGTGCACATTACAGAAGTTTTACACATTCAGTCCACATTTACTTTTATTATATGGTAAACGTTTCAAGCTTTTTTAGGCTTCTTTTATTTCCCCCCTCATGTCATTTAAAACCCGTTTGACCATCATTCTTCTGAGAAACTCAAAAGAAGATATTTTGATGTTGGCAACTAAATAACCCCATTGACCTCCATTGTATGGACATAAAACCTCAGAAACATTTCTCCAAATATCTTCATTTGTGTTTCACATACTGTATACAGGTTTTAAATGTCATGAGGGTTAATAAATGATAACAGAATTTGGATTTCTTTTCCATAATATCAAAGGGTATGGAACGACATGAACGTGAACGTTTCTTTAACCTTTTTGCCCAAATATTATTTATGCCGACCGTGATTTTGATGCCAGCAAAGCACAACATATCCTGAACTGTAACGCATTGCCAGGATATGCGGAGGGTAAACGTCCTTCTGTCTCCCATCTCCTCTCCACCCCAACCACACTGCTGTTACAAATTGACAGGCTATTTATTTTCAGTCTCAAATATAGATCCGCAAGCTGCCTTTCAAACCACAGGCCCGGTCCGCCACGGGCCAGCGTGTCTCTTCCACTCAAGCCCGATCTGAGGCAGCTCAAGACTTGGTCGTTCTCACCCCAGGAGGGCTGAAGCTCACATGGACCTCAGGTTAGTCTGGACACAGCTGCTTCATCTCCTCCAATCTTGCTGGAAGTGAGTCCTTTTTATAGCAAAGGAGTGGAATCCATCCAACATCCTTGCGTGTTTGGAGTGCATTATTCTTGCGATGCCTCAGATGTGGCTTGCATTTATAGGAGATTTAAATAATTTTTTATGTGCAGTGCGGAATAAATAAATGTACGTTTTTAATCATAAGCAATGCAGACTTGCTGGATAAAACCAAGACAGCAATGAAATGATAAATGAGTCCAGGTTTAGGTGCTATAAATCAATTTAATCAATGGAGAGAATCTCTCCTGTGGATAACAGCATCATCAAATCAAATATATTAACAACTCTCAGCACCTTCACGCTTGACAGTCATGAAAAGGTTAGTGTGTCAATCAATAAACATTTTATTTTGCTCATGTCTCCGTTCGTGGAATCTCTTAATGTTAGAGTATGCTATGCACTGTATCCTTACTGTTCAATCCCTGCATGGCACTTCATTGTCTATTGATTTCTGCTTAGATTTTGCTCAGTGGGGAATAACAGTAACATCTCCCCGCCCTCTTTGAGTATTAAAAGCTTTTGTGTTTTTCCGTTTAACAACCCTTATAAATGTGTATGGTACTGGTAACATGAGCGTAATGATGTTGTTGTATAGTTTTTACACTGTCTATTTAATAATACATAAAAACAACAGGTTCAGTAACGTATTTGACAATAACTGCCATGCTGATTCACTTAATATTTCATAGTATCTATTTTATACTTTTTTAATACATTTTCTTTCTAGAAAAATATATATACACTTTAATTGTAAGTGTACAGTACATCATCATAAATTTCATCAGTGTACATCAAAATGCAGTACTATCATATATTAAAATACCATGTGTTTCCGTGTTCATAGTGAAACTTAAGTTAAAATTCTCAATATTTGTATTTTGTGAATAATGGCGAGGTTTCATTGAACAATGATGAATGTTTTCCTGCCTCCCATTTATACACAGTTCCTCAAAATCCTCCCTAAACATATTACTGCTGCCCTCAAAACACTCAGGACGGCCTACTCCCACACCCTGTACACACACACCCCATAATAAAACATGTCATGTCAAAAGTGGCAAAAATATTTGCGGTCATCAAAAAGCTGGCGATAATATATTCACTTACAACCGACCTGAAGTGTTTGAGTGAAGAGAAACTTTTTTACACCCCACTGTGGATCCTCTAGGTTAACCTCACTGAAACCTTTTCAACAGCTGTCCATTTCACTTTCTACAGACGAGTGCCAAGGATACGTCAGCCTCTGTATAAAGACCGTCTTTGAGAAGAACAGAGGAGTCATCCGCTTTGATATTTGATATATTGCACGGCAGGATGTATGTAGTGCGTACTCCATTAATGAACTTATTGTTGAACTTATTGCAACAACACTTTGAAATAGTAGGAGGGTTGGGAAGATTGTTTATATCAGTGGTTCTCAAACCGGGGCAGTGGCCCAATGGGGGGCCCCAAAATGGATCCAGGTACAGATTTTGTGGCATTTTACGAAATAAAGAAATGTATTGTATAACTGAATATGTTTTTGGTTTAATTATAATTCTAAGATTAAGATTACAAGTCTTTATTTGGGGGTCCACAAAGCGATGCACTCAACGCAAAGGGGGCCTTACAATGAAAACGTTTGAGAACCACTGGTTTATATGTATATTTACTTGATTCTGTAAAATGTGTTGTCATCAAACGGGAGGGAATATTGTAGAGTGAGACAAAACAACCATCCCACAAAACACCACAGAATTTGTAAAATTTGGCTTCCACGTCCTTTGATGCCTTTCACTGTTGTTTTTGCTGGTGAATAATGTCATGAATAAAATAATTGTCAATTAAGAAACAATACAAAACAAGAGAATAAAACGTAACGCTGAAGTCACTAAACATAAAATGAACACAAATGTAAAAATATTACTTTTGTTATTAGAACAATTTTTTTGTTAAATTAATTGTGGTTTAACGTTAAATTAATCATTTAATGTTAAATTAATTGGTACATTGTGATTAAAGAAAATCCTAAACAATATATTTTTGAATTACTACTAATATTTTATTAAATTTTTTACTATGAATGAGGGTGACATGACACTGTACTTCATAAGGAATGACCCTCCGATCCCATTTCATGTGTTTTTGTACCACTGCTTGTATTCCACATAACCAAGAGTCTTATATCCTTCTATTGATTGCATTATAAGCAGTTGGCAGTAAGAGCCACATCGAAGACAAACTCAATGGTTATGTTTTGCAAATATTTCCTGTTGTTTTTAGTGGCCGGGCCGGTTCAATAGAAAATCACAGCTCGAACCACATGTCCAAGTAATTTAGGACAACTATGGGTGGATCACACGCAGACACGGGTTGCGTGATTCGTTCATATGCGCTTTTCCTCCTTCTGATCTATTTTGATTGCCCGATGATCAGTCCTGTGGCCAGATGACTGTCTCACAGAAGCAAACCAAATAATGCACCCTGCTTAGAAAATCCCTGCACCACAGCAGGGTACTGGATATGTTTCCTGCTACGCCAGATAAACCGAAGCCACATCACAGATGCCTTCTTGCCGTTTTGATGAGAGCACTGTGGGGTTTTGACCGAATCAAACTCACTTCGTAGTCAAACTACTGTGGTTTCTGATGGACTTCTGTTCCTGATACAGTTCCTGGATCCACCCAAAGTGGAAAACTAGCAACCGCACCCTGAAGTGACCCAAACAACACAGCACGGCATCATGGGAACCATCTCAGTGCTTCCGGAAAAGCCTCCCCCTTTCCACAGCTTCCGAAACACACACACAAAGATATTAATAACTTTGTTACCCGTCTTCCTGGTGTTAGAGGAGTGAGATGAACATGTCCTCAAACACATTGACTCCTTTCCAAGATCTCTAAAACCTCCCCTCACCCACTTTGCCTCCTGCCTCTGTCTGTGGTTTCCTTCCAGTAGTGTAATAAAAAACGAACTCAGCGTTTCCCTGCTCTTAGGCACCTGGAGTTGTGCTCCCTCACCAACATGCTCTGCAGGACGGTTTTATATAAATGAACAGAGCCAGCGTTACACAGGTGGCTTTGGTTCATATGGCCAGCCAAATCTCTGCACTGTGATGTATTTATTGCTCTTTGTGTGAATCTATCATGTCAGCGTCCAATGAGCATTCAATCAAAAAAGCAGACCAAGGTCAGAGAGTTTTTTCACGTCTCCATTATTCTGTGTTTGATGTTTATCACACAGCTGTTAGGAAGCAGGTTTCATGCCAGAGACCTCTCTGTGTTTTGGCAATTCATACTCATGGAGAAATGAATAAATATTGACACTTGCTGTGAAATCCAAGGTTTCTATAAGTGATGTAATGTTAACAATATAAGATAACCTGAAGATTTATCACTAATGAGCTTTTTTTTGTGATATACAGTACGTTAGTAATGTTATATACATTTACATATATAAAGGGACGTTTTACCCATTCAGTCATCATTAATTCACCCTCATGTTGCTCATGAAGATTCTTTTGAGATATTTTGAGAAATGCCTCAGTGGTTTTGTGTCCGTCCAATGGAAGTCAATGGGGGCCATTGGCTATTTCAATGGATAACTACAACTTATTTGATTCTTGATGCTTGAATTGCCTCCACTGATAGTGTAATTTATTTACACTCGCTGTTTCTCTTAAATATTGTGTAAAAAATTGCATGCAAACAAAAACTTTGTCCAAACAAAACCTATAATCTGCAACACTGGACTTTCAAAACACCACTGAGATATAAAAAATGAAATGCACTTGCACCAGTTTCTTGAAAGAAAGCAGGACGTTGTAAACACAAATAAATCTGTTAAACAAGTCCCAAACGTATCAGTGTGACAGTATGTGTTCAGCGCTGTGTGCCTCTGCCAAATGGCAAACAAAGTCAGAGGAAGGGTGGGAGATAAAGTAAACTCCAATGAACAACAAAAGCTGAATATTTTCACATTTTCGATTTGAAAAGCACTTGATGTTGCTTATTAGCCCAAGAACTGCATGTGCAGAGGTGTGAAGTTCTCAAGTTTTATTTTTAAGAGCTTGTTGATTATATTTTTTAAAACTGCTAGTGCATTGAGATGCCCGAAGAAATATGTTGGGTGTTCGTTTTTTTGTGTTCTCTGAATGAAGTTCACAGAAAAATGGAAAGTACAAAAAAAAGAAATCTTCTCAGTTTGACTAAGCCATTCCTTTTGGTGTCCACTGTCTCCCAAAATATTTTCAGCAGATATTTTTAGCATGTCAGTATGAGTGTGTAACCCACGAGCGGTCAGCTTGTGATGTGTGCACGGCCTGCCGGAGTATTTAGAGTGAAAACACCATGCAGCGTTTTACCAGATCAACGCACACAATCCCCACTGCAAATTAGAGTCTGGGCTATGTCCTGGACTTTTTAACTTTCAATTGGACTCTTTTTTCTGGTGCTGTTAAATAAAAACAGACCATTGTGGCAGATCCGTTTACAAACACGTGGCGCACATGTAAAGCCATGCATGAACCCAAATGTCCGATATTACATCTGATAAATGCATACAGTATAGAAACTCAAAATCTCTAATGAGTAAATCTTAGTAAATCTGATAGCCGCTGAAGGCTGTGGATATGTTTTAATCATACATTAAGGATCTGGATTTATGCCAGAGCGTGAGAGTTAAAGTGAAACGTAATTCTGGGCATTTTCCATAAGGTAATAGTGAACAGCCTCTGTTCAGCCTTATCAGTTTAAATGCTCAGCTGCTGGAAATGATATGTATTTTACGTCAATTAACAACTACTTTGGGGAAATATGAAACGTTACAGTAGTGTGATTAACCTGTATGCAGCACAACATAAGTATCCCCTTACTGTAAGTCAACACAGTTTTAAAGTCCCCATGAAAAGTTAAAAAAATTGGCTTTAGCATGAATTTGTTAGCCTAGGGATTCTTTAACCTATTGTACTCCAAAACATTGACAGCTTTCACATTAAGAAGATATGAGCATTCAAAACTTACAGTGTCCCACTTCAACTAAATGGGATCAACTATTCTCATGACATCATTCTGCACTACTTGGAAGACAAATAAAATAACTTTATTTTAAGACTACTTGGAAGACTACTTGGACGACAAATAAAAAACTCAATTTTTTTCCTATTTGCACTTTAATTTTGAATGTCAAGTTTAAGCTAGTGAACAGGCTTTTGATAATTCTTTAACTTGTGAATAATTTGTTTGTTATTTTGTTTTACAGGGTTAGGACATTTTTGTTAAGGTTGAGCCTGATGCATTGTACAGTTGCATACAGTTTGTTCAGCGAAATTCAGCAATTTTACCTTAGTATCAGATCGGTACTCTGTATCGGCCAATACTGAATCTCAGGTATCGGAATCAGAATCGGAAGCAAAATGTCTTATGTCTTAAAGGAAATGTTTACCCAAAAGTCTAAACTCTGTCATCATTTACTCACCCTCAAGTTATTCCAAGCCTGCATACATTTCTTAGTTATGTAAGATATATTTTAAAGAATTATGGGAATTAAACAGTTCTGGGGCACCATTGACTACCATTGTATATATTTCCCTGTAGTCAATAGTGCCCCAGAACGGTTTAGTTTCCAACATTCTTCCAAATATTTTTTTGTGTTCAGAAGAAAAACACGCTGAGAGCTGGATTTCTTTGCAGGTTTTCTGGCAACCTTTACACAAAACACTCTGAGTCACGCCAAGAATCTCCTCTCTTCCCATGTGGGTGTCCTTCACAACTCCTCTCTCTCTCCCTCTCTTGCTATTAAGAGTATAAGGCCAGGTCAGTTCTTTTGTTAAAGCCAACTCACAAACAAATCATGCAACATTCCGAATGCCGTTAAAACTTTATGCCTTTTCTTGAGTTATTGCAGTCGGCCACATGATGTGAGGTCATTTAAATTGTTAATACATTTGCTCAAGCAGTAAATTTGCTGGTGTGCTGTGAATAATTTTACAACAATGACGGATCTTGTTTTGTTGTTCAGAAGTATTGTATATCACTGATGCTTTGTTCCCCATTATGCTCATTGACCGCTAAACTGTAAAAGGTAAAAGGCACGATCTTTTTATTCCATTTTGTACAGTCAAATAATGTACAGACTTTTGATCATTTGAAATGTAAAGTAATAAATTTATCTTTGGCATTGTTGCAAAGCAGTTTTACAGTAAAAGCATGTCAATACAAAATACAATACAAAACAATATTATCGTTTGTTTTAGATGTAATGCAACATGTATACATGATTTATCGCTGTATTTTCCACTTACAGTGCTTTTTTGTTTGTATCTCGTTTTCCCCGCCTCTCTGAAACGTGCAGATGTTTTTACAAAGCTCGTCGCTCTGATAAGTGATTATAGATTGACGTGGTTACACGAGGCGTTTCAGGCATGTCTGGGTGAACATTTGCTATTAGACAGAATGCATCTTTTGTTCCGACACTTTAAATTAGCAATTTTACGTGTCTAATACATACATGGGCAACTTATAACACACCAAAGACACAGAAAAACAGCTATTCGTGCCTTATGACCCCTTTAAATTTAAACATAAGTGCTAGGGTTTTAACCAATGGTTGCGTTAAAAAAGGTACAAACCCAACTGTTGGGTTGTTTACCCAAAATATGTTGTGCATAAGGGCAGTAAATCGCTTACCTGCTCATTCTTCTCCACAACTCCTTCCTGATGGAACATTCAGAACAGGATATTTCGTATTAGCACCTATCGTACTATTGCTCTTTTTATGACATATCGCTTGTAAGTCGCTTTGGATAAAACTGCTAAATGACTAAGTGTAAATATGTTTATTAATCCATGGTAGGGTCAAATATGGGCATTTTCAAGGTGAATTTAACTAATTGGTCCCTTTTTAACCCAACCAAGGGAGAAAAACTGCATTTTTGTATATGTACGAAATAAATCCTTCCCATGGGGTACCTATTACAGTACATTTACCAAGACATTTCTACCTATTTGAAATTACAGAACAATGTAATTTCTGTGAATCTTAACTTGTTTGATTTCCCAATGGCACAGAAATAAAACACTTCATTTTTACGACTGGTGTGTTCTCAGAGCAACTAAAACAAGGTCATGGCCAGATGATATGAGAGAGGGAAAGACCCACAAAATTTTACAAGACAACAAAAATGTAATCCTCTAAATAAATGTCTATCTACTATTCTATTGTTATATTATTGACAGCACCCCACTTAGCATCATTGCTCTTCCTCTCTCAGCAAAAGGTGATGGTAACTGAGGAGAATTAAAGAGATGAAAAGAGAAGAGGAGACCATGTAGTCAATGGAGACGATGATCTAGGCACTAAAATGGGAACCACCTGCGGGTCGCCATGGTAATTTTCCTCACTGCACACTGAGATGAAACATGGTACTGATTATTTAAACTACCCTTCTGAACTTGCAATCCTTGGGGTATTTTTATTTTTCAACCCAAAATGATCTCGAAATTAAGAGCTTTTACCACAGACACTTTTTAGTAGAGCCAGAGAGATTATTCTCAAGATTTTGGCTGGATACTTAAACGCTTTTCGGCTTTCACCCTCAGCTCATTTTTCTGCCCCTCCCTTGTTACATAAAACTGCCCCCCACCACCACCCCAAATATATAACCTCACAAAAAGATCACATTGATGTTTATGTTTTTTACTTTTAATGTTTACTACATGCTGTTAGTGTTCAGTAGACAATAGAATATTCATTTTCTCCTTTGTTTAAACAAACAAAACTAATTTTATGGTAATTTCCAACAGTTCAATAGAAGTCTATTGGGACAAGATATGTTAAAAGATATCTCCAGGAACTATTTTTGGAAAGCACTATTAATTGTTTCATAGCAAAAAATGTAAATCAAATATTTAAGCTGTGAAGGTGCCTTACGTGTATTAGGTGTAATTTTCCCTTAAGTGTGCCCTTAAATATACTTTAAGTTATTCTCCTATTGTCTTTGGACAAGGGAAATCACCCCTTAAGTGTCATACTTAGGGAAAGGTGCTTTATGCAACCAGGCCAAGGATTAAGGGGCAAATGTACACTTATTACTTTTAATAAAACTGTATTGCAGAATATCTTCAACTTTTCAGCTGCTTAGTTTAATGTGTTGGTCTATGGAAATGTGGTGTACACATTTTGGGTGTTTTTTCTCTAGTTGTATCAAAAACATAATATGAGGATAAAAGATCAGGTGTGCCAGTGTGTGTGTTCTATTTTTGATCTCTTACAGCCACATCACAAGACTGCATATGAGACCTCTCACCACAACACATTCGCTGAGAGTTAGTGATCATTAGGCACAAAGTAGGCCTACCTCTGTTTAACATCCCATCATGCTCAATAAATCAACAGGCAAAAATTCAACACGTTCCCCCTTCACTCAACGAAAAAAAAATAATTACCCCTGAAACACGGAGAGCCCACATCAGAGGAGACCGATGTGTGAAACTGAAACTGGGAACAATTCACTGTGATTCAGGGGGAGATGTGGGCCTCATAAAATGGCCACCTTTTGGGTTTTATGGATTGTGTGGTCACCACAAAAAGCTTATCGGAAAATCCTGAACTTGTGTTGTAATATTCGGGACTAACATGTTCTGTAAACACTTTATGTTGAATACACAAATCATAATAAATGACTTGGTACTGAAGAAATAACGTTTATGCTGGTTTTGTGGATTTAGTTCATATTTTAAGAACACAACCTAGCGCATATTATTATATTATTAAAATCCCCAAAATGTATGCAGAATTAGCATGAAAGGTTACTGAACTTCTAATGTGATTATACTTTCCGCTGCCAATAATAAAAGATCTAGTACACACATCATTTAACTGATTTTTACCACGGTTAAGTCCACAGATGAATCCAGCAGCTGGAACAGGAAAGCTTTGCACACGTGTGTCCGTAATCCAGTCCAGTCATATGTGGCCCAGATTTAATTACACAGAGTGTGAATATATAACATGACTTCCTCATTCTTCATTAGCCGCCATGCTTCAAACAATTTCCTGCCTTTTGTTTTATGTTCCACCTCATTCTTGAGAGAAAGGAAATGAAGAGCTGTCCTGCAACAGGTAAGCCTCTTTTTTCTCAGGTCATACACAACTCTAATGGCACAAGTCAGGTCAGTTCAAAGGTCAAAGTCCATTCACTCCATCACAAATCTATTAAATGTTCAAATCCAATCTGGGTCACTTTCACGAGGAATGTCCTCTAAGCCCAAAAGTACAGCAAAACGAGTAGGCGATATGTTTATGAATGTGTTCTTGCACCCCATTGCCACTTCAGTTACTTGAACTCACCTAACCCTTATGAACCAAAGCTGCCATGCTTCTCCGCCATGTTCAATCTCGATCAAGCTCTGTTTATTTTTGCTAGGGACTACCAGGCTTGCCATGGAAACCTGGTCCTATGTGGTTTATGGGCTAATACATAGTAGAATATCACTGAAATAGCCCACTGCATGATAATTACAGAGCTTGCAAATCGGAGATCCCTGTGATGTGGACGGCTAGTCAACCTCTAAGTGGTACAGCAGATCTCCTAAGTATTAAACAACTACCTCGCTTTTCCATTCAAGGCTATCTCTCCGATGGGAAACACAGAGTATTGATGTAACTGTTGACCACCGCGTGCTCATGGCGAAATAGAGCAGACAACAAACCAAAAAGCAGACCCATACTCTTCCACGATCTACATTACTGATAAAGGGAGAGGAATAATAATGATTCGATTTATTGATATAATGGCTGGTTGTATTTGTATGTGATAGAGCAAAGGAACAGGAAAGACATGTACAAACTCTTAGCCAAAATCATTGTAGAAAAAGCACAGCCAACCACTGGTTGCAATTTAACTGGTTAAATAGCAGTGTGCTCACAAATGTTTACCGCAAAAGGCTACTACTTTGAGGACAAGCAGTGACAGGAAAATTATTTGGGAATTTGTGCTGGTATTGAGAATTTCCAGGCTAATACTAATGGCTTTGTAGAAATTCTGACTTCACGTAGATCTTTGCATGTCAAGTAAATACATTTTGTATTCTTTTTCATTATTTGCTTGCATTTACAATCACTGACATTTCGAACCTTAGAATGACAGTATGACTTTCTTCCTTCTTTTCCGCAGAACATAAAATATTTTTGAAGTTGGTAACCGAACACCACTGGATCCCATTGACTTCCATTGCATGGACACAAAACCAATGCAATACATTTGTGTTCTGCAGAAGAAAGAAAGTCATACTGTCATGATTCTGCCGCATCATGTCATATTTCTCTTGGTTTAGTGGCAGGATCATGACAGAACCTCATGTTTAATGTGGAGAGAGGCAATTTATTGTTGTTATGGCCTTCCATACACTCTCTCCGGTCTCGTCTCTGTTCCCATCCTCTCGGTACCTCGTCATTGATTCATGCCCTACACCTGTTCCCCTCTTGATTTGCTCCCTTATTTAATGCCCTTGTGTCTTCTGTCTTCTGCTGGTTCATTGTGGTTGTGTGGTGAGTCCATGTGTTTTGTTAGTGTAGTCATGTGTAGTTTTGTAGGTAATGTTAAAGTTTATTTAAGTCTTGTTTAAGTGTAGTTAGTCTTAGTCCAGTCATGTTATGTATCCATGTTTTATGTTACGCCCACGTGGGTCTATGTTTTATTATTTATTAAATCTATGTTAACCCCTTGTTACACGCTGTCTGCACCTGTCCATGTCTCACCACCTGAGTTAATGACTCATATAGTTTTGAAATGACAAGAGGGTGAGTTAAGGATGACAGAATTTTTTATTTTTGGGGGATTACTTTAAGGTTTTTGTTTGAGGTAAGAGGTCAAGCATTTCATCTATTGATTTTTCGAGGAACACCTGTTTTTAAGCCTTATCCACTTGTAGTGTTGATAAACTGCAAGAGAGATAAACAAAAGATATACACCCTGAGCTTAAGATCTTCCACAAAAATCAGTCTGTTTTGAATAATAATCCTTGAGCTCATATTTGTGGGCATGAGAAAATTTCTTGGCAGAATTTCATTAATTCAGTGTTTTCGTTGTGAAATGTAATTGGATTTAACAAGTGTTATCAACTGTAGAACACATGTTTACTGTGCAAATGCAGTTGTCTAAATATTTGGAAGACTATAAGCAATAGGCCTGAAAAATCCAATGACTAGATAAACGACGAGATCTTTACTGTATCTAAAATAAATGGCCTATTTACATTCTCTTCTGTCCACCCAAATGTACTGTGTAACAAATCTACTCCGTCAAGTGCATACTTGAATGATTAAACAGAAGTAAACATCTGTTGAGGTCTAAGCACTTTAGCTGAATCTGTGAATCACTGTGAAGAGGAGAATAAGTACTATGGTTTTTCAGTCTACTCTGACTTCTTGCACCTGTTTTATTGTAAACTTACCGTGCACAACATGGTATTTTGAACATAAATTACCGTCATAAGTTTTGTCATTTCATTATATGGAGCCTTTAGCTACTATGTGAAAAGCTTTTATAACAGGTTTACTGTAAACATGTTGACATGAACTATAACTTGTCATGTTGCCAAATTTCCAAACATTCTTCTGTTCAAATAAAAGCTTTGACTTAAAGAGGAGTTTATCGCTTTCATTCTAATTCTTAAAAACAGATGAAAGATCTCTGTCTCATAAATAAATGGTGACCAATCCTCTCGGTAGACTGTTTGGGGACCCAAGTGGCCAAGTCACCAAGTTGTGTGGTTATTATTTGAAAGCTGTTTATGACCAAAATCCATTTTTTCAAGTTCTTTCCTGAATTTCTGATTATTACAACAATTCAACTAAAATGGGGTTTTCTCTACAAAAGTGGTTGTCCATTACAGTACCGTCACACATTATGGGATTGTTGCTAGTTGTTATTTCCTTACGAATGCAAATCAAGCACCTATATGCATTTTTGCACTTCTGTACTTGAAGATCAATAAAAACAGATTCTTCAGTCATATAATGTCTCATTGCAGTTGCACCAGTTTATTCTTCTATATACTATTATTTTCTATACATTTATAAGTTGGTGTTAGCTCTTTGGACTCAAACTCACTTGCTAACCCAATGTGCTACAGTACCAATTAAGCTACA